>NC_090396.1:13266428-13584511 GCF_036365525.1 Heterodontus francisci
ATCAGCACTACACACAATCTGATATCAGGACTACACACAGTCTGATATCAGCACTACACACAGTCTGATATCAGCACTACACACAGTCTGATATCAGTTCCTCTCACAGTCTGATACCAGTTCCGCACAGAGTCTGATACCAGTTCCGCACAGAGTCTGATACCAGCTCCACACGCAGTCTGATACCAGTTCTACAAAGTCTGATACCAGTTCTGCACAGCGTCTGATGCCAGTTCTACAACGTCTGATGCCAGTTCTACAGTGTCTGATGCCAGTTCTACAATGTCTGATGCCAATTCTACAGCGTCTGATGCCAGTTCTACAATGTCTGATGCCAGTTAGACACAGTCTGATGCCAGTTCTACACACAGTCTGATATCAGCTCCACTCACAGTCCGATAACAGTTCTGCACAGAGTTTGATACCAGTTCTACAGAGTCTGATACCAGTTCTACAGAATCTGATACCTGTTCCACACAGAGTCTGATACCAGTCCTACAGAGTCTGATGCCAGTTCTGCACAACTGGTGCCAGTGCTACAGCGTCTGATACCAGTTCCACACAGAATCGGATACCAGTTCTATGCAGTCTGATGCCAGTTCTACACAGTCTAATGCCAGTTCCACAATGTCTGATGCCAGTTCTACACAGTCTGATGCCAGTTCTACACAGTCTGATGCCAGTTCTACACAGTCTGATGCCAGTTCTACACACAGTGTGATACCAGTTCTATACAGAGTTTGGTTCTGCAGAGTCTGATACCAGTTGCACACAGAGTCTGATACCAGTTCCACAGAGTCTGATACCAGTCCTACAGAGTCTGATACCAGTCCTACAGAGTCTGATGCCAGTTCTACAGAGTCTGATACCAGTTCTACACAGTCTGATACCAGTTCTACACACAGTCTGATACCAGTTCCGCTCAGAGTCCGATACCAGTTCCGCACAGAGTCTGATACCAGTTCTAAGCAGAGTCTGATACCAGTTCTGCTCAGGGTCTGATACCAGTTCTATACAGAGTTTGGTTCTACTGAGTATGATACCTGTTCTACAGAGTCTGATATCTGTTATCAACAGAGTTTGACACCAGTTCCACACAGATTCCGATATCAGTTCCACACAGAGTCTGATACCAATTCTGCAGAGTCTGATACCAGTTCCACACACAGTGTGATATCAGTTCCACACACAGTCTGATACCAGTTCGATAGAGACTGATACCAGTCCTGAAGAGTCTGATACCAGTTCTACAGCGTCTGTTGCCAGTTCTACACAGTCTGATGCCAGTGCTACACAGTCTGATGCCAGTGCTACACAGTCTGATGCCAGTTCTACACAGTCGTATACCAGTTCCACTCACAGTCTGATACCATTTCCACTCACAGTCTGATACCAGTTCTGCTCAGAGTCCGATACCAGTTCTAAGCAGAGTCCGATACCAGTTCTAAGCAGAGTCCGATACCAGTTCCACTCAGTCTGATATCAGTTCCACTCAGTCTGATATCAGTTCCACTCACAGTCTGATACCAGTTCTATACAGAGTTTGGAGCTATTGAGTCTGATACCAGTTCTACACAGAGTCTGATACCAGTTCCGCACAGAGTCTGATACAAGTTCCGCACAGAGTCTGATACCAGTTCTAAGCAGAGTCTGATACCAGTTCTAAGCAGAGTCGGATACCAGTTCTAAGCAGAGTCGGATACCAGTTCTGCACAGAGTTTGGTCCTACTGAGTCTGATACCTGTTCTACAGAGTCTGATACCTGTTCTCAACAGAGTTTGACACCAGTTCCACACAGAGTCCAATACCAGTT
Organism: Heterodontus francisci; assembly: GCF_036365525.1. Lineage (NCBI taxonomy): Eukaryota > Metazoa > Chordata > Chondrichthyes > Heterodontiformes > Heterodontidae > Heterodontus > Heterodontus francisci. The sequence goes on from NC_090396.1 coordinate 13,268,242, forward strand.
CTACACAGATTCCGATATCAGTTCCACACAGAGTATGATACCAGTTCCACACAGAGTATGATACCAGTTCCACACAGAGTATGATACCAGTTCTATACAGAGTTTGGTTCTGCAGAGTCTGATACCAGTTGCACACAGAGTCTGATACCAGTTCCACACAGAGTCTGATACCAGTTCTACACAGTCTGATACCAGTTCTACACAGTCTGATACCAGTTCTACACAGTCTGATACCAGTTCTACACACAGTCTGATACCAGTTCTGCTCAGAGTCCGATACCAGTTCCGCACAGAGTCTGATACCAGTTCTAAGCGGAGTCTGATACCAGTTCTGCTCAGGGTCTGATACCAGTTCTATACAGAGTTTGGTTCTACTGAGTATGATACCTGTTCTACAGAGTCTGATATCTGTTATCAACAGAGTTTGACACCAGTTCCACATGGAGTCCAATACCAGTTCTACACAGATTCCGATATCAGTTTCACACAGAGTCTGATACCAATTCTGCAGAGTCTGATATCAGTTCCACACACAGTCTGATACCAGTTCTATAGAGACTGATACCAGTCCTGAAGAGTCTGATACCAGTTCTACAGCGTCTGTTGCCAGTTCTACAATGTCTGATGCCAGTTCGACACAGTCTGATGCCAGTTTGACACACAGTCTGATATCAGCTCCACTCACAGTCCGATAACAGTTCTGCACAGAGTTTGATACCAGTTCTACAGAGTCTGATACCAGTTCTACAATGTCTGATGCCAGTTCGACACAGTCTGATGCCAGTTCGACACAGTCTGATGCCAGTTCGACACAGTCTGATGCCAGTTCGACACACAGTCTGATATCAGCTCCACTCACAGTCCGATAACAGTTCTGCACAGAGTTTGATACCAGTTCTACAGAGTCTGATACCAGTTCTACAGAGTTTGATACCTGTTCCACAGAGTCTGATACCAGTCCTACAGAGTCTGATGCCAGTCCTACAGAGTCTGATGCCAGTTCTGCACAACTGGTGCCAGTGCTACAGCGTCTGATACCAGTTCTATGCAGTCTGATGCCAGTTCTACAACGTCTGATGCCAGTTCTACACAGTCTGATGCCAGTTCTACATAGTCTGATGCCAGTTCTACACACAGTCTGATATCAGCTCGACACACAGTCTGATACAAGCTCTACACACAGTCTGTTACCAGTTCAACACACAGTCTGTTACCAGTTCCACTCACAGTCTGATACCAGTTCTACAGAGTCTTATACCAGTTCTGCACAGCGTCTGATGCCAGTTCTACAGTGTCTGATGCCAGTTCTACCGCGTCTGATACCAACTCCACACGCAGTCTGATATCAGTTCCACTCACAGTCTGATACTGGTTCTTCAGAGAGTGTGATACCAGTTCTGCGCAGAGTCTGATAACAGTTCTGCGCAGAGTTTGGTTCTACAGAGTCTGATACCTGTTCTACAGTGTCTGATGCCAGTTCTACAGTGTCTGATGCCAGTTCTAAAGCGTCTGATGCCAGTTCTAAAGCATCTGATTCAGTTCTACGGCGTCTGATTCAGTTCCACACAGAATTGGATACCAGTTCTACACAGTCTGATGCCAGTTATGCACAGTCTGATGCCAGTTATACACAGTCTGATAGCTGTTCGACACACAGTCTGATATCAGTTCGACACACAGTCTGATATCAGCACTACACACAGTCTGATATCAGCACTACACACAGTCTGATATCAGTTCCTCTCACAGTCTGATACCAGTTCCGCACAGAGTCTGATACCAGTTCCGCACAGAGTCTGATACCAGCTCCACACGCAGTCTGATAACAGTTCCACTCAGTCTGATATCAGTTCCACTCAGTCTGATATCAGTTCCACTCAGTCTGATATCAGTTCCACTCACAGTCTGATCCCAGTTCTATACAGAGTTTGGAGCTATTGAGTCTGATACCAGTTCTACACAGAGTCTGATACCAGTTCCGCACAGAGTCTGATACCAGTTCCGCACAGAGTCTGATACCAGTTCTAAGCAGAGTCTGATACCAGTTCTAAGCAGAGTCGGATACCAGTTCTAAGCAGAGTCGGATACCAGTTCTGCACAGAGTTTGGTCCTACTGAGTCTGATACCTGTTCTACAGAGTCTGATACCTGTTCTCAACAGAGTTTGACACCAGTTCCACACAGAGTCCAATACCAGTTCTACACAGATTCCGATATCAGTTCCACAGAGAGTATGATACCAGTTCCACACAGAGTATGATACCAGTTCCACACAGAGTATGATACCAGTTCTATACAGAGTTTGGTTCTGCAGAGTCTGATACCAGTTGCACACAGAGTCTGATACCAGTTCCACACAGAGTCTGATACCAGTCCTACAGAGTCTGATGCCAGTTCTACAGAGTCTGATGCCAGTTCTACACAGTCTGATACCAGTTCTACACAGTCTGATACCAGTTCTGCTCAGAGTCCGATACCAGTTCCGCACAGAGTCTGATACCAGTTCTAAGCGGAGTCTGATACCAGTTCTGCTCAGGGTCTGATACCAGTTCTATACAGAGTTTGGTTCTACTGAGTATGATACCTGTTCTACAGAGTCTGATATCTGTTATCAACAGAGTTTGACACCAGTTCCACATGGAGTCCAATACCAGTTCTACACAGATTCCGATATCAGTTTCACACAGAGTCTGATACCAATTCTGCAGAGTCTGATATCAGTTCCACACACAGTCTGATACCAGTTCTATAGAGACTGATACCAGTCCTGAAGAGTCTGATACCAGTTCTACAGCGTCTGTTGCCAGTTCTACAATGTCTGATGCCAGTTCGACACAGTCTGATGCCAGTTCGACACACAGTCTGATATCAGCTCCACTCACAGTCCGGTAACAGTTCTGCACAGAGTTTGATACCAGTTCTACAGAGTCTGATACCAGTTCTACAGTGTCTGATGCCAGTTCTACAATGTCTGATGCCAGTTCGACACAGTCTGATGCCAGTTCGACACAGTCTGATGCCAGTTCGACACACAGTCTGATATCAGCTCCACTCACAGTCCGATAACAGTTCTGCACAGAGTTTGATACCAGTTCTACAGAGTCTGATACCAGTTCTACAGAGTCTGATACCTGTTCCACAGAGTCTGATACCAGTCCTACAGAGTCTGATGCCAGTCCTACAGAGTCTGATGCCAGTTCTGCACAACTGGTGCCAGTGCTACAGCGTCTGATACCAGTTCTACAACGTCTGATGCCAGTTCTACACAGTCTGATGCCAGTTCTACACAGTCTGATGCCAGTTCTACACACAGTCTGATATCAGCTCGACACACAGTCTGATACAAGCTCTACACACAGTCTGTTACCAGTTCTACACACAGTCTGTTACCAGTTCTACACACAGTCTGTTACCAGTTCCACTCACAGTCTGATACCAGTTCTACAGAGTCTTATACCAGTTCTGCACAGCGTCTGATGCCAGTTCTACAGTGTCTGATGCCAGTTCTACCGCGTCTGATACCAACTCCACACGCAGTCTGATATCAGTTCCACTCACAGTCTGATACTGGTTCTTCAGAGAGTGTGATACCAGTTCTGCGCAGAGTCTGATAACAGTTCTGCGCAGAGTTTGGTTCTACAGAGTCTGATACCTGTTCTACAGTGTCTGATGCCAGTTCTACAGTGTCTGATGCCAGTTCTAAAGCGTCTGATGCCAGTTCTAAAGCGTCTGATGCCAGTTCTACGGCGTCTGATTCAGTTCTACGGCGTCTGATTCAGTTCCACACAGAATTGGATACCAGTTCTACACAGTCTGATGCCAGTTCTACACAGTCTGATGCCAGTTATGCACAGTCTGATGCCAGTTATACACAGTCTGATAGCTGTTCGACACACAGTCTGATATCAGTTCGACACACAGTCTGATATCAGCACTACACACAGTCTGATATCAGCACTACACACAGTCTGATATCAGTTCCTCTCACAGTCTGATACCAGTTCCGCACAGAGTCTGATACCAGTTCCGCACAGAGTCTGATACCAGCTCCACACGCAGTCTGATACCAGTTCTGCACAGCGTCTGATGCCAGTTCTACAACGTCTGATGCCAGTTCCACAGTGCCTGATGCCAGTTCTACAATGTCTGATGCCAATTCTACAACGTCTGATGCCAATTCTACAATGTCTGATGCCAGTTCTACAGCGTCTGATGCCAGTTCTACAGCGTCTGATGCCAGTTCGACACAGTCTGATGCCAGTTCGACACAGTCTGATGCCAGTTCTACACACAGTCTGATATCAGCTCCACTCACAGTCCGATAACAGTTCTGCACAGAGTTTGATACCAGTTCTACAGAGTCTGATACCAGTTCTACAGAGTCTGATACCTGTTCCACACAGAGTCTGATACCAGTCCTACAGAGTCTGATGCCAGTTCTGCACAACTGGTGCCAGTGCTACAGCGCCTGATACCAGTTCCACACAGAATCGGATACCAGTTCTATGCAGTATGATGCCAATTCTACAACGTCTGATGCCAGTTCTACACACAGTCTGATGCCAGTTCTACACACAGTCTGATGCCAGTTCTACACACAGTCTGATATCAGCTCTACACACAGTCTGATATCAGCTCGACACACAGTCTGATATCAGCTCGACACACAGTCTGATATCAGCTCTACACACAGTCTGATATCAGCTCTACACACAGTCTGATACTAGCTCTACACACAGTCTGTTACCAGTTCTACACACAATCTGTTACCAGTTCTACACACAGTCTGTTACCAGTTCCACTCACAGTCTGATACCAGTTCTACAGAGTCTTATACCAGTTCTGCACAGCGTCTGATGCCAGTTCTACAGTGTCTGATGCCAGTTCTACCGCGTCTGATACCTACTCCACATGCAGTCTGATATCAGTTCCACTCACAGTCTGATACTGGTTCTTCAGAGAGTGTGATACCAGTTCTGCGCAGAGTCTGATAACAGTTCTGCGCAGAGTTTGGTTCTACAGAGTCTGATACCTGTTCTACAGAGTCTGATGCCAGTTCTAAAGCATCTGATGCCAGTTCTACGGCGTCTGATTCAGTTCTACGGCGTCTGATTCAGTTCCACACAGAATTGGATACCAGTTCTACACAGTCTGATGCCAGTTATACACAGTCTGATGCCAGTTCGACACACAGTCTGATATCAGTTCGACACACAGTCTGATATCAGTTCGACACACAGTCTGATATCAGCACGTCACACAGTCTGATATCAGCACTACATACAGTCTGATATCATTTCCTCTCACAGCCTGATACCAGTTCGACACACAGTCTGATATCAGTTCTGCACAGAGTCTGATGCCAGTTCTACCGCGTCTGATGCCAGTTCTACCGCGTCTGATACCAGTTCCACTCACAGTCTGATACCAGTTCTGCAGAGAGTCTGATACCAGTCTTACAGAGTCTGATAACTGTCCTACACAGTCTGATGCCAGTTCTGCACAACTGGTGCCAGTGCTCCAGCATCTGATACCAGTTCCACACAGAATAGGATACCAGTTCCACACAGAATCGGATACCAGTTCTACACAGTCTGATGCCAGTTCTACACAGTCTCATGCCAGTTCTACACAGTCTCATGCCAGTTCTACACAATCTCATGCCAGTTCTACACAATCTCATGCCAGTTCTACACACAGTCTGATATCAGCACTACACACAATCTGATATCAGCACTACACACAATCTGATATCAGTTCCTCTCAGTCTGATACCAGTTCCGCACAGAGTCTGATACCAGTTCCGCACAGAGTCTGATGCCAGTTCTACAAAGTCTGTACCAGTTCCACAGCATCTGAGGCCAGTGCTACACAGTCAGAGGCCAGTTCTACACAGTCTGATACCAGTTCTACAGAGTCTTATACCAGTTCTGCACAGCGTCTGATGCCAGTTCTACAGCATCTGATGCCAGTTCTACAATGTCTGATGCCAGTTCTACAATGTCTGATGCCAGTTCTACAATGTCTGATGCCAGTTCTACACAATCTCATGCCACTTCTACACACAGTCTGATATCATTTCGACACACAGTCTGATATCAGCACTACACACAATCTGATATCAGTTCCTCTCACAGTCTGATACCAGTTCCGCACAGAGTCTGATACCAGTTCCGCACAGAGTCTGATACCAGTTCTACAAAGTCTGTACCAGTTCTACAGCATCTGAGGCCAGTGCTACACAGTCAGAGGCCAGTTCTACACAGTCTGATACCAGTTCTACAGAGTCTTATACCAGTTCTGCACGACGTCTGATGCCAGTTCTACAGCGTCTGATGCCAGTTCTACAATGTCTGATGCCAGTTCTACAATGTCTGATGCCAGTTGTACACAATCTCATGCCACTTCTACACACAGTCTGATATCATTTCGACACACAGTCTGATATCAGCACTACATACAATCTGATATCAGTTCCTCTCACAGTCTGATACCAGTTCTACAGCATCTGAGGCCAGTGCTACACAGTCAGAGGCCAGTTCTACACAGTCTGATACCAGTTCTACAGAGTCTTATACCAGTTCTGCACAGCGTCTGATGCCAGTTCTACAATGTCTGATGCCAGTTCTACACAATCTCATGCCACTTCTACACAATCTCATGCCACTTCTACACAATCTCATGCCACTTCTACACACAGTCTGATATCATTTCGACACACAGTCTGATATCAGCACTACATACAATCTGATATCAGTTCCTCTCACAGTCTGATACCAGTTCCGCACAGAGTCTGATACCAGTTCCGCACAGAGTCTGATACCAGTTCCGCACAGAGTCTGATACCAGTTCTACAAAGTCTGTACCAGTTCTACAGCATCTGAGGCCAGTGCTACACAGTCAGAGGCCAGTTCTACACAGTCTGATACCAGTTCTACAGAGTCTTATACCAGTTCTGCACGACGTCTGATGCCAGTTCGACAGCGTCTGATGCCAGTTCTACAATGTCTGATGCCATTTCTACAATGTCTGATGCCAGTTCTACACAATCTCATGCCACTTCTACACACAGTCTGATATCATTTCGACACACAGTCTGATATCAGCACTACATACAATCTGATATCCGTTCCTCACACAGTCTGATACCAGTTCTGCACAGAGTTTGGTCCTACTGAGTCTGATACCTGTTCTACTGAGTCTGATACCTGTTCTACAGAGTCTGATACCTGTTCTCAACAGATTTTGACACCAGTTCCACACAGAGTCCAATACCAGTTCCACACAGATTCCGATATCAGTTCCACACAGAGTATGATACCAGTTCCACACAGAGTATGATACCAGTTCCACACAGAGTATGATACCAGTTCCACACAGAGAATGATACCAGTTCCACACACAGTCTGATACCAGTTCTATACAGAGTTTGGTTCTGCAGAGTCTGATACCAGTTGCACACAGAGTCTGATACCAGTTCCACACAGAGTCTGATACCAGTCCTACAGAGTCTGATGCCAGTTCTACAGAGTCTGATGCCAGTTCACCAGAGTCTGATGCCAGTTCACCAGAGTCTGATGCCAGTTCTACACAGTCTGATACCAGTTCTACACAGTCTGATACCAGTTCTACACAGTCTGATACCAGTTCTACACACAGTCTGATACCAGTTCTGCTCAGAGTCCGATACCAGTTCCGCACAGAGTCTGATACCAGTTCTAAGCAGAGTCTGATACCAGTTCTGCTCAGGGTCTGATACCAGTTCTATACAGAGTTTGGTTCTACTGAGTATGATACCTGTTCTACAGAGTCTGATATCTGTTATCAACAGAGTTTGACACCAGTTCCACATGGAGTCCAATACCAGTTCTACACAGATTCCGATATCAGTTCCACACAGAGTCTGATACCAATTCTGCAGAGTCTGATACCAGTTCCACACACAGTGTGATATCAGTTCCACACACAGTGTGATATCAGTTCCACACACAGTCTGATACCAGTTCTATAGAGACTGATACCAGTCCTGAAGAGTCTGATACCAGTTCTACAGCGTCTGTTGCCAGTTCTACAATGTCTGATGCCAGTTCGACACAGTCTGATGCCAGTTCGACACAGTCTGATGCCAGTTCGACACACAGTCTGATATCAGCTCCACTCACAGTCCGATAACAGTTCTGCACAGAGTTTGATACCAGTTCTACAGAGTCTGATACCAGTTCTACAGAGTCTGATACCTGTTCCACACAGAGTCTGATACCTGTTCCACAGAGTCTGATACCAGTCCTACAGAGTCTGATGCCAGTTCTGCACAACTGGTGCCAGTGCTACAGCGTCTGATACCAGTTCCACACAGAATCGGATACCAGTTCTATGCAGTCTGATGCCAGTTCTACAACGTCTGATGCCAGTTCTACACAGTCTGATGCCAGTTCTACGCAGTCTGATGCCAGTTCTACACAGTCTGATATCAGCTCTACACACAGTCTGATACAAGCTCTACACACAGTCTGTTACCAGTTCTACACACAGTCTGTTACCAGTTCCACTCACAGTCTGATACCAGTTCTACAGAGTCTTATACCAGTTCTGCACAGCGTCTGATGCCAGTTCTACAGTGTCTGATGCCAGTTCTACCGCGTCTGATACCAACTCCACACGCAGTCTGATCAGTTCCACTCACAGTCTGATACTGGTTCTTCAGAGAGTGTGATACCAGTTCTGCGCAGAGTCTGATAACAGTTCTGCGCAGAGTTTGGTTCTACAGAGTCTGATGCCAGTTCTAAAGCGTCTGATGCCAGTTCTACGGCGTCTGATTCAGTTCTACGGCGTCTGATTCAGTTCCACACAGAATTGGATACCAGTTCTACACAGTCTGATGCCAGTTCTACACAGTCTGATGCCAGTTCTACACAGTCTGATGCCAGTTATACACACAGTCTGATATCAGCACTACACACAGTCTGATATCAGCACTACACACAGTCTGATATCAGTTCCTCTCACAGTCTGATACCAGCTCCACACGCAGTCTGATACCAGTTCTGTACAGCGTCTGATGCCAGTTCTACAACGTCTGATGCCAGTTCCACAGTGCCTGATGCCAGTTCTACAATGTCTGATGCCAATTCTACAACGTCTGATGCCAGTTCTACAGCGTCTGATGCCAGTTCTACAGCGTCTGATGCCAGTTCGACACAGTCTGATGCCAGTTCGACACAGTCTGATGCCAGTTCTACACACAGTCTGATATCAGCTCCACTCACAGTCCGATAACAGTTCTGCACAGAGTTTGATACCAGTTCTACAGAGTCTGATACCAGTTCTACAGAGTCTGATACCTGTTCCACACAGAGTCTGATACCAGTCCTACAGAGTCTGATGCCAGTTCTGCACAACTGGTGCCAGTGCTACAGCGTCTGATACCAGTTCCACACAGAATCGGATACCAGTTCTACAACGTCTGATGCCAGTTCTACACAGTCTGATGCCAGTTCTACACAGTCTGATGCCAGTTCTACACACAGTCTGATGCCAGTTCTACACACAGTCTGATATCAGCTCTACACACAGTCTGATATCAGCTCTACACACAGTCTGATATCAGCTCTACACACAGTCTGATACTAGCTCTACACACAGTCTGTTACCAGTTCTACACACAGTCTGTTACCAGTTCTACACACAGTCTGTTACCAGTTCCACTCACAGTCTGATACCAGTTCTACAGAGTCTTATACCAGTTCTGCACAGCGTCTGATGCCAGTTCTACAGTGTCTGATGCCAGTTCTACCGCGTCTGATACCTACTCCACACGCAGTCTGATATCAGTTCCACTCACAGTCTGATACTGGTTCTTCAGAGAGTGTGATACCAGTTCTGCGCAGAGTCTGATAACAGTTCTGCGCAGAGTTTGGTTCTACAGAGTCTGATACCTGTTCTACAGAGTCTGATGCCAGTTCTAAAGCGTCTGATTCAGTTCTACGGCGTCTGATTCAGTTCTACGGCGTCTGATTCAGTTCTACGGCGTCTGATTCAGTTCCACACAGAATTGGATACCAGTTCTACACAGTCTGATGCCAGTTATACACAGTCTGATGCCAGTTATACACACAGTCTGATATCAGTTCGACACACAGTCTGATATCAGCACGACACACAGTCTGATATCAGCACTACATACAGTCTGATATCATTTCCTCTCACAGCCTGATACCAGTTCGACACAGTCTGATATCAGTTCTGCACAGTCTGATACCAGTCTTACAGAGTCTGATAACTGTCCTACACAGTCTGATGCCAGTTCTGCACAACTGGTGCCAGTGCTCCAGCATCTGATACCAGTTCCACACAGAATCGGATACCAGTTCCACACAGAATCGGATACCAGTTCTACACAGTCTGATGCCAGTTCTACACAATCTCATGCCAGTTCTACACAATCTCATGCCAGTTCTACACAATCTCATGCCAGTTCTACACAATCTCATGCCAGTTCTACACACAGTCTGATATCATTTCGACACACAGTCTGATATCAGCACTACACACAATCTGATATCAGTTCCTCTCACAGTCTGATACCAGTTCCGCACAGAGTCTGATACCAGTTCCGCACAGAGTCTGATACCAGTTCTACAAAGTCTGTACCAGTTCTACAGCATCTGAGGCCAGTGCTACACAGTCAGAGGCCAGTTCTACACAGTCTGATACCAGTTCTACAGAGTCTTATACCAGTTCTGCACGACGTCAAATGCCAGTTCTACAGCGTCTGATGCCAGTTCTACAATGTCTGATGCCATTTCTACAATGTCTGATGCCATTTCTACAATGTCTGATGCCAGTTCTACACAATCTCATGCCACTTCTACACACAGTCTGATATCATTTCGACACACAGTCTGATATCAGCACTACATACAATCTGATATCCGTTCCTCACACAGTCTGATACCAGTTCCGCACAGAGTCTGATACCAGTTCTGCACAGCGTCTGATGCCAGTTCTACAACGTCTGATGCCAGTTCTACAACGTCTGATGCCAGTTCTACAGTGTCTGATGCCAGTTCTACAATGTCTGATGCCAATTCTACAACGTCTGATGCCAGTTCTACAGTATCTGATGCCAGTTCTACAGCATCTGATGCCAGTTCTACAATGTCTGATGCCATTTCTACAATGTCTGATGCCATTTCTACAATGTCTGATGCCAGTTCTACACAATCTCATGCCACTTCTACACACAGTCTGATATCATTTCGACACACAGTCTGATATCAGCACTACATACAATCTGATATCCGTTCCTCACACAGTCTGATACCAGTTCCGCACAGAGTCTGATACCAGTTCTGCACAGCGTCTGATGCCAGTTCTACAACGTCTGATGCCAGTTCTACAACGTCTGATGCCAGTTCTACAGTGTCTGATGCCAGTTCTACAATGTCTGATGCCAGTTCTACAATGTCTGATGCCAATTCTACAACGTCTGATGCCAGTTCTACAGTATCTGATGCCAGTTCTACAGCATCTGATGCCAGTTCTACAATGTCTGATGCCAGTTCGACACAGTCTGATGCCAGTTCGACACAGTCTGATGCCAGTTCTACACAGTCTGATGCCAGTTCTACACACAGTCTGATATCAGCTCCACTCACAGTCCGATAACAGTTCTGCACAGAGTTTGATACCAGTTCTACAGAGTCAGATACCAGTTCTACAGAGTCTGATACCTGTTCCACACAGAGTCTGATGCCAGTTCTGCACAACTGATGCCAGTGCTACAGCGTCTGATACCAGTTCCACACAGAATCGGATACCAGTTCTATGCAGTCTGATGCCAGTTCTACACAGTCTCATGCCTGTTCCACAATGTCTGATGCCAGTTCTACACAGTCTGATGCCAGTTCTACACAGTCTCATGCCTGTTCCACAATGTCTGATGCCAGTTCTACACAGTCTGATGCCAGTTCTACACAGTCTGATGCCAGTTCTACACAGTCTGATGCCAGTTCTACACACAATGTGATACCAGTTCTATACAGAGTTTGGTTCTGCAGAGTCTGATACCAGTTGCACACAGAGTCTGATACCAGTTCCACACAGAGTCTGATACCAGTCCTACAGAGTCTGATACCAGTCTTACAGAGTCTGATGCCAGTTCTACAGAGTCTGATGCCAGTTCTACAGAGTCTGATGCCAGTTCTACACAGTCTGATACCAGTTCTACACAGTCTGATACCAGTTCTACACACAGTCTGATACCAGTTCCGCTCAGAGTCCGATACCAGTTCCGCACAGAGTCCGATACCAGTTCCGCACAGAGTCCGATACCAGTTCTAAGCAGAGTCTGATACCAGTTCTGCTCAGGGTCTGATACCAGTTCAATGCAGAGTTTGGTTCAACTGAGTATGATACCTGTTCTACAGAGTCTGATATCTGTTATCAACAGAGTTTGTCACCAGTTCCACATGGAGTCCAATACCAGTTCTACACAGATTCCGATATCAGTTCCACACAGAGTCTGATACCAATTCTGCAGAGTCTGATACCAGTTCCACACACAGTGTGATATCAGTTCCACACACAGTCTGATACCAGTTCTATAGAGACTGATACCAGTCCTGAAGAGTCTGATACCAGTTCTACAGCGTCTGATACCAGTTCTACAGCGTCTGTTGCCAGTTCTACACAGTCAGATGCCAGGTCCACTCACAGTCTGATCCCAGCTCCACTCACAGTCTGATCCCAGCTCCACTCACAGTCTGATCCCAGCTCCACTCACAGTCTGATCCCAGCTCCACTCACAGTCTGATCCCAGCTCCACTCACAGTCTGATCCCAGCTCCACTCACAGTCTGATCCCAGCTCCACTCACAGTCTGATCCCAGCTCCACTCACAGTCTGATCCCAGCTCCACTCACAGTCTGATCCCAGCTCCACTCACAGTCTGATCCCAGCTCCAGTCACAGTCTGATACCAGTTCCACTCACAGTCTGATACCAGTTCCACTCACAGTCTGATATCAGTTCCACACACAGTCTGATATCAGCTCCACACACAGTCTGATACCAGTTCCACACACAGTCAGATATCAGTTCCACACACAGTCAGATATCAGTTGCACACACAGTCTGAAAGCAGTTGCACACACAGTCTGATATCAGTTGCGCACACACTCTGATATCAGTTCCACTCACAGTCTGATACCAGTTCTGCAGAGAGTCTGATACCAGTTCTGCGCAGAGTCTGATACCAGTTCTGCAGAGAGTCTGATACCAGTTCTGCAGAGAGTCTGATACCAGTTCTGCAGAGAGTCTGATACCAGTTCTGCGCAGAGTCTGATACCAGTTCTGCACAGAGTCTGATACCAGTTCTGCACAGAGTCTGATACCAGTTCTACAGAGTATGATGCCAGTTCTACACACAGTCTGATATCAGCTCCACTCACAGTCCGATAACAGTTCTGCACAGAGTTTGATACCAGTTCTACAGAGTCTGATACCAGTTCTACAGAGTCTGATACCTGTTCCACACAGAGTCTGATACCAGTCCTACAGAGTCTGATGCCAGTTCTGCACAACTGGTGCCAGTGCTACAGCGTCTGATACCAGTTCCACACAGAATCGGATACCAGTTCTACAACGTCTGATGCCAGTTCTACACAGTCTGATGCCAGTTCTACACAGTCTGATGCCAGTTCTACACAGTCTGATGCCAGTTCTACACACAGTCTGATGCCAGTTCTACACACAGTCTGATATCAGCTCTACACACAGTCTGATATCAGCTCTACACACAGTCTGATATCAGCTCTACACACAGTCTGATATCAGCTCTACACACAGTCTGATACTAGCTCTACACACAGTCTGTTACCAGTTCTACACACAGTCTGTTACCAGTTCTACACACAGTCTGTTACCAGTTCCACTCACAGTCTGATACCAGTTCTACAGAGTCTTATACCAGTTCTGCACAGCGTCTGATGCCAGTTCTACAGTGTCTGATGCCAGTTCTACCGCGTCTGATACCTACTCCACACGCAGTCTGATATCAGTTCCACTCACAGTCTGATACTGGTTCTTCAGAGAGTGTGATACCAGTTCTGCGCAGAGTCTGATAACAGTTCTGCGCAGAGTTTGGTTCTACAGAGTCTGATACCTGTTCTACAGAGTCTGATGCCAGTTCTAAAGCGTCTGATGCCTGTTCTACGGCGTCTGATTCAGTTCTACGGCGTCTGATTCAGTTCCACACAGAATTGGATACCAGTTCTACACAGTCTGATGCCAGTTATACACAGTCTGATGCCAGTTATACACACAGTCTGATATCAGTTCGACACACAGTCTGATATCAGCACGACACACAGTCTGATATCAGCACTACATACAGTCTGATATCATTTCCTCTCACAGCCTGATACCAGTTCGACACAGTCTGATATCAGTTCTGCACAGTCTGATACCAGTCTTACAGAGTCTGATAACTGTCCTACACAGTCTGATGCCAGTTCTGCACAACTGGTGCCAGTGCTCCAGCATCTGATACCAGTTCCACACAGAATCGGATACCAGTTCCACACAGAATCGGATACCAGTTCTACACAGTCTGATGCCAGTTCTACACAATCTCATGCCAGTTCTACACAATCTCATGCCAGTTCTACACAATCTCATGCCACTTCTACACACAGTCTGATATCATTTCGACACACAGTCTGATATCAGCACTACACACAATCTGATATCAGTTCCTCTCACAGTCTGATACCAGTTCCGCACAGAGTCTGATACCAGTTCCGCACAGAGTCTGATACCAGTTCCGCACAGAGTCTGATACCAGTTCTACAAAGTCTGTACCAGTTCTACAGCATCTGAGGCCAGTGCTACACAGTCAGAGGCCAGTTCTACACAGTCTGATACCAGTTCTACAGAGTCTTATACCAGTTCTGCACGACGTCTGATGCCAGTTCTACAATGTCTGATGCCATTTCTACAATGTCTGATGCCATTTCTACAATGTCTGATGCCAGTTCTACACAATCTCATGCCACTTCTACACACAGTCTGATATCATTTCGACACACAGTCTGATATCAGCACTACATACAATCTGATATCCGTTCCTCACACAGTCTGATACCAGTTCCGCACAGAGTCTGATACCAGTTCTGCACAGCGTCTGATGCCAGTTCTACAACGTCTGATGCCAGTTCTACAACGTCTGATGCCAGTTCTACAGTGTCTGATGCCAGTTCTACAATGTCTGATGCCAATTCTACAACGTCTGATGCCAGTTCTACAGTATCTGATGCCAGTTCTACAGCATCTGATGCCAGTTCTACAATGTCTGATGCCAGTTCGACACAGTCTGATGCCAGTTCTACACAGTCTGATGCCAGTTCTACACACAGTCTGATATCAGCTCCACTCACAGTCCGATAACAGTTCTGCACAGAGTTTGATACCAGTTCTACAGAGTCAGATACCAGTTCTACAGAGTCTGATACCTGTTCCACACAGAGTCTGATGCCAGTTCTGCACAACTGATGCCAGTGCTACAGCGTCTGATACCAGTTCCACACAGAATCGGATACCAGTTCTATGCAGTCTGATGCCAGTTCTACACAGTCTCATGCCTGTTCCACAATGTCTGATGCCAGTTCTACACAGTCTGATGCCAGTTCTACACAGTCTGATGCCAGTTCTACACAGTCTGATGCCAGTTCTACACACAGTGTGATACCAGTTCTATACAGAGTTTGGTTCTGCAGAGTCTGATACCAGTTGCACACAGAGTCTGATACCAGTTGCACACAGAGTCTGATACCAGTTCCACACAGAGTCTGATACCAGTCCTACAGAGTCTGATACCAGTCTTACAGAGTCTGATGCCTGTTCTACAGAGTCTGATGCCAGTTCTACAGAGTCTGATGCCAGTTCTACACAGTCTGATACCAGTTCTACACAGTCTGATACCAGTTCTACACACAGTCTGATACCAGTTCTACACACAGTCTGATACCAGTTCTACACACAGTCTGATACCAGTTCTACACACAGTCTGATACCAGTTCTGCTCAGAGTCCGATACCAGTTCCGCACAGAGTCCGATACCAGTTCTAAGCAGAGTCTGATACCAGTTCTGCTCAGGGTCTGATACCAGTTCAATGCAGAGTTTGGTTCAACTGAGTATGATACCTGTTCTACAGAGTCTGATATCTGTTATCAACAGAGTTTGTCACCAGTTCCACATGGAGTCCAATACCAGTTCTACACAGATTCCGATATCAGTTCCACACAGAGTCTGATACCAATTCTGCAGAGTCTGATACCAGTTCCACACACAGTGTGATATCAGTTCCACACACAGTCTGATACCAGTTCTATAGAGACTGATACCAGTCCTGAAGAGTCTGATACCAGTTCTACAGCGTCTGATACCAGTTCTACAGCGTCTGTTGCCAGTTCTACACAGTCAGATGCCAGGTCCACTCACAGTCTGATCCCAGCTCCACTCACAGTCTGATCCCAGCTCCACTCACAGTCTGATCCCAGCTCCACTCACAGTCTGATCCCAGCTCCACTCACAGTCTGATCCCAGCTCCACTCACAGTCTGATCCCAGCTCCACTCACAGTCTGATCCCAGCTCCACTCACAGTCTGATCCCAGCTCCACTCACAGTCTGATCCCAGCTCCACTCACAGTCTGATCCCAGCTCCAGTCACAGTCTGATACCAGTTCCACTCACAGTCTGATACCAGTTCCACTCACAGTCTGATATCAGTTCCACACACAGTCTGATATCAGTTCCACACACAGTCTGATACCAGTTCCACACACAGTCAGATATCAGTTCCACACACAGTCAGATATCAGTTGCACACACAGTCTGAAAGCAGTTGCACACACAGTCTGATATCAGTTGCGCACACACTCTGATATCAGTTCCACTCACAGTCTGATACCAGTTCTGCAGAGAGTCTGATACCAGTTCTGCGCAGAGTCTGATACCAGTTCTGCAGAGAGTCTGATACCAGTTCTGCAGAGAGTCTGATACCAGTTCTGCAGAGAGTCTGATACCAGTTCTGCGCAGAGTCTGATACCAGTTCTGCACAGAGTCTGATACCAGTTCTGCACAGAGTCTGATACCAGTTCTACAGAGTCTGATACCAGTTCTACAGAGTATGATACCAGTTCCACACACAGTCTGATATCAGTTCCACACACAGTCTGATATCAGTTCCACACACAGTCTGATATCAGTTCCACACACAGTCTGATATCAATTCCACACACAGTCTGATATCAGTTCCACACACAGTCTGATATCAGTTCCACACACAGTCTGATGCCAGTTCTATACAGTGTTTGGTTCTACAGAGTCTGATACCAGTTCCACACAGAGTGTGATACCAGTCATACAGAGTCTGATACCAGTTCTGCACAACTGGTGCCAGTGCCACACAGTCTGATACCAGTTCCACTCACAGTCTGATACCAGTTCTAAGCAGAGTCTGATACCAGTTCTGCACAGAGTCTGATACCAGTTCTATACAGAGTTTGGTTCTACTGAGCCTGATACCTGTTCTACAGAGTCTGATACCTGTTCTCAACAGAGTTTGACAACAATTCCACACAGAGCCTCATACCAGTTCCACACAGAGTCTGATATCAGTTCTACAGAGCCTCATACCAGTTCCACACAGAGTCCGATACCAGTTCCACACAGAGTCCGATACCAGTTCCACACAGAGTCCGATACCAGTTCCACACAGAGTCCGATACCAGTTCCACACAGAGTCCGATACCAGTTCCACTCACAGTCCGATACCAGTTCCACTCACAGTCCGATACCAGTTCCACTCACAGTCCGATACCAGTTCCACTCACAGTCCGATACCAGTTCCACTCACAGTCCGATACCAGTTCCACTCACAGTCTGATACCAGTTCTATACAGAGTTTGGAGCTATAGAGTCTGATACCAGTTCTACACAGAGTCTGATACCAGTTCCGCACAGAGTCTGATACCAGTTCCGCACAGAGTCTGATACCAGTTCTAAGCAGAGTCTGACACCAGTTCTAAGCAGAGTCGGACACCAGTTCTGCACAGAGTTTGGTCCTACTGAGTCTGATACCTGTTCTACAGAGTCTGATACCTGTTCTCAACAGAGTTTGACACCAGTTCCACATGGAGTCCAATACCAGTTCTACACAGATTCCAATATCAGTTCCACACAGAGTATGATACCAGTTCCACACACAGTCTGATACCAGTTCTATACAGAGTTTGGTTCTGCAGAGTCTGATACCAGTTGCACACAGAGTCTGATACCAGTTCCACACAGAGTCTGATACCAGTCCTACAGAGTCTGATACCAGTCCTACAGATTCCGATATCAGTTCCACACAGAGTCTGATACCAGTTCCACACACAGTGTGATACCAGTTCTATAGAGACTGATACCAGTCCTGAAGAGTCTGATACCAGTTTTACAGCGTCTGTTGCCAGTTCTACACAGTCTGATGCCAGTGCTACACAGTCTGATGCCAGTGCTACACAGTCTGATGCCAGTGCTACACAGTCTGATGCCAGTTCAACACAGTCAGATACCAGTTCTACACAGTCGTATACCAGTTCTACACAGTCGTATACCAGTTCCACTCACAGTCTGATACCATTTCCGCTCACAGTCTGATACCAGTTCTACACACAGTCTGATACCAGTTCTGCTCAGAGTCCGATACCAGTTCCACACAGAGTCCGATACCAGTTCCACACAGAGTCCGATACCAGTTCCACACAGAGTCCGATACCAGTTCTATACAGAGTTTGGTTCTACTGAGTCTGATACCAGTTCTGCAGAGTCTGATACCAGTTCTGCAGAGTCTGATACCAGTTCCATACAGCGTCTGATACCAGTTCCACTCACAGTCTGATATCAGTTCTATACAGCGTCTGATATCAGTTCTATACAGCGTCTGATATCAGTTCTATACAGCGTCTGATACCAGTTCCACTCACAGTCTGATACCAGTTCCACTCACAGTCTGATACCAGTTCCACTCACAGTCTGATACCAGTTCCACTCACAGTCTGATACCAGTTCCACACACAGTCTGATATCAGTTCCACACACAGTCTGATATCAGTTCCACACACAGTCTGATATCAGTTCCACACACAGTCTGATATCAGTTCCACACACAGTCTGATATCAGTTCCACTCACAGTCTGATATCAGCTCCACTCACAGTCTGATATCAGCTCCACTCACAGTCTGATCCCAGCTCCACTCACAGTCTGATCCCAGCTCCACTCACAGTCTGATCCCAGCTCCACTCACAGTCTGATCCCAGCTCCACTCACAGTCTGATCCCAGCTCCACTCACAGTCTGACCCCAGCTCCACTCACAGTCTGACCCCAGCTCCACTCACAGTCTGATCCCAGCTCCACTCACAGTCTGATCCCAGCTCCACTCACAGTCTGATCCCAGCTCCACTCACAGTCTGATCCCAGCTCCACTCACAGTCTGATCCCAGCTCCACTCACAGTCTGATCCCAGCTCCACTCACAGTCTGATCCCAGCTCCACTCACAGTCTGATCCCAGTTCCACACACAGTCAGATATCAGTTCCACACACAGTCAGATATCAGTTCCACACACAGTCAGATATCAGTTGCACACACAGTCTGATATCAGTTGCACACACAGTCTGATATCAGTTGCACACACAGTCTGATATCAGTTGCACTCACAGTCTGATACCAGTTCTGCAGAGAGTCTGATACCAGTTCTGCGCAGAGTCTGATACCAGTTCTGCAGAGAGTCTGATACCAGTTCTACGCAGAGTCTGATACCAGTTCTGCGCAGAGTCTGATACCAGTTCTGCGCAGAGTCTGATACCAGTTCCACAGAGTCCGATATCAGTTCCACACACAGTCCGATATCAGTTCCACACACAGTCCGATACCAGATTCTACACAGATTCCGATATCAGTTCCACACACAGTCCGATATCAGTTCCACACACAGTCCGATATCAGTTCCACACACAGTCCGATATCAGTTCCACACACAGTCCGATATCAGTTCCACACACAGTCCGATATCAGTTCCACACACAGTCCGATATCAGTTCCACACACAGTCCGATATCAGTTCCACACACAGTCCGATATCAGTTCCACACACACTCTGATATCAGTTCCACACACACTCTGATATCAGTTCCACACACACTCTGATATCAGTTCCACACACAGTCTGATATCAGTTCCACACACAGTCTGATGCCAGTTCTATACAGTGTTTGGTTCTACAGAGTCTGATACCAGTTCCACACAGAGTGTGATACCAGTCATACAGAGTCTGATACCAGTTCTGCACAACTGGTGCCAGTGCCACACAGTCTGATACCAGTTCTACAGAGTCTGATACCAGTTCTACAGAGTATGATACCAGTTCCACACACAGTCTGATATCAGTTCCACACACAGTCTGATATCAGTTCCACATACAGTCTGATATCAGTTCCACACACAGTCTGATATCAGTTCCACACACAGTCTGATATCAATTCCACACACAGTCTGATATCAGTTCCACACACAGTCTGATATCAGTTCCACACACAGTCTGATGCCAGTTCTATACAGTGTTTGATTCTACAGAGTCTGATACCAGTTCCACACAGAGTGTGATACCAGTCATACAGAGTCTGATACCAGTTCTGCACAACTGGTGCCAGTGCCACACAGTCTGATACCAGTTCCACTCACAGTCTGATACCAGTTCTAAGCAGAGTCTGATACCAGTTCTGCACAGAGTCTGATACCAGTTCTATACAGAGTTTGGTTCTACTGAGCCTGATACCTGTTCTACAGAGTCTGATACCTGTTCTCAACAGAGTTTGACAACAATTCCACACAGCCTCATACCAGTTCCACACAGAGTCCGATACCAGTTCCACACAGAGTCCGATACCAGTTCCACACAGAGTCCGATACCAGTTCCACACAGAGTCCGATACCAGTTCCACTCACAGTCCGATACCAGTTCCACTCACAGTCCGATACCAGTTCCACTCACAGTCCGATACCAGTTCCACTCACAGTCCGATATCAGTTCCACTCACAGTCCGATATCAGTTCCACTCACAGTCCGATATCAGTTCCACTCACAGTCCGATATCAGTCCCACACACAGTCTGATATCAGTTCCATTCACGGTCTGATATCAGTTCCATTCACGGTCTGATATCAGTTCCATTCACAGTCTGATATCAGTTCCATTCACAGTCTGATATCAGTTCCACTCACAGTCCGATACCAGTTCCACTCACAGTCCGATACCAGTTCCACTCACAGTCCGATACCAGTTCCACTCACAGTCCGATACCAGTTCCACTCACAGTCCGATATCAGTTCCACTCACAGTCCGATATCAGTTCCACTCACAGTCCGATATCAGTTCCACTCACAGTCCGATATCAGTTCCACTCACAGTCCGATATCAGTTCCACTCACAGTCCGATATCAGTTCCACTCACAGTCCGATATCAGTTCCACTCACAGTCCGATATCAGCTCCACTCACAGTCTGATATCAGTTCCACTCACAGTCTGATACCAGTTCTATACAGAGTTTGGAGCTATAGAGTCTGATACCAGTTCCGCACAGAGTCTGATACCAGTTCTAAGCAGAGTCTGACACCAGTTCTAAGCAGAGTCGGACACCAGTTCTGCACAGAGTTTGGTCCTACTGAGTCTGATACCTGTTCTACAGAGTCTGATACCTGTTCTCAACAGAGTTTGACACCAGTTCCACATGGAGTCCAATACCAGTTCTACACAGATTCCAATATCAGTTCCACACAGAGTATGATACCAGTTCCACACACAGTCTGATACCAGTTCTATACAGAGTTTGGTTCTGCAGAGTCTGATACCAGTTGCACACAGAGTCTGATACCAGTTCCACACAGAGTCTGATACCAGTCCTACAGAGTCTGATACCAGTCCTACAGATTCCGATATCAGTTCCACACAGAGTCTGATACCAGTTCCACACACAGTGTGATACCAGTTCTATAGAGACTGATACCAGTCCTGAAGAGTCTGATACCAGTTCTACAGCGTCTGTTGCCAGTTCTACACAGTCTGATGCCAGTGCTACACAGTCTGATGCCAGTGCTACACAGTCTGATGCCAGTTCAACACAGTCAGATACCAGTTCTACACAGTCGTATACCAGTTCCACTCACAGTCTGATACCATTTCCGCTCACAGTCTGATACCAGTTCTACACACAGTCTGATACCAGTTCTGCTCAGAGTCCGAAAACCAGTTCCACACAGAGTCCGATACCAGTTCCACACAGAGTCCGATACCAGTTCCACACAGAGTCCGATACCAGTTCTATACAGAGTTTGGTTCTACTGAGTCTGATACCAGTTCTGCAGAGTCTGATACCAGTTCCACACACAGTCTGATATCAGTTCCATACAGCGTCTGATACCAGTTCCACTCACAGTCTGATATCAGTTCTATACAGCGTCTGATATCAGTTCTATACAGCGTCTGATATCAGTTCCACTCACAGTCTGATACCAGTTCCACTCACAGTCTGATACCAGTTCCACTCACAGTCTGATACCAGTTCCACTCACAGTCTGATACCAGTTCCACTCACAGTCTGATACCAGTTCCACACACAGTCTGATATCAGTTCCACACACAGTCTGATATCAGTTCCACACACAGTCTGATATCAGTTCCACACACAGTCTGATATCAGTTCCACACACAGTCTGATATCAGCTCCACTCACAGTCTGATATCAGCTCCACTCACAGTCTGATCCCAGCTCCACTCACAGTCTGATCCCAGCTCCACTCACAGTCTGATCCCAGCTCCACTCACAGTCTGATCCCAGCTCCACTCACAGTCTGATCCCAGCTCCACTCACAGTCTGACCCCAGCTCCACTCACAGTCTGATCCCAGCTCCACTCACAGTCTGATCCCAGCTCCACTCACAGTCTGATCCCAGCTCCACTCACAGTCTGATCCCAGCTCCACTCACAGTCTGATCCCAGCTCCACTCACAGTCTGATCCCAGCTCCACTCACAGTCTGATCCCAGCTCCACTCACAGTCTGATCCCAGCTCCACTCACAGGCTGATACCAGTTCCACTCACAGGCTGATACCAGTTCCACTCACAGTCTGATACCAGTTCCACTCACAGTCTGACACCAGTTCCACACACAGTCAGATATCAGTTCCACACACAGTCAGATATCAGTTGCACACACAGTCTGATATCAGTTGCACACACAGTCTGATATCAGTTGCACTCACAGTCTGATACCAGTTCTGCAGAGAGTCTGATACCAGTTCTGCGCAGAGTCTGATACCAGTTCTGCAGAGAGTCTGATACCAGTTCTACGCAGAGTCTGATACCAGTTCTGCGCAGAGTCTGATACCAGTTCTGCGCAGAGTCTGATACCAGTTCCACAGAGTCCGATACCTGTTCCACAGAGTCCGATACCTGTTCCACACACAGTCCGATATCAGTTCCACACACAGTCCGATATCAGTTCCACACACAGTCCGATACCTGTTCCACACAGAGTCCAATACCAGATTCTACACAGATTCCGATATCAGTTCCACACACAGTCCGATATCAGTTCCACACACAGTCCGATATCAGTTCCACACACAGTCCGATATCAGTTCCACACACAGTCCGATATCAGTTCCACACACAGTCCGATATCAGTTCCACACACAGTCCGATATCAGTTCCACACACACTCTGATATCAGTTCCACACACACTCTGATATCAGTTCCACACACACTCTGATATCAGTTCTATACAGTGTTTGGTTCTACAGAGTCTGATACCAGTTCCACACAGAGTGTGATACCAGTCCTACAGAGTCTGATACCAGTTCTGCACAACTGGTGCCAGTGCCACACAGTCTGATACCAGTTCCACTCACAGTCTGATACCAGTTCTAAGCAGAGTCTGATACCAGTTCTAAGCAGAGTCTGATACCAGTTCTGCAGAGCCTCATACCAGTTCCACACGGAGTCCAATACCAGTTCTACACAGATTCCGATATCGGTTCCACACAGAATCCGATACCGGTCCCACACACAGTCTGATATCAGTTCCACTCACAGTCTGATATCAGTTCCACTCACAGTCTGATATCAGTTCCACTCACAGTCTGATATCAGTTGCACTCACAGTCTGATATCAGTTCCACTCACAGTCTGAAACCAGTTCGACACAGATTCCGATATCAGTTCCACACAGAATCCGATACCGGTCCCACACACAGTCTGATATCAGTTCCATTCACAGTCTGATATCAGTTCCACTCACAGTCTGATATCAGTTCCACTCACAGTCTGATATCAGTTCCACTCACAGTCTGATATCAGTTCCACTCACAGTCTGATACCAGTTCCACTCACAGTCTGATACCAGTTCCACTCACAGTCTGATACCAGTTCGACACAGATTCCGATACCGGTCCCACACACAGTCTGATATCAGTTCCATTCACAGTCTGATATCAGTTCCATTCACGGTCTGATATCAGTTCCATTCACGGTCTGATATCAGTTCCATTCACAGTCTGATATCAGTTCCATTCACAGTCTGATATCAGTTCCATTCACAGTCTGATATCAGTTCCACTCACAGTCTGATATCGGTTCCACTCACAGTCTGATATCAGTTCCACTCACAGTCTGATATCAGTTCCACTCACAGTCTGATATCAGTTCCACTCACAGTCTGATATCAGTTCCACTCACAGTCCGATATCAGTTCCACTCACAGTCCGATATCAGTTCCACTCACAGTCTGATATCAGTTCCACTCACAGTCTGATACCAGTTCCGCACAGAGTCTGATACCAGTTCCGCACAGAGTCTGATACCAGTTCCGCACAGAGTCTGATACCAGTTCTAAGCCGTGTCTGATACCAGTTCTAAGTAGTGTCGGATACCAGTTCCACACAGAGTTTGATACCAATTCTACAGAGTCTGATACCAGTTCTACAAAGTCTGATACCAGTTCCACACACAGTCTGATATCAGTTCCACACACAGTCTGATATCAGTTCCACACACAGTCTGATACCAGTTCTATACAGTGTTTGGTTCTACAGAGTCTGATACCAGTTCCACACAGAGTGTGATACCAGTCCTACAGAGTCTGATACCAGTTCTGCACAACTGGTGCCAGTGCTACACAGTCTGATACCAGTTCTACACAGTCTGATACCAGTTCCACTCACCGTCTGATACCAGTTCTAAGCAGAGTCTGATACCAGTTCTGCACAGAGTCTGATACCAGTTCTATAGAGAGTTTGGTTCTACTGAGCCTGATAGCTGTTCTACAGAGTCTGATACCTGTTCTCAACAGAGTTTGACACCAGTTCCACACGGAGTCCAATGCCAGTTCTACACAGATTCCGATATCGGTTCCACACAGAATCCGATACCGGTCCCACACACAGTCTGATATCAGTTCCACTCACAGTCTGATATCAGTTCCACTCACAGTCTGATATCAGTTCCACTCACAGTCTGATACCAGTTCGACACAGATTCCGATATCAGTTCCACACAGAATCCGATACCGGTCCCACACACAGTCTGATATCAGTTCCATTCACAGTCTGATATCAGTTCCACACACAGTCTGATATCAGTTCCACACACAGTCTGATATCAGTTCCACACACAGTCTGATATCAGTTGCGCACACAGTCTGATATCAGTTCCACACACAGTCTGATATCAGTTGCGCACACAGTCTGATATCAGTTGCGCACACAGTCTGATATCAGTTGCGCACACAGTCTGATATCAGTTGCGCACACAGTCTGATATCAGTTGCGCACACAGTCTGATATCAGTTGCGCACACAGTCTGATATCAGTTGCGCACACAGTCTGATATCAGTTGCGCACACAGTCTGATATCAGTTCCACTCACAGTCTGATACCAGTTCTGCGCAGAGTCTGATACCAGTTCTGCGCAGAGTCTGATACCATTTCTGCACAGAGTCTGATACCAGTTCTATACAGAGTTTGGTTCTGGAGTCTGATACCTGTTCAGCAGAGTCTTATACCTGTTCTCAACAGAGTTTGACACCAGTTCCACACAGAGTTTGATACCAATTCTACAAAGTCTGATACCAGTTCCAAACACAGTCTGATATCAGTTCCACACACAGTCTGATATCAGTTCCACACACAGTCTGATATCAGTTCCACACACAGTCTGATATCAGTTCCACACACAGTCTGATATCAGTTCCACTCACAGTCTGATATCAGTTCTAGACAGAGTTTGGTTCTACAGCGTCTGATACCAGTTCTACAGCGTCTGATACCAGTTCTACAGCGTCTGATACCAGTTCTACAGCGTCTGATACCAGTTCTACAGCGTCTGATACCAGTTCTACACAGAGTCTGATACCAGTTCAACACAGAGTCTGATACCAGTTCAACAGAGTCTGATACCAGTTCTATACAGAGTTTGGTTCTGGAGTCTGATACCTGTTCAGCAGAGTCTTATACCTGTTCTCAACAGAGTTTGACACCAGTTCCACACAGAGTTTGATACCAATTCTACAAAGTCTGATACCAGTTCCAAACACAGTCTGATATCAGATCCACACACAGTCTGATATCAGTTCCACACACAGTCTGATATCAGTTCCACACACAGTCTGATATCAGTTCCACACACAGTCTGATATCAGTTCCACTCACAGTCTGATACCAGTTCTAAACAGAGTTTGGTTCTACAGCGTCTGATACCAGTTCTACAGCGTCTGATACCAGTTCTACAGCGTCTGATACCAGTTCTACAGCGTCTGATACCAGTTTTACAGCGTCTGATACCAGTTCTGCACAGAGTCTGATACCAGTTCAACACAGAGTCTGATACCAGTTCAACACAGAGTCTGATACCAGTTCAACACAGAGTCTGATACCTCTTCCATGCAGTGTCTGACAACCGTTCTACATATTCTGACACCAGAACTGCACAGAGACTGATACCAGATCTACAGAGTCTGATACCAGTTCCACACAGAGTCTGATACCAGTTCAACACAGAGTCTGATACCAGTTCAACACAGAGTCTGAGACCACTTCCATGCAGTGTCTGACAACCGTTCTACATATTCTGATACCAGAACTGCACAGAGACTGATACCAGATCTACAGAGTCTGATACCAGTTCTACAGAGTCTGATACCAGTTCCACACATAGTCTGATACCAGATCCACACATAGTCTGATACCAGATCCACACAGAGTCTGATACCAGATCCACACAGAGTCTGATACCAGATCCACACAGAGTCTGATACCAGTTGCACACAGAGTCTGATACCAGTTCCACACAGAGTCTGATACCAGTTCAACACAGAGTCTGATACCAGTTCCACACAGAGTCTGATACCAGTTCCACACAGAGTCTGAGACCACTTCCATGCAGTGTCTGACAACCGTTCTACATATTCTGATACCAGAACTGCACAGAGACTGATACCAGTTCTACAGCGTCTAATACCAGTTCCACACAGAGTCTGATAACAGTTCCACACAGAGTCTGATAACAGTTCCACACAGAGTCTGATAACAGTTCTACAGCGTCTAATACCAGTTCCACACAGAGTCTGATAACAGTTCCACACAGAGTCTGATAACAGTTCCACACAGAGTCTGATAACAGTTCCACACAGAGTCTGATACCAGTTCTACACAGAGTCTGATACCAGTTCTACACAGAGTCTGATACCACTTCCATGCATTGTCTGACAACCGTTCTACATGTTCTGATACCAGAATGACACAGAGTCTGATACCAGTTCCACACAGAGTCTGATACCAGTTCCACACAGAGTCTGATTCCACTTACATGCAGTATCTGACAACCGTTCTACATAGTCTGATACCAGAACTACACAGAGTCCGACGCCAGTTCCACGCAGAGTCCGACGCCAGTTCCACAGCGTCTGAAACCAGTTCGAAACGGAGTCTGATGCCAGTTCTCCAGAGTTTTCTCCTAGTTCTACAAACAGTCTGATACCAGTTCTGCACACTGTCTGATACCACTCCCACGCAGAGTCTGATACCAGTTCTACAGTGACCAATATCAGTTCTGCACTGAGTTTGAAACCAGTTCTGCAGATTCTGCTACCAGTTCGACACAGAGTCTGATACCAGTTCCACACAGAGTCTGCTACCAGTTCCACACAGAGTCTGCTACCAGTTCTAGAGCCTGATACCACTTCCATGCAGTGTCTGACAACCGTTCTACATATTCTAATACCAGATCTACAGAGTCTGATACCGGAACTGCACAGAGACTGATACCAGATCGACAAAGACTGATATCAATTCGACAGAGTCCAGCACCACTTGCACGCAGAGTCCGGTACCGCTTCGACACAGTCCGGTACCGCTTCGACACAGTCCGGTACCGCTTCGACACAGTCCGGTACCGCTTCGACACAGTCCGGTACCGCTTCGACACAGTCCGGTACCAGTTCTGCAGAGTCTGAAACCCCTTCCGTGCAGTGCCTGACAACAGTCCTAAATATTCTCTGATACTAGTTCCACACAGAGCCTGATACCACTTCCATGCAGTGTCTGACAACCGTTCTACATATTCTAATACCAGATCTACCGAGTCTGATACCGGAACTGCACAGAGACTGATACCAGATCGACAAAGACTGATATCAATTCGACAGAGTCCGGCACCACTTGCACGCACAGTCCGGTACCGCTTCGACACAGTTCGGTACTGCTTCGACACAGTCCGGTACCGCTTCGACACAGTCCGGTACCGCTTCGACACAGTCCGGTACCGCTTCGACACAGTCCGGTACCAGTTCTGCAGAGTCTGAAACCCCTTCCGTGCAGTGCCTGACAACAGTTCTAAATATTCTCTGATACCAGGTCTACACAGAGCCTGATACCAGTTCCACACAGAGCCTGATACCAGTTCCATGCAGTGTCTGACAACCGTTCTACATATTCTGATACCAGAACTGCACAGAGACGGATACTAGATCTACAGAGTCAGATGCCAGTTCGACACAGAGTCTGATGCCAGTTCCGCACAGAGTCTGATGCCAGTTCCGCACAGAGTCTGTTGCCATTTCTACAGAGTTTTATACTAGTTCTACACATAGTCTGATACCAGTTCCACACAGAACCAGATACCAGTTCTGCAGTGTTCGATACCAGTTCCACGCAGAGTCTGATACCAGTTCCACACATCGTCTGATACCAGTTCCACACATCGTCTGATACCAGTTCCACACATCGTCTGATACCAATTCCACACATACTGTGTAGAACTTGTATCAGACTATGTGTGGAACTGGTATCAGACTGTGTAGAACTGGTATCAGACTCTGATACCAGTTCTACACAGTCTGATGCCAGTTCTGCAGAGTCTGAAACCCCTTCTATGCAGTGTCTGACAACCGTTCTAAATGTTCTGATACCAGAACGACACAGAGACTGATACCAGATCTACAGAGTCAGATACCAGATCGAGAGTCTGATACCACTTCTACAGAGTTTTATACTAGTTCCACACAGAATCTGTTACCAGTTCTACGCAGAGCCTGATACCAGGTCTACGCAGAGCCTGATACCAGGTCTACACAGAGCCTGATACCAGGTCTACACAGAGCCTGATACCAGGTCGACAAAGCATGATACCAGTTCTACCGCGTCTGATACCAGTTCAACCGCGTCTGATACCAGTTCTACCGTTTCTGATACCAGTTCTACCGCGTCTGATACCAGTTCTACCGCGTCTGATACCAGTTCTACCGCGTCTGATACCAGTTCTACAGCGTCTGATACCAGTTCTACAGCGTCTGATACCAGTTCTACAGCGTCTGATACCAGTTCTACAGCATCTGATACCAGTTCCACACAAAGCCTGATACCAGTTCTACACAGAGTCTGCTACCAGTTCAACACAGAGTCTGATACCACTTCCATGCAGTGTCTGACAACCGTTCTACATATTCTGATACCAGAACTGCACAGAGACTGATACCAGATCTACAGAGTCTGATACCAGTTCTACAGAGTCTGATACCAGTTCTACAGAGTCTGATACCAGTTCCACACATAGTCTGATACCAGATCCACACAGAGTCTGATACCAGATCCACACAGAGTCTGATACCAGATCCACACAGAGTCTGATACCAGTTGCACACAGAGTCTGATACCAGTTCCACACAGAGTCTGATACCAGTTCCACTCACAGTCTGATACCAGTTCCACTCACAGTCTGATACCAGTTCCACTCACAGTCTGATACCAGTTCCACTCACAGTCTGATACCAGTTCCACACACAGTCTGATATCAGTTCCACACACAGTCTGATATCAGTTCCACACACAGTCTGATATCAGTTCCACTCACAGTCTGATATCAGCTCCACTCACAGTCTGATATCAGCTCCACTCACAGTCTGATATCAGCTCCACTCACAGTCTGATCCCAGCTCCACTCACAGTCTGATCCCAGCTCCACTCACCGTCTGATCCCAGCTCAACTCACAGTCTGATCCCAGCTCCACTCACAGTCTGATCCCAGCTCCACTCACAGTCTGATCCCAGCTCCACTCACAGTCTGATCCCAGTTCCACTCACAGGCTGATACCAGTTCCACTCACAGGCTGATACCAGTTCCACTCACAGTCTGATACCAGTTCCACTCACAGTCTGATACCAGTTCCACTCACAGTCTGATACCAGTTCCACACACAGTCAGATATCAGTTCCACACACAGTGTGATACCAGTTCTATAGAGACTGATACCAGTTCTGAAGAGTCTGATACCAGTTCTACAGCGTCTGTTGCCAGTTCTACACAGTCTGATGCCAGTGCTACACAGTCTGATGCCAGTGCTACACAGTCTGATGCCAGTTCAACACAGTCAGATACCAGTTCTACACAGTCGTATACCAGTTCTACACAGTCGTATACCAGTTCCACTCACAGTCTGATACCATTTCCGCTCACAGTCTGATACCAGTTCTACACACAGTCTGATACCAGTTCTGCTCAGAGTCCGAAAACCAGTTCCACACAGAGTCCGATACCAGTTCCACACAGAGTCCGATACCAGTTCCACACAGAGTCCGATACCAGTTCTATACAGAGTTTGGTTCTACTGAGTCTGATACCAGTTCTGCAGAGTCTGATACCAGTTCCACACACAGTCTGCTATCAGTTCCATACAGCGTCTGATACCAGTTCCACTCACAGTCTGATATCAGTTCTATACAGCGTCTGATATCAGTTCTATACAGCGTCTGATATCAGTTCTATACAGCGTCTGATACCAGTTCCACTCACAGTCTGATACCAGTTCCACTCACAGTCTGATACCAGTTCCACTCACAGTCTGATACCAGTTCCACTCACAGTCTGATACCAGTTCCACTCACAGTCTGATACCAGTTCCACACACAGTCTGATATCAGTTCCACACACAGTCTGATATCAGTTCCACACACAGTCTGATATCAGTTCCACACACAGTCTGATATCAGTTCCACACACAGTCTGATATCAGTTCCACACACAGTCTGATATCAGCTCCACTCACAGTCTGATATCAGCTCCACTCACAGTCTGATATCAGCTCCACTCACAGTCTGATCCCAGCTCCACTCACAGTCTGATCCCAGCTCCACTCACAGTCTGATCCCAGCTCCACTCACAGTCTGATCCCAGCTCCACTCACAGTCTGATCCCAGCTCCACTCACAGTCTGACCCCAGCTCCACTCACAGTCTGATCCCAGCTCCACTCACAGTCTGATCCCAGCTCCACTCACAGTCTGATCCCAGCTCCACTCACAGTCTGATCCCAGCTCCACTCACAGTCTGATCCCAGCTCCACTCACAGTCTGATCCCAGCTCCACTCACAGTCTGATCCCAGCTCCACTCACAGTCTGATCCCAGCTCCACTCACAGTCTGATCCCAGTTCCACTCACAGGCTGATACCAGTTCCACTCACAGTCTGATACCAGTTCCACTCACAGTCTGACACCAGTTCCACACACAGTCAGATATCAGTTCCACACACAGTCAGATATCAGTTGCACACACAGTCAGATATCAGTTGCACACACAGTCAGATATCAGTTCCACACACAGTCAGATATCAGTTGCACTCACAGTCTGATACCAGTTCTGCAGAGAGTCTGATACCAGTTCTGCGCAGAGTCTGATACCAGTTCTGCAGAGAGTC
This sequence comes from Heterodontus francisci, assembly GCF_036365525.1. Taxonomy (NCBI): domain Eukaryota; kingdom Metazoa; phylum Chordata; class Chondrichthyes; order Heterodontiformes; family Heterodontidae; genus Heterodontus; species Heterodontus francisci. The sequence goes on from NC_090396.1 coordinate 13,300,588, forward strand.
TGATACCAGTTCTACGCAGAGTCTGATACCAGTTCTGCGCAGAGTCTGATACCAGTTCTGCGCAGAGTCTGATACCAGTTCCACAGAGTCCGATACCTGTTCCACACACAGTCCGATATCAGTTCCACACACAGTCCGATATCAGTTCCACACACAGTCCGATATCAGTTCCACACACAGTCCGATATCAGTTCCACACACAGTCCGATACCTGTTCCACACAGAGTCCAATACCAGATTCTACACAGATTCCGATATCAGTTCCACACACAGTCCGATATCAGTTCCACACACAGTCCGATATCAGTTCCACACACAGTCCGATATCAGTTCCACACACAGTCCGATATCAGTTCCACACACACTCTGATATCAGTTCCACACACACTCTGATATCAGTTCCACACACACTCTGATATCAGTTCTATACAGTGTTTGGTTCTACAGAGTCTGATACCAGTTCCACACAGAGTGTGATACCAGTCCTACAGAGTCTGATACCAGTTCTGCACAACTGGTGCCAGTGCCACACAGTCTGATACCAGTTCCACTCACAGTCTGATACCAGTTCTAAGCAGAGTCTGATACCAGTTCTAAGCAGAGTCTGATACCAGTTCTGCACAGAGTCTGATACCAGTTCTATACAGAGTTTGGTTCTACTGAGTCTGATACCTGTTCTCAACAGAGGTTGACAACAATTCCACACAGAGTCTGATACCAGTTCTGCAGAGCCTCATACCAGTTCCACACGGAGTCCAATACCAGTTCTACACAGATTCCGATATCGGTTCCACACAGAATCCGATACCGGTCCCACACACAGTCTGATATCAGTTCCACTCACAGTCTGATATCAGTTCCACTCACAGTCTGATATCAGTTCCACTCACAGTCTGATATCAGTTGCACTCACAGTCTGATATCAGTTCCACTCACAGTCTGAAACCAGTTCGACACAGATTCCGATATCAGTTCCACACAGAATCCGATACCGGTCCCACACACAGTCTGATATCAGTTCCATTCACAGTCTGATATCAGTTCCACTCACAGTCTGATATCAGTTCCACTCACAGTCTGATATCAGTTCCACTCACAGTCTGATATCAGTTCCACTCACAGTCTGATACCAGTTCCACTCACAGTCTGATACCAGTTCCACTCACAGTCTGATACCAGTTCGACACAGATTCCGATACCGGTCCCACACACAGTCTGATATCAGTTCCATTCACAGTCTGATATCAGTTCCATTCACGGTCTGATATCAGTTCCATTCACGGTCCGATATCAGTTCCATTCACGGTCTGATATCAGTTCCATTCACAGTCTGATATCAGTTCCATTCACAGTCTGATATCGGTTCCACTCACAGTCTGATATCGGTTCCACTCACAGTCTGATATCAGTTCCACTCACAGTCTGATATCAGTTCCACTCACAGTCTGATATCAGTTCCACTCACAGTCTGATATCAGTTCCACTCACAGTCCGATATCAGTTCCACTCACAGTCTGATATCAGTTCCACTCACAGTCTGATATCAGTTCCACTCACAGTCTGATATCAGTTCCACTCACAGTCCGATATCAGTTCCACTCACAGTCCGATATCAGTTCCACTCACAGTCTGATATCAGTTCCACTCACAGTCTGATATCAGTTCCACTCACAGTCTGATACCAGTTCCGCACAGAGTCTGATACCAGTTCCGCACAGAGTCTGATACCAGTTCTAAGCCGTGTCTGATACCAGTTCTAAGTAGTGTCGGATACCAGTTCCACACAGAGTTTGATACCAATTCTACAGAGTCTGATACCAGTTCTACAAAGTCTGATACCAGTTCCACACACAGTCTGATATCAGTTCCACACACAGTCTGATATCAGTTCCACACACAGTCTGATACCAGTTCTATACAGTGTTTGGTTCTACAGAGTCTGATACCAGTTCCACACAGAGTGTGATACCAGTCCTACAGAGTCTGATACCAGTTCTGCACAACTGGTGCCAGTGCTACACAGTCTGATACCAGTTCTACACAGTCTGATACCAGTTCCACTCACCGTCTGATACCAGTTCTAAGCAGAGTCTGATACCAGTTCTGCACAGAGTCTGATACCAGTTCTATAGAGAGTTTGGTTCTACTGAGCCTGATAGCTGTTCTACAGAGTCTGATACCTGTTCTCAACAGAGTTTGACACCAGTTCCACACGGAGTCCAATGCCAGTTCTACACAGATTCCGATATCGGTTCCACACAGAATCCGATACCGGTCCCACACACAGTCTGATATCAGTTCCACTCACAGTCTGATATCAGTTCCACTCACAGTCTGATATCAGTTCCACTCACAGTCTGATACCAGTTCGACACAGATTCCGATATCAGTTCCACACAGAATCCGATACCGGTCCCACACACAGTCTGATATCAGTTCCATTCACAGTCTGATATCAGTTCCACACACAGTCTGATATCAGTTCCACACACAGTCTGATATCAGTTCCACACACAGTCTGATATCAGTTGCGCACACAGTCTGATATCAGTTGCGCACACAGTCTGATATCAGTTCCGCACACAGTCTGATATCAGTTGCGCACACAGTCTGATATCAGTTGCGCACACAGTCTGATATCAGTTGCGCACACAGTCTGATATCAGTTGCGCACACAGTCTGATATCAGTTGCGCACACAGTCTGATATCAGTTGCGCACACAGTCTGATATCAGTTGCGCACACAGTCTGATATCAGTTCCACTCACAGTCTGATACCAGTTCTGCGCAGAGTCTGATACCAGTTCTGCGCAGAGTCTGATACCATTTCTGCACAGAGTCTGATACCAGTTCTATACAGAGTTTGGTTCTGGAGTCTGATACCTGTTCAGCAGAGTCTTATACCTGTTCTCAACAGAGTTTGACACCAGTTCCACACAGAGTTTGATACCAATTCTACAAAGTCTGATACCAGTTCCAAACACAGTCTGATATCAGTTCCACACACAGTCTGATATCAGTTCCACACACAGTCTGATATCAGTTCCACACACAGTCTGATATCAGTTCCACACACAGTCTGATATCAGTTCCACTCACAGTCTGATATCAGTTCTAGACAGAGTTTGGTTCTACAGCGTCTGATACCAGTTCTACAGCGTCTGATACCAGTTCTACAGCGTCTGATACCAGTTCTACAGCGTCTGATACCAGTTCTACAGCGTCTGATACCAGTTCTACACAGAGTCTGATACCAGTTCAACACAGAGTCTGATACCAGTTCAACAGAGTCTGATACCAGTTCTATACAGAGTTTGGTTCTGGAGTCTGATACCTGTTCAGCAGAGTCTTATACCTGTTCTCAACAGAGTTTGACACCAGTTCCACACAGAGTTTGATACCAATTCTACAAAGTCTGATACCAGTTCCAAACACAGTCTGATATCAGATCCACACACAGTCTGATATCAGTTCCACACACAGTCTGATATCAGTTCCACACACAGTCTGATATCAGTTCCACACACAGTCTGATATCAGTTCCACTCACAGTCTGATACCAGTTCTAAACAGAGTTTGGTTCTACAGCGTCTGATACCAGTTCTACAGCGTCTGATACCAGTTCTACAGCGTCTGATACCAGTTCTACAGCGTCTGATACCAGTTCTACAGCGTCTGATACCAGTTCTGCACAGAGTCTGATACCAGTTCAACACAGAGTCTGATACCAGTTCAACACAGAGTCTGATACCAGTTCAACACAGAGTCTGATACCTCTTCCATGCAGTGTCTGACAACCGTTCTACATATTCTGACACCAGAACTGCACAGAGACTGATACCAGATCTACAGAGACTGATACCAGATCTACAGAGTCTGATACCAGTTCCACACAGAGTCTGATACCAGTTCAACACAGAGTCTGATACCAGTTCAACACAGAGTCTGAGACCACTTCCATGCAGTGTCTGACAACCGTTCTACATATTCTGATACCAGAACTGCACAGAGACTGATACCAGATCTACAGAGTCTGATACCAGTTCTACAGAGTCTGATACCAGTTCCACACATAGTCTGATACCAGATCCACACAGAGTCTGATACCAGATCCACACAGAGTCTGATACCAGATCCACACAGAGTCTGATACCAGTTGCACACAGAGTCTGATACCAGTTCCACACAGAGTCTGATACCAGTTCCATGCAGTGTCTGACAACCGTTCTACATATTCTGATACCAGAACTGCACAGAGACTGATACCAGTTCTACAGCGTCTAATACCAGTTCCACACAGAGTCTGATAACAGTTCCACACAGAGTCTGATAACAGTTCCACACAGAGTCTGATAACAGTTCCACACAGAGTCTGATAACAGTTCTACAGCGTCTAATACCAGTTCCACACAGAGTCTGATAACAGTTCCACACAGAGTCTGATAACAGTTCCACACAGAGTCTGATACCAGTTCTACACAGAGTCTGATACCAGTTCTACACAGAATCTGATACCACTTCCATGCATTGTCTGACAACCGTTCTACATGTTCTGATACCAGAATGACACAGAGTCTGATACCAGTTCCACACAGAGTCTGATTCCACTTACATGCAGTATCTGACAACCGTTCTACATAGTCTGATACCAGAACTACACAGAGTCCGACGCCAGTTCCACGCAGAGTCCGACGCCAGTTCCACGCAGAGTCCGACGCCAGTTCCACAGCGTCTGAAACCAGTTCGAAACGGAGTCTGATGCCAGTTCTCCAGAGTTTTCTCCTAGTTCTACAAACAGTCTGATACCAGTTCTGCACACTGTCTGATACCACTCCCACGCAGAGTCTGATACCAGTTCTACAGTGACCAATATCAGTTCTGCACTGAGTTTGAAACCAGTTCTGCAGATTCTGCTACCAGTTCGACACAGAGTCTGATACCAGTTCGACACAGAGTCTGATACCAGTTCCACACAGAGTCTGCTACCAGTTCCACACAGAGTCTGCTACCAGTTCTAGAGCCTGATACCACTTCCATGCAGTGTCTGACAACCGTTCTACATATTCTAATACCAGATCTACAGAGTCTGATACCGGAACTGCACAGAGACTGATACCAGATCGACAAAGACTGATATCAATTCGACAGAGTCCAGCACCACTTGCACGCAGAGTCCGGTACCGCTTCGACACAGTCCGGTACCGCTTCGACACAGTCCGGTACCGCTTCGACACAGTCCGGTACCAGTTCTGCAGAGTCTGAAACCCCTTCCGTGCAGTGCCTGACAACAGTCCTAAATATTCTCTGATACTAGTTCCACACAGAGCCTGATACCACTTCCATGCAGTGTCTGACAACCGTTCCACATATTCTAATACCAGATCTACCGAGTCTGATACCGGAACTGCACAGAGACTGATACCAGATCGACAAAGACTGATATCAATTCGACAGAGTCCGGCACCACTTGCACGCACAGTCCGGTACAGCTTCGACACAGTTCGGTACTGCTTCGACACAGTCCGGTACCGCTTCGACACAGTCCGGTACCGCTTCGACACAGTCCGGTACCGCTTCGACACAGTCCGGTACCAGTTCTGCAGAGTCTGAAACCCCTTCCGTGCAGTGCCTGACAACAGTTCTAAATATTCTCTGATACCAGGTCTACACAGAGCCTGATACCAGTTCCACACAGAGCCTGATACCAGTTCCATGCAGTGTCTGACAACCGTTCTACATATTCTGATACCAGAACTGCACAGAGACGGATACTAGGTCTACAGAGTCAGATGCCAGTTCGACACAGAGTCTGATGCCAGTTCCGCACAGAGTCTGATGCCAGTTCCGCACAGAGTCTGATGCCATTTCTACAGAGTTTTATACTAGTTCTACACATAGTCTGATACCAGTTCCACACAGAACCAGATACCAGTTCTGCAGTGTTCGATACCAGTTCCACGCAGAGTCTGATACCAGTTCCACACATCGTCTGATACCAGTTCCACACATACTGTGTAGAACTTGTATCAGACTATGTGTGGAACTGTTATCAGACTGTGTAGAACTGGTATCAGACTCTGATACCAGTTCTACACAGTCTGATGCCAGTTCTGCAGAGTCTGAAACCCCTTCTATGCAGTGTCTGACAACCGTTCTAAATGTTCTGATACCAGAACGACACAGAGACTGATACCAGATCTACAGAGTCAGATACCAGATCGAGAGTCTGATACCACTTCTACAGAGTTTTATACTAGTTCCACACAGAATCTGTTACCAGTTCTACGCAGAGCCTGATACCAGGTCTACGCAGAGCCTGATACCAGGTCTACACAGAGCCTGATACCAGGTCTACACAGAGCCTGATACCAGGTCGACAAAGCATGATACCAGTTCTACCGTGTCTGATACCAGTTCAACCGCGTCTGATACCAGTTCTACCGTTTCTGATACCAGTTCTACCGCGTCTGATACCAGTTCTACCGCGTCTGATACCAGTTCTACCGCGTCTGATACCAGTTCTACAGCGTCTGATACCAGTTCTACAGCGTCTGATACCAGTTCTACAGCGTCTGATACCAGTTCTACAGCGTCTGATACCAGTTCTACAGCATCTGATACCAGTTCCACACAAAGCCTGATACCAGTTCTACACAGAGTCTGCTACCAGTTCAACACAGAGTCTGATACCACTTCCATGCAGTGTCTGACAACCGTTCTACATATTCTGATACCAGAACTGCACAGAGACTGATACCAGATCTACAGAGTCTGATACCAGTTCTACAGAGTCTGATACCAGTTCTACAGAGTCTGATACCAGTTCCACACATAGTCTGATACCAGATCCACACAGAGTCTGATACCAGATCCACACAGAGTCTGATACCAGATCCACACAGAGTCTGATACCAGTTGCACACAGAGTCTGATACCAGTTCCACACAGAGTCTGATACCAGTTCCACTCACAGTCTGATACCAGTTCCACTCACAGTCTGATACCAGTTCCACTCACAGTCTGATACCAGTTCCACTCACAGTCTGATACCAGTTCCACACACAGTCTGATATCAGTTCCACACACAGTCTGATATCAGTTCCACACACAGTCTGATATCAGTTCCACTCACATTCTGATATCAGCTCCACTCACAGTCTGATATCAGCTCCACTCACAGTCTGATATCAGCTCCACTCACAGTCTGATATCAGCTCCACTCACAGTCTGATCCCAGCTCCACTCACAGTCTGATCCCAGCTCCACTCACAGTCTGATCCCAGCTCCACTCACCGTCTGATCCCAGCTCCACTCACAGTCTGATCCCAGCTCCACTCACAGTCTGATCCCAGCTCCACTCACAGTCTGATCCCAGCTCCACTCACAGTCTGATCCCAGTTCCACTCACAGGCTGATACCAGTTCCACTCACAGTCTGATACCAGTTCCACTCACAGTCTGATACCAGTTGCACACACAGTCTGATATCAGTTGCACTCACAGTCTGATACCAGTTCTGCAGAGAGTCTGATACCAGTTCTACACAGAATCTGCTACCAGTTCTACACAGAGTCTGATACCAGTTCTATACAGTGTTTGGTTCTAGAGTCTGATACCAGTTCCACAGAGTCCGATACCTGTTCCACACAGAGTCCAATACCAGATTCTACACAGATTCCGATATCAGTTCCACACACAGTCCGATATCAGTTCCACACACAGTCCGATATCAGTTCCACACACAGTCCGATATCAGTTCCACACACAGTCTGATATCAGTTCCACACACAGTCCGATACCTGTTCCACACAGAGTCCAATACCAGATTCTACACAGATTCCGATATCAGTTCCACACACAGTCCGATATCAGTTCCACACACAGTCCGATATCAGTTCCACACACAGTCCGATATCAGTTCCACACACAGTCCGATATCAGTTCCACACACAGTCCGATATCAGTTCCACACACAGTCCGATATCAGTTCCACACACAGTCCGATATCAGTTCCACACACAGTCCGATATCAGTTCCACACACAGTCCGATATCAGTTCCACACACACTCTGATATCAGTTCCACACACACTCTGATATCAGTTCCACACACACTCTGATATCAGTTCTATACAGTGTTTGGTTCTACAGAGTCTGATACCAGTTCCACACAGAGTGTGATACCAGTCCTACAGAGTCTGATACCAGTTCTGCACAACTGGTGCCAGTGCCACACAGTCTGATACCAGTTCCACTCACAGTCTGATACCAGTTCTAAGCAGAGTCTGATACCAGTTCTAAGCAGAGTCTGATACCAGTTCTGCACAGAGTCTGATACCAGTTCTATACAGAGTTTGGTTCTACTGAGCCTGATACCTGTTCGACAGAGTCTGATACCTGTTCTCAACAGAGTTTGACAACAATTCCACACAGAGTCTGATACCAGTTCTGCAGAGCCTCATACCAGTTCCACACGGAGTCCAATACCAGTTCTACACAGATTCCGATATCGGTTCCACACAGAATCCGATACCAGTCCCACACACAGTCTGATATCAGTTCCACTCACAGTCTGATATCAGTTCCACTCACAGTCTGATATCAGTTCCACTCACAGTCTGATATCAGTTCCACTCACAGTCTGATACCAGTTCGACACAGATTCCGATATCAGTTCCACACAGAATCCGATACCGGTCCCACACACAGTCTGATATCAGTTCCATTCAGAGTCTGATATCAGTTCCACTCACAGTCTGATATCAGTTCCACTCACAGTCTGATATCAGTTCCACTCACAGTCTGATATCAGTTCCACTCACAGTCTGATACCAGTTCCACTCACAGTCTGATACCAGTTCCACTCACAGTCTGATACCAGTTCGACACAGATTCCGATACCGGTCCCACACACAGTCTGATATCAGTTCCACTCACAGTCTGATATCAGTTCCACTCACAGTCTGATATCAGTTCCACTCACAGTCTGATATCAGTTCCACTCACAGTCCGATATCAGTTCCACTCACAGTCTGATATCAGTTCCACTCACAGTCTGATATCAGTTCCACTCACAGTCTGATACCAGTTCCGCACAGATTCTGATACCAGTTCCGCACAGAGTCTGATACCAGTTCCGCACAGAGTCTGATACCAGTTCTAAGCCGTGTCTGATACCAGTTCTAAGTAGTGTCGGATACCAGTTCCACACAGAGTTTGATACCAATTCTACAGAGTCTGATACCAGTTCTACAAAGTCTGATACCAGTTCCACACACAGTCTGATATCAGTTCCACACACAGTCTGATATCAGTTCCACACACAGTCTGATACCAGTTCTATACAGTGTTTGGTTCTACAGAGTCTGATACCAGTTCCACACAGAGTGTGATACCAGTCCTACAGAGTCTGATACCAGTTCTGCACAACTGGTGCCAGTGCTACACAGTCTGATACCAGTTCCACACAGAGTGTGATACCAGTCCTACAGAGTCTGATACCAGTTCTGCACAACTGGTGCCAGTGCTACACAGTCTGATACCAGTTCCACACAGAGTGTGATACCAGTCCTACAGAGTCTGATACCAGTTCTGCACAACTGGTGCCAGTGCTACACAGTCTGATACCAGTTCCACACAGAGTGTGATACCAGTCCTACAGAGTCTGATACCAGTTCTGCACAACTGGTGCCAGTGCTACACAGTCTGATACCAGTTCCACACAGAGTGTGATACCAGTCCTACAGAGTCTGATACCAGTTCTGCACAACTGGTGCCAGTGCCACACAGTCTGATATCAGTTCCACTCACAGTCTGATATCAGTTCCACTCACAGTCTGATATCAGTTCCACTCACAGTCTGATACCAGTTCCACTCACAGTCTGATACCAGTTCCACTCACAGTCTGATACCAGTTCGACACAGATTCCGATACCGGTCCCACACACAGTCTGATATCAGTTCCATTCACAGTCTGATATCAGTTCCATTCACGGTCTGATATCAGTTCCATTCACGGTCTGATATCAGTTCCATTCACAGTCTGATATCAGTTCCATTCACAGTCTGATATCAGTTCCATTCACAGTCTGATATCAGTTCCACTCACAGTCTGATATCGGTTCCACTCACAGTCTGATATCAGTTCCACTCACAGTCTGATATCAGTTCCACTCACAGTCTGATATCAGTTCCACTCACAGTCTGATATCAGTTCCACTCACAGTCCGATATCAGTTCCACTCACAGTCCGATATCAGTTCCACTCACAGTCTGATATCAGTTCCACTCACAGTCTGATACCAGTTCCGCACAGAGTCTGATACCAGTTCCGCACAGAGTCTGATACCAGTTCCGCACAGAGTCTGATACCAGTTCTAAGCCGTGTCTGATACCAGTTCTAAGTAGTGTCGGATACCAGTTCCACACAGAGTTTGATACCAATTCTACAGAGTCTGATACCAGTTCTACAAAGTCTGATACCAGTTCCACACACAGTCTGATATCAGTTCCACACACAGTCTGATATCAGTTCCACACACAGTCTGATACCAGTTCTATACAGTGTTTGGTTCTACAGAGTCTGATACCAGTTCCACACAGAGTGTGATACCAGTCCTACAGAGTCTGATACCAGTTCTGCACAACTGGTGCCAGTGCTACACAGTCTGATACCAGTTCTACACAGTCTGATACCAGTTCCACTCACCGTCTGATACCAGTTCTAAGCAGAGTCTGATACCAGTTCTGCACAGAGCTGATACCAGTTCTATAGAGAGTTTGGTTCTACTGAGCCTGATACCTGTTCTACAGAGTCTGATACCTGTTCTCAACAGAGTTTGACAACAATTCCACACAGAGTCTGATACCAGTTCTGCAGAGCCTCATACCAGTTCCACACGGAGTCCAATACCAGTTCTACACAGATTCCGATATCGGTTCCACACAGAATCCGATACCAGTCCCACACACAGTCTGATATCAGTTCCACACACAGTCTGATATCAGTTCCACACACAGTCTGATATCAGTTCCACACACAGTCTGATATCAGTTCCGCACACAGTCTGATATCAGTTGCGCACACAGTCTGATATCAGTTGCGCACACAGTCTGATATCAGTTGCGCACACAGTCTGATATCAGTTGCGCACACAGTCTGATATCAGTTGCGCACACAGTCTGATATCAGTTGCGCACACAGTCTGATATCAGTTCCACTCACAGTCTGATACCAGTTCTGCGCAGAGTCTGATACCAGTTCTGCGCAGAGTCTGATACCAGTTCTGCACAGAGTCTGATACCAGTTCAAGACAGAGTTTGGTTCTGGAGTCTGATACCTGTTCAGCAGAGTCTTATACCTGTTCTCAACAGAGTTTGACACCAGTTCCACACAGAGTTTGATAACAATTCTACAAAGTCTGATACCAGTTCCAAACACAGTCTGATATCAGTTCCACACACAGTCTGATATCAGTTCCACACACAGTCTGATATCAGTTCCACACACAGTCTGATATCAGTTCCACTCACAGTCTGATACCAGTTCTAGACAGAGTTTGGTTCTACAGCGTCTGATACCAGTTCTACAGCGTCTGATACCAGTTCTACAGCGTCTGATACCAGTTCTACAGCGTCTGATACCAGTTCTACAGCGCCTGATACCAGTTCTGCACAGAGTCTGATACCAGTTCTACAGAGTCTGATACCAGTTCCACACAGAGTCTGATACCAGTTCAACACAGAGTCTGATACCAGTTCCACACAGAGTCTGATACCAGTTCCATGCAGTGTCTGACAACCGTTCTACATATTCTGATACCAGAACTGCACAGAGACTGATACCAGTTCCACACAGAGTCTGATACCAGTTCAACACAGAGTCTGATACCAGTTCTACAGAGTCTGATACCAGTTCCACACAGAGTCTGATACCAGTTCAACACAGAGTCTGATACCAGTTCCACACAGAGTCTGATACCAGTTCCATGCAGTGTCTGACAACCGTTCTACATATTCTGATACCAGAACTGCACAGAGACTGATACCAGTTCCACACAGAGTCTGATACCAGTTCAACACAGAGTCTGAGACCACTTCCATGCAGTGTCTGACAACCGTTCTACATATTCTGATACCAGAACTGCACAGAGACTGATACCAGATCTACAGAGTCTGATACCAGTTCTACAGAGTCTGATACCAGTTCCACACATAGTCTGATACCAGATCCACACAGAGTCTGATACCAGATCCACACAGAGTCTGATACCAGATCCACACAGAGTCTGATACCAGATCCACACAGAGTCTGATACCAGTTGCACACAGAGTCTGATACCAGTTCCACACAGAGTCTGATACCAGTTCCACACAGAGTCTGATACCAGTTCCATGCAGTGTCTGACAACCGTTCTACATATTCTGATACCAGAACTGCACAGAGACTGATACCAGTTCTACAGCGTCTAATACCAGTTCCACACAGAGTCTGATAACAGGTCCACACAGAGTCTGATAACAGTTCCACACAGAGTCTGAAAACAGTTCCACACAGAGTCTGATAACAGTTCCACACAGAGTCTGATACCAGTTCCACACAGAGTCTGATTCCACTTACATGCAGTATCTGACAACCGTTCTACATAGTCTGATACCAGAACTACACAGAGTCCGACGCCAGTTCCACGCAGAGTCCGACGCCAGTTCCACGCAGAGTCCGACGCCAGTTCCACAGCGTCTGAAACCAGTTCGAAACGGAGTCTGATGCCAGTTCTCCAGAGTTTTCTCCTAGTTCTACAAACAGTCTGATACCAGTTCTGCACACTGTCTGATACCACTCCCACGCAGAGTCTGATACCAGTTCTACAGTGACCAATATCAGTTCTGCACTGAGTTTGAAACCAGTTCTGCAGATTCTGCTACCAGTTCGACACAGAGTCTGATACCAGTTCGACACAGAGTCTGATACCAGTTCCACACAGAGTCTGCTACCAGTTCCACACAGAGTCTGCTACCAGTTCTAGAGCCTGATACCACTTCCATGCAGTGTCTGACAACCGTTCTACATATTCTAATACCAGATCTACAGAGTCTGATACCGGAACTGCACAGAGACTGATACCAGATCGACAAAGACTGATATCAATTCGACAGAGTCCAGCACCACTTGCACGCAGAGTCCGGTACCGCTTCGACACAGTCCGGTACCGCTTCGACACAGTCCGGTACCGCTTCGACACAGTCCGGTACCAGTTCTGCAGAGTCTGAAACCCCTTCCGTGCAGTGCCTGACAACAGTTCTAAATATTCTCTGATACTAGTTCCACACAGAGCCTGATACCACTTCCATGCAGTGTCTGACAACCGTTCTACATATTCTAATACCAGAACTGCACAGAGACTGATACTAGATCAACAGAGTCAGATGCCAGTTCGACACAGAGTCTGATGCCAGTTCCGCACAGAGTCTGATGCCAGTTCCGCACAGAGTCTGTTGCCATTTCTACAGAGTTTTATACTAGTTCTACACATAGTCTGATACCAGTTCCACACAGAACCAGATACCAGTTCTGCAGTGTTCGATACCAGTTCCACGCAGAGTCTGATACCAGTTCTGCAGTGTCCGATACCAGTACCACGCAGAGTCTGATACCAGTTCCACACAGAGTCTGATACCAGTTCCACACATCGTCTGATACCAGTTCCACACATCGTCTGATACCAGTTCTGCAGTGTCCGATACCAGTACCACGCAGAGTCTGATACCAGTTCCACACAGAGTCTGATACCAGTTCTACACAGAGTCTGATACCAGTTCCACACAGAGTCTGATACCAGTTCCACACATCGTCTGATACCAGTTCTGCAGTGTCCGATACCAGTACCACGCAGAGTCTGATACCAGTTCCACACAGAGTCTGATACAAGTTCCACACAGAGTCTGATACCAGTTCCACACAGAGTCTGATACCAGTTCCACACAGAGTCTGATACCAGTTCCACACATCGTCTGATACCAGTTCTGCAGTGTCCGATACCAGTACCACACAGAGTCTGATAAAAGTTCCACACAGAGTCTGATACCAGTTCCACACAGAGTCTGATACCAGTTCCACACATCGTCTGATACCAGTTCTGCAGTGTCCGATACCAGTTCCACACAGAACCCGATACCAGTTCTGCAGTGTCCGATACCAGTACCACGCAGAGTCTGATACCAGTTCCACACAGAGTCTGATACCAGTTCCACACATCGTCTGATACCAGTTCTGCAGTGTCCGATACCAGTTCCACGCAGAGTCTGATACCAGTTCCACACAGAGTCTGATACCAGTTCTGCAGTGTCCGATACCAGTACCACGCAGAGTCTGATACCAGTTCCACACATCGTCTGATACCAGTTCCACACATCGTCTGATACCAGTTCCACACATCGTCTGATACCAGTTCTGCAGTGTCCGATACCAGTTCCACACATCGTCTGATACCAGTTCCACGCAGAGTCTGATACCAGTTCTGCAGTGTCCGATACCAGTTCCACGCAGAGTCTGATACCAGTTCCACACATCGTCTGATACCAGTTCTACACATAGTCTGATACCAGTTCCACAGAGTCTGATACCAGATCTACAGAGTCAGATACCAGATCGAGAGTCTGATACCACTTCTACAGAGTTTTATACTAGTTCCACATAGAATCTGTTACCAGGTCTACACAGAGCCTGATACCAGGTCGACAAAGCATGATACCAGTTCTACCGCGTCTGATACCAGTTCTACCGCGTCTGATACCAGTTCTACCGCGTCTGATACCAGTTCCACACATCGTCTGATACCAGTTCTGCAGTGTCCGATACCAGTTCCACACATCGTCTGATACCAGTTCCACGCAGAGTCTGATACCAGTTCTGCAGTGTCCGATACCAGTTCCACGCAGAGTCTGATACCAGTTCCACACATCGTCTGATACCAGTTCTACACATAGTCTGATACCAGTTCCACAGAGTCTGATACCAGATCTACAGAGTCAGATACCAGATCGAGAGTCTGATACCACTTCTACAGAGTTTTATACTAGTTCCACATAGAATCTGTTACCAGGTCTACACAGAGCCTGATACCAGGTCGACAAAGCATGATACCAGTTCTACCGCGTCTGATACCAGTTCTACCGCGTCTGATACCAGTTCTACCGCGTCTGATACCAGTTCTACACAGAGTCTGCTACCAGTTCAACACAGAGTCTGATAACAGTTCCACACAGAGTCTGATAACAGTTCCACACAGAGTCTGATAACAGTTCCACACAGAGTCTGATAACAGTTCCACACAGAGTCTGATACCAGTTCTACACAGAGTCTGATACCAGTTCAACACAGAGTCTGATACCACTTCCATGCAGTGCCTGACAACCGTTCTACATATTCTGATACCAGAACTGCACAGAGACTGATACCAGTTCTGCAGCGTCTGATACCAGTTCCACACAGAGTCTGATAACAGGTCCACACAGAGTCTGATAACAGTTCCACACAGAGTCTGATAACAGTTCCACACAGAGTCTGATAACAGGTCCACACAGAATCTGATACCAGTTCGACAAAGTATGATACCAGTTCTACAGCGTCTGATACCAGTTCCACACAAAGCCTGATACCAGTTCTGCAGAGTCTGATGCCAGTTCTGCAGCTTCGAATACCAGATCTACACAGTGTCAGATACCAGATCTACACAGTGTCAGATACCAGATCTACACAGTGTCAGCTACCAGTTCAGCACAGTGTCAGCTACCAGTTCAGCACAGAGTCTGATACCACTTCCATGCAGTGCCTGACAACCGTTCTACATATTCTGATACCAGTTCTGCAGCGTCTGATACCAGTTCTGCAGCGTCTGATAACAGTTCCACACAGCGTCTGATAACAGTTCCACACAGCGTCTGATAACAGTTCCACACAGCGTCTGATAACAGTTCCACACAGCTTCTGATAACAGTTCCACACAGCGTCTGATAACAGTTCCACACAGCGTCTGATAACAGTTCCACACAGCGTCTGATAACAGTTCCACACAGCGGCTGATAACAGTTCCACACAGAGTCTGATAACAGTTCCACACAGAGTCTGATAACAGTTCCACACACAGTCTGATACCAGTTCTACACAGTCTGATACCAGTTCTACACAGTCTGACGCCAGTTCTACACAGTCTGATGCCAGTTCTGCAGAGTCTGAAACCCCTTCTATGCAGTGTCTGACAACCGTTCTAAATGTTCTGATACCAGAACGACACAGAGACTGATACCAGATCTACAGAGTCAGATACCAGATCTACAGAGTCAGATACCAGATCTACAGAGTCAGATACCAGATCGAGAGTCTGATACCACTTCTACAGAGTTTTATACTAGTTCCACATAGAATCTGTTACCAGGTCTACACAGAGCCTGATACCAGGTCGACAAAGCATGATACCAGTTCTACCGCGTCTGATACCAGTTCTACCGCGTCTGATACCAGTTCTACCGCGTCTGATACCAGTTCTACCGCGTCTGATACCAGTTCTACCGCGTCTGATACCAGTTCTACACAGAGTCTGCTACCAGTTCAACACAGAGTCTGATAACAGTTCCACACAGAGTCTGATAACAGTTCCACACAGAGTCTGATAACAGTTCCACACAGAGTCTGATAACAGTTCTAGAGTCTGATACCACTTCCATGCAGTGCCTGACAACCGTTCTACATATTCTGATACCAGAACTGCACAGAGACTGATACCAGTTCTGCAGCGTCTGATACCAGTTCCACACAGAGTCTGATAACAGTTCCACACAGAGTCTGATAACAGTTCCACACAGAGTCTGATAACAGGTCCACACAGAATCTGATACCAGTTCGACAAAGTATGATACCAGTTCTACAGCGTCTGATACCAGTTCTGCAGCTTCGAATACCAGATCTACACAGTGTCAGATACCAGATCTACACAGTGTCAGATACCAGATCTACACAGTGTCAGCTACCAGTTCAGCACAGTGTCAGCTACCAGTTCAGCACAGAGTCTGATACCACTTCCATGCAGTGCCTGACAACCGTTCTACATATTCTGATACCAGTTCTGCAGCGTCTGATACCAGTTCCACACAAAGCCTGATACCAGTTCTGCAGAGTCTGATGCCAGTTCTGCAGCTTCGAATACCAGATCTACACAGTGTCAGATACCAGATCTACACAGTGTCAGATACCAGATCTACACAGTGTCAGCTACCAGTTCAGCACAGTGTCAGCTACCAGTTCAGCACAGAGTCTGATACCACTTCCATGCAGTGCCTGACAACCGTTCTACATATTCTGATACCAGTTCTGCAGCGTCTGATACCAGTTCTGCAGCGTCTGATAACAGTTCCACACAGCGTCTGATAACAGTTCCACACAGCGTCTGATAACAGTTCCACACAGCGTCTGATAACAGTTCCACACAGCTTCTGATAACAGTTCCACACAGCGTCTGATAACAGTTCCACACAGCGTCTGATAACAGTTCCACACAGCGTCTGATAACAGTTCCACACAGCGTCTGATAACAGTTCCACACAGCGTCTGATAACAGTTCCACACAGAGTCTGATAACAGTTCCACACAGAGTCTGATAACAGTTCCACACAGAGTCTGATAACAGTTCCACACAGAGTCTGATAACAGTTCCACACAGAGTCTGATAACAGTTCCACACAGAGTCTGATAACAGTTCCACACAGAGTCTGATAACAGTTCTGCACAGTTTTAGACCAGTTCTGCAGAGTCTGATACCAGTTCCACACATAGTCTTATACCAGTTCCACACATAGTCTTATACCAGTTCCACACAGAATCTGATACCAGTTCTACAGAGTCTGATACCACTTCCATGTATTGTCTGACAACCGTTCTACATATTCTGATACCAGAACCGCACAGAGACTGATACCGGATCTACAGTGACCAATATCAGTTCTGCACTGAGTTTGAAACCAGTTCTACAGAATCTGCTACCAGTTCGACACAGAGTCTGATACCAGTTCGACACAGTGTCTGATGCCAGTTCAGCACAGAGCCTGATGCCAGTTCTACAGTGACCAATATCAGTTCTGCACTGAGTTTGAAACCAGTTCTACAGAGTCTGCTACCAGTTCGACACAGAGTCTGCTACCGGTTCGACACAGAGTCTGCTACCGGTTCGACACAGAGTCTGCTACCGGTTCGACACAGAGTCTGCTACCGGTTCGACACAGAGTCTGCTACCAGTTCGACACAGAGTCTGATACCAGTTCCACACAGAGTCTGCTACCAGTTCCACACAGAGTCTGCTACCAGTTCTAGAGCCTGATACCACTTCCATGCCGTGTCTGACAACCGTTCTACATATTCTAATACCAGATCTACAGAGTCTGATACCGGAACTGCACAGAGACTGATACCAGATCTACAAAGACTGATATCAATTCTACACAGAGTCCGGCACCACTTGCACGCAGAGTCCGGCACCGCTTGCACGCAGAGTCCGGCACCGCTTGCACGCAGAGTCCGGCACCGCTTGCACGCAGAGTCCGGCACCGCTTCAACACAGTCCGGCACCGCTTCGACACAGTCCGGCACCGCTTCGACACAGTCCGGCACCGCTTCGACACAGTCCGGTACCGCTTCGACACAGTCCGGTACCAGTTCTGCAGAGTCTGAAACCCCTTCCATGCAGTGCCTGACAACAGTTCTAAATATTCTGATACCAGGTCTACACAGAGCCTGATACCAGTTCCACACAGAGCCTGATACCAGTCCTACAAAGTCTATGCCGGTTCCACGCAGTGTCAGATACCAGATCTACACAGAGTCTGACCCCAGTTCCACGCAGAGTCTGACCCCAGTTCCACGCAGAGTCCGACGCCAGTTCCACGCAGAGTCCGACGCCAGTTCCACGCAGAGTCCGACGCCAGTTCCACGCAGAGTCCGACGCCAGTTCCACGCAGAGTCCGACGCCAGTTCTGCAGAGTCTGATGCCAGTTCTGCAGCGTCAGATACCAGATCTACACAGTGTCAGCTACCAGATCTACACAGTGTCAGCTACCAGATCTACACAGTGTCAGCTACCAGATCTACACAGAGTCTGATACCAGATCTACACAGAGTCTGATACCAGATCTACACAGTGTCAGGTACCAGATCTACACAGAGTCTGATACCAGATCTACACAGAGTCTGATACCAGATCTACACAGTGTCAGCTACCAGATCTACACAGTGTCAGCTACCAGATCTACACAGAGTCTGATACCAGATCTACACAGAGTCTGATACCAGATCTACACAGAGTCTGATACCAGATCTACACAGAGTCTGATACCAGATCTACACAGTGTCAGGTACCAGATCTACACAGAGTCTGATACCAGATCTACACAGAGTCTGATACCAGATCTACACAGTGTCAGCTACCAGATCTACACAGTGTCAGCTACCAGATCTACACAGTGTCAGCTACCAGATCTACACAGAGTCTGATACCAGATCTACACAGAGTCTGATACCAGATCTACACAGAGTCTGATACCAGATCTACAGTATGTCAGGTACCAGATCTACACAGTGTCAGGTGCCAGTTCTGCATCAGATACCAGTTCTACAAAGTATGATGCCAGTTCTACAGAGTGCGACGCCAGTTCCACGCAGAGTCCGACGCCAGTTCCACGCAGAGTCCGACGCCAGTTCCACGCAGAGTCCGACGCCAGTTCTGCAGAGTCTGATGCCAGTTCTGCAGCGTCAGATACCAGATCTACACAGTGTCAGCTACCAGATCTACACAGTGTCAGCTACCAGATCTACACAGAGTCTGATACCAGATCTACACAGAGTCTGATACCAGATCTACACAGAGTCTGATTCCAGATCTACACAGTGTCAGGTACCAGATCTACACAGTGTCAGGTGCCAGTTCTGCATCAGATACCAGTTCTACAAAGTATGATGCCAGTTCTACAGAGTCTGACACCAGTTCCACGCAGAGTCTGATGGCAATTCTACAGAGTTTTATACTAGTTCGACTTGGATTCTGATACCAGTTCTACACATAGTCTGATACCACTTCCATGCGGAGTCCGGCGCCAGTTCCGCACGGAGTCCGGCGCCAGTTCCGCACGGAGCCCGGCGCCAGTTCCGCACGGAGCCCGGCGCCAGTTCCGCACGGAGCCCGGCGCCAGTTCCTCACGGAGCCCGGCGCCAGTTCCTCACGGAGCCCGGCGCCAGTTCCTCACGGAGCCCGGCGCCAGTTCCTCACGGTGTGCGGCGCCAGTTCCTCACGGAGCCCGGCGCCAGTTCCTCACGGAGTCCGACGCCAGTTCCGCATGGAGTCCGACGCCAGTTCCACACAGTTTGATACCACTTCCATGCAGTGTCTGACAACCGTTCTACATATTCTGATACCAGATCTACAGAGTCTGATACCAGTTCCACACAGTGTCGGATGCCAGTTCCACACAGTGTCGGATGCCAGTTCTACACAGTGTCGGATGCCAGTTCCACACAGTGTCGGATGCCAGTTCCACACAGTGTCAGATGCCAGTTCTACACAGAGTCTGCTAGGAGATCTACACAGAGTCTGATACCAGATCAACAGAGTCTGATACCAGTTCCACGCAGAGTGATACCCGTTCCGCGCAGAGTCCGATACCAGTTCCGCGCAGAGTCCGATACCAGTTCCGCGCAGAGTCCGATACCAGTTCCGCGCAGAGTCCGATACCAGTTCCGCGCAGAGTCCGATACCAGTTCCGCGCAGAGTCCGATACCAGTTCTGCGCAGAGTCCGATACCAGTTCCATGCAGTGTCTGACAACCGTTCTACATATTCTGATACCAGATCTACATATTCTGATACCAGAACTACACAGAGTCTGATTCCAGTTCCACACAGAGTCTGATTCCAGTTCCACACAGAGTCTGATTCCAGTTCCACACAGAGTCTGATTCCAGTTCCACACAGACTGATTCCAGTTCCACACAGAGTATACTAATGTCCTTTTGGGAAGGAAGTCTGCTGTCCTTACCTGGTCTGGCCTACATGCAATGTGGTTGACTCTTACATGCCCTCTGAAATGGCCTAGCAAGCCACTCAGTTAGGGCAATTAGGGATGGGCAATAAATTCTGGCCTGGCCAGCAACGCCCACATCCCATGAATAAATATGAAGAATCCGACACCACTTCCGCACCGAGTCCGACACCAGTTCTACAGAGTTGAAGGATTAGAGGGGATATGAGAAAAATCTATTTTACCCAGAGGGTGGTGGATGTCTGGAATTCACTAGAATGGTGGTGGAGGCAGAAACCCTCAATTCTTTTTAATTTAATTTAACCTGGACATGCACCCTGAACTGATGTAACCTGCAAGGGTATGGACCAGGTGCTGGAAGGTGGAATTAGATTGGGTCGCTAGTTTTTTCAGCCGGCACGGACACAACAGGCTGAATGGCCTCCTGCTCTGCCCTAATTTTTCTATGGTTCTATGGCAGCCCTCGTGCTTCTATTTAACAGATTGCTGAGCTTGTTGTGGAACTCATTGAGAGTTATTGGAGCAGTTTTAGATTTTCAATCCAGAGGCACGGGAACCACGTCAGGGAGCAGTTGTCGTGAAAGCATCGGGCAGCCATGAGTCAACGGTTGTGAGAGATGAGAGTGAAACTCAGCTGCTCAACCAGGGGCAGAGAATTGCCATCGCTGGTGCTGAGAGACTTAAATTTGTGAACAGTGAGTATTTGGACTCTTTAGAGGGACATATAGCTGCTGGAATCAATTGGGCATCAGAAGTCGGTAGAGGAAGCCCTGGTGAATGAATGAGCGAGCAACAGCTGAGGGAGTTGAGATGGGAGCAGGCTACTCTGACATTGAACAGAGTAGCGACGAGGAGCTTCAGCAGGTGCATCCTACTGATCAGGAGGAGGCCAGAGGAGCACAGTAAGGGGCTGCCAGGGGAAGGTGGCGTGACCCAAGACATCTGCTATGCAGCCCAAGAATCAGCTACCCGCAAATGACAGAGCGCCAGTGCCATAGGAGACTGGGCCTATCCAAGCAGATGGTCTCGGACATTTGTGCTCTTTTCCAAAATGACCTGATGCCTTCCTTGCAGCCCCTCTGGCAGTCCACTACTTGCAGCTATGAAGTTCACCGTGGCGCTGAATTTTTATGCATCTGTGTCATTTGAGGGATCAGCTGCGGACCTAGGTGGCATCTTACAGTCAGCAGCTCATTGTGCCATCAGGCAGGTCACAGATACCCTATTCAGGAGGGCTGGGGACTGCATCCATACTGACACAGATGGGCCAGCACTGGCACAAAGGGCATTGGGCTTTGCTGCCATCGATGGATTTCCTCAGGTCCAGGGGGGTCACCAATTGTGCCCATGTAGCCATCAAAGCACCAGTAGCCCAGCCAGTCAGATTCCTGAACAGAAAAGGCTCCAACTCATTAAATGCCAGCTGGTCTGTGACCACAGGATGTGAATCGTGCAGGTCTGCACTCAGTTCCTGGGAAGTTTCATGACTCCTTTATCCTCCGAGAGTCTCAGGTGCTGCACCTCTTCAGGCCCACATCCAGACTCCGTGGGTGGCTGCTGGGGGATAAGGGTTATCCTCTAAAGAGGTGGCTGCTGAGGCCTGTAAGGTAACCAACCACACATGCAGATAGGCACTACAACCAAAGCCATCTACCAACACGGACTGACATTAAACAGACCATTGGCATCTTGAAGGTGTGCTTCCATTGCCTTGACCGGTCGGCTGGTGCCCTCCAGTACGAGCCAGCCACAGTGGCTCATGACATGACAGTGCAAAGAGGCCTGGAGCTGGATGAAAAGGAGGATCTGTAATGCCGTTCTTCCTCGGAGGAGGACAGGGAGAGGAAGAAGAGATGGACAAAGGGAGCACTCCAGAGGAGACTGGTGTCCAGGCATTGGAGGAAGTCTGCCGAGGCAGTTCCAGGGCTCATGGCAATCAGCAGGATGGAATGGCCACAAAGGCCACACTAATTCAGCAAGGTTTCACTTGAGCGGCTCTCAGCCCTCATGACAGATGACTCTGTCACTGACAGAGAAATTATCCAGCAAGCTCACCAATCTGAACAATCCCTTTGCCGCCCACATTGAGACTGGTAGCCTCCGCCGCCAACAATCTCTCCCAATACAGACCACGGCACTGCATAAAACCCAGCCCCCCAGCCGGACTTAACTCCATATCACTTCTGACATCAAGCAACAGTAACAAACAAGTCTGCTTGTAGACATAATAAATAATATAATAACGGAAAATTCAATGGACATACAAACTGAGAAATCATCACCCAAGTGACCCATAAAGTGAAAGGAATAACGTGGCTCCCCCTGTAGCTGAGGATGAGGTGGAAGCAGTCTGCTCCCTTGTCTCTGCTTGCAGCTGAGATGCCTGTGGCTTCCATCTTCATCATGCAGGTGCCCATAGGGGCTCCTCCTCGGCTGCTGTGCCTGCATCATTCCAGGGACACCCTCTGTCACAGGGTTTTGCTGAGTGGATGGTTCCTCAGTTGGAGGTGGCAAAGGATGATGCCAGTGCCCCCCTGACGAGTGACCCCCTCAACAGCCCCTTGGAATATCTCAGCCCTTTCATGGAGCCCTTGCACATTGGGTGAGACCACCAGCTCGGATGCAGCTGGCATCCACTCCAAGCTTCTCTGCACCATCAGCAACACTGAATGGTTAATGCTACAGAGTCTCACTCTTTCCATGCATATCAGCACGCTGCTCAGAATGGTGCTACATATTGCTCTCCAAGAGGTTGTCCACTCTCTCAATGGAGGTGCACACGCACTCAAAACCCTGAGTCATGACAGAACACATGTCCTGCAAGGACTTCTCCATTGTCTACCCATGGCTTCGAGATGTCTCAGGGGTCTCCAGCGTACGGGAAATCATCTGCTTCTAGTGCTCCATGAAGACCCTCCTTGTGTGTGACATTACAACACAGAATCTGATATCAGGTCTTCACATTTTTACAATCATCCAGTTTTGTGGTTTATATTAATATTTTTTAGAGGTCACTTTTAGTTTGGGGGAATTAAATTTGTAAATGAAAGGTAATTGAAATTCGAGAATTCTGAGATTTACACTTCAAATGTCTTTCTATGTATTCCTATGTTATGAGCATACCCAGTGCATGATGACATCATTAAATGTGTGATCTGGCCATCATGGTGCCTTTGTTTCTTTACAAGCTCCTCCCATTATTTTTTGCAGGAAATGGCAGTAGAGACTGTGAACTAAGTAAGGTAGCTTCCAGTGGCCAACCTGCTAGGATGGTGAAGATTTTTGACAAGATTGTGTTGAGCTTTGTTGTCTCTGAAAACATGTACTTTCAAGTCAGAGTTAGAGGGATGGGAGCTATAAAACAGTAGGTGGACCCGTTTAGTTGGAGATCGGAGGACTGTAAGCCTTAACTGAATTGCCCTGTCTTTGTTAGCAATGTGTATTATTTAAGTAGGTTCCAGATCAAAGGTTTTTTCTGAAGCTAGAAGTTAAATTAGTTTAAATTTCTATTTGGAACATCCCAGATGAACCACATTGCTATGGGGATAGATTATGCCTTTGGTATGGTGTTCTACCTCTGTTATTTCTCACAAAAAGTCAGTTGGCTTTAGAAGCAGTTGGGGTGAAGCAGACAGAGAGAGCTGCTAGCCGTTAGAGTCACAGAGTCATAGAGTTATACAGCACAGAAATAGGCCCTTCAGCCCATCGTGTCTGTGCCGGTCATCGAGCACCTACCTATTCTAATCCCATTTTCCAGCAGTTAGCCCGTAGCCTTGTAGGCTATAGCAGTTGTTGTTTTGGAAGCAGCTAGACCCAGTAGCAAAGGGCTATCAGGAACCAAGGGTGTGTTCTGATTCGAAGTCACTACGCAAGAGTGCCAGTGAGGCCCATGCTTAATCTGGAAGTCCACAATTGGGAAGTGTTGAAGGAGAGTGGAAGGGTTTGCTTTGCTGGATGCTCATGGAAGGACCCCAAGAAATCTCATACCTTGGAGGATAGCTGTAACACCATGGAGAGTCAAAGCAAATTCTTGAGAGCTATTGTATGCTTTGGATTGGTCTCAGTAGAAGTGAATGAATCCTCAAGATCCTGTGAAGTATAGGGGAACTCTTGGGCTGAAATAAAAGTCAGGGAGCCTCCTGTTGGGATCTTTGGATTTAAAATAGAAGATATTAGGTTCTATTGTGATTTGAGGGCGGCACAGTGGCAAGCACCGCAGCCTCACAGCGCCAGCGACCCGGGTTCAATTCTGGGTACTGCCTGTGTGGAGTTTACAAGTTCTCCCTGTGTCTGCGTGGGTTTCCTCCGGGTGCTCCGGTTTCCTCCCACACGCCAAAGACTTGCAGGTTGATAGGTAAATTGGCCACTATAAATTGCCCCTAGTATAGGTAGGTGGTAGGGAAATATAAGGACAGGTGGGAATGTGGTAGGAATATGGGATTAGTATAGGATTCGTATAAATGGGTGGTTGATGGTCGGCACAGACTCGGTGGGCCGAAGGACTTGTTTCAGTGCTGTATCTCTAAAAAAAAAAATGAGTCATTACAAAATATTGTGTTAGGTTAGTAGAGCTTGTTTTGTTTAAAACTTTTTCAGTAAAGGTTTGTGTTTAAAATGTGAAACCTTGTGCATAATTCTGTCAGTTAACAACTGGGAGTTTCAATTTCTCTTAAAAAGTTACTGGAATCGTCACTGAACCAGACGTCAGGATTACAGATTCTGACACCAATTCTACACAGTGTCTGACATCAGATCTACACAGCATCTAACATCAGGACAACATAGGGCTGATTTTTATGCAGCTGGCGAAGATCTAAATGCAGGGCCTAAAAGATGAGGGGATCTCTGCCTCAGCCCTTTGGAGACACCCCATCTCTATTTAACAGCAATTAACTGCCCGGCTCTGAGGTCCCTGTCCCTTTAAGGACAGAGATCCCACCTCCCAGAGCTGCCGGCCAATTAGAGCAGCTCAATAATATCGGCAGCGCCATTGGGAGCAGTGGCCACAGATGTTACCACGAGGTATCTGGAATCAAAACCATTGCTGGAGCCCCAAACCCCAGGTAAGTGTGACGGGGTTGCAGGTGTCAATATGGCAGACCCCGGCGAGGTGGGGTGGGGGGTTGCAGGTGGGAAAGTGGTTGGTCAGGGCTGGTGGGGTGTTCGTGGAGAGGAGGCCTTTGCCGCTGTGGTCCTCAGTGGGCCACAGATTACCCATGGAGGGAGCACCCCCCCCATCCCCAAAGCCTGCAAGGAGATCTTGTTTTACTGGACAATCTTTGAATACAAGAACATAAGAAATAGGAGCGGTAGTAGGCCATTCAGCTCAAGCCTGCCCCGCCATTCAATAAGGTGATGGCTGATCTGTCCCAGGCCTCAACTTCTCTTTCGGGCCTGCTCCGCATAACCCTCGACTCCGAGATTTCAAAAATCTATCTCCCTCCTCCTTCAATACATTTAGTGAACTAGCCTCCACAACCCTCTGGGGGTAGAGAATTCCAGAGATTCAACACCCTCTGATGAAGAAATTCCTTTACATCTCAGTTTTAAATGTGTGACCCCTTATTCTGTAACTATGTCCCCTAGTTCGAGACTCCCCCACCAGTGGAAACATCTTCTCAACATCTATCCTGTCAAGCCCCTCTTATATGTTTCTATAAGATCACCTCTCATTCTTCTAAACTCCAATGAATAAAGGCCTAACATGTTTAGCCGTTCTTGATAAGACACCCCCTTCATCCCAGGAATCAGCCTAGTGAACCTTTTCTCATCTGCCTCCAATGCTAGTATATCCTTCTTTAAATACGGGGACCAAAAATGTACGCAGTACTCCAGGTGTGGCCTAACCAACACCCTGTATGGTTGAAACAAGACTTCCCTATTTTTAAACTCTAACCCCCTAGCAATAAGGCCAAAATTTCATTTGCCTTCCTAATTACTTGCTGCACCTGCATGCTAACTTTGTGTTTCATGTACAAGAACATCCAGATCCCTCTGTACTGTAGTATTTTGTAGTCTTTCTCCATCTAAATAATAATCTGCCTTTTTATTCTTCCTACCAAAGTGGATGACCTCACACTTTCCCACATTGGGCAAAAACTTGGCAGATCAAGTTCACTCACTTAACCTATCTCTATCCCTTTGCTGATTCTTTGTGTCCTCATCACAACATACCTTCCCACCTATTCTTGTATCGTCAGCAAATTTGGATACACTACACTCTGTCCCTTCCTCCAAGTCATTAATATAGATAGTAAATAGCTGAGGCCCTAGGACCGCTCCTTGTGGCACCCCACTAGTTACGGCTTTCCAACCTGAAAAAGACCCATTGATCCCGCCTCTGCGTTCTGTGTGTTAGCCAATCCTCAATCCATGCCAACACATTACCCCCAATACCCTGAGCTCCTATTTTGCGCAATAACCTTTTATGTGGTTCTGAAAATCCAATTACACTGCATCTACCAGTTCCCCTTTATCCAGTATGCTTGTTATATCCTCAAAGAACTCTAGCAAAGTAGTCAAACATGATTTCCCTTTCACAAAACCATGTTGGCTGTTTGATTGCATGATGTTTTTCTAAATGTCCTGCTATTTCTTCCTTAATAATGGACTCTAGCATTTTCACAATGACTGATATTAACTGAACTGGTCTGTAGTTTTCTGCCTCTCTCCTTTCTTGAATAGGGGAGTCCACATTAGCGGTTTTCCAAGCCGCTGGTACCCTTCCGGAATCCAGAGAGTTTTGATATAATATGACCAATGCCTCCACTATCTCTGCAGCCACTTTTTAAAAACCCTTGGATGCAGGCCATCAGGTCCTGGCGACTTGCCTGCCTTTAGTCCTATCAGCTTGATAGAGATTGTTACAAGTTCCTCCCTCCCATTTTCACCTTGCTCATCTATTATTGTTGGGATGTTTATAGTGTCCTTCACCGTGAAGACCGATGCAAAATATTGGTTTAAATTATCTGCCATTTCGCTGTCCCCTGTTATTAATTCCCCAGTCTCATCCTCTAAGGGTCCCACACTTACTTTAGCTACTCTTCCTTTTTATATACCTGTAGAAGCTCTTACTGTTTGTTTTTATATTTCTTGCCAATTTACTCTCAATTTTCTCTCTTTATTAGTTTTTTAGTCATCCGCTGAGGTTTCTAAAAAAATTCCCAATCCTCTGGCCTACCACTAGCTTTCGCCGCTTTGTACTCCTTTATTTTTGATTTGATACTCTCCTTAACTTCCTTTGTTATCCATGGGTGGTTCATTGTTCTCAGAGTCCTTCCTTCTGACTGGAATAAATGTTTGCTGAGTGTTATGAAATATCTGCTTAAAAAGTCTGCCACTGCTCATCTACTGACTTTCCCTTTAGTCTGTTTTCCCAGCCTGCTATAGACAACTCTTTCTTCATACCTCTTTAATTGCCCTTGTTTAAGTTGAAGACACTGGTTTGAGACCGGAGTTGCTAACCTTCAAACTGAATTTGAAATTCTACCACGTTATGATTGCTTCCCTTTAGACCATCCTTAACTATGAGATCTCTTATTAATCCTACCTCATTCCATATTACCAAATCTAAAATAGCCTGTTCCCGAGTAGGTACTTCTCACGTGACGGAGGCCCCCCCGCCCTTAAGTGACTAGTAATTGACAATGTAAGGACCTCAATTGGCTTCTAGGCAGGAAGGCCGTCTTCAGCCTTTCCCACTCCCGACAAAATTACATGGTAACAGGAAGGTGATGGGCACTTCATCTGCTGCCTTCCGTCACTATTTTATAGGATCCCCACCTCCCACCCCATCTCCAGGGGCCCATAAAATTCCAGTCACAGAGTGTGACACCAGATCTCAAAAGAATTTGACATCAGGTCTACACAGGTTTGTAACATCAGCTCTACAGAGTCTGATATCAGGACTACACAGATTATAACATCAGCTGTACAGAGGATCTGACAACAGGTCGACACAATCAAACAAAAAAGAAAACTTGAATTTATGGAGTGCTTTTCTCAAGCACCAGATTTCTTAAAGCTGTACATGGCCAATGAAGTACTTTTGAAGGGTAGTCACGCAGTCACTGTTGTAATGTTGGAAATATGGCAGGCAATTTGCGCATGCAAACTTACACCAACAATGTGATAATAGGCAGATAATCTGTTTTTTGTGATGTTGATTGAAGGATAAATATTGGCCTGAACACCAGGAAGAACTCCCCTGCTCTTCTTCAAATAGTACCTTGGGATCTTTTACATTCATTCACGCAAGCAGGCCAATGAGGCCACAGTTTAACATTTCAATTGAGATGGTACCTCAGACAACGCAGCACTCCCTCAGCCTTGCACTGGAGTGTCAGTGTAGATCTTTGTGCTCAAGTCCTTGAGTGGGGCTTGAAACTAGAACTTGGTGACTCAGAGGCAAGAATGCTGTCAACTGAGCCACAGCTGACAGGAACAGTGTCTGGAATTAGTTTTACACAGAGTCTGACATAAGTTCGATAGAAATCGGAGATCCCCACAGGTTATAACATCAGGTCTACGCAGAATTTGTCATCAGAACAACACAGGATCTGACATCAGGTTTCCAAATTTTTTAACATCAGCTCTACACAGAATCTGACATCAGGTCTAAGCAGAATATGACATGAGAAACACAATCAATCTGACATGAGATCTACACAGAATCTGAAATCAAGTCCACACAGCTTTTCACATTAAGCAGATACAGATTCTGACATCAGGTCTATACAGAGACGGACATTAGGTTGACACAGAAGCGGATATCAGAACTACACCATGTCTGACATAGGAAAAACAGAAAATCTGTCATCAGGTCAACAGAGAATCTGACTTCAGGTAGGCACAGAATCGGACAACACTGCTACATAGAGTCTGAAGTCAGGTTGACAGATTCTGACATCAGGGGCTGGATATTCAAAGCCCATTGGGAGCAGAAGGTGTGTGTGCGCGCAATTTGAAGATCACGTTCTCGCAGGTCAGCACCGGGTCTCACCGCTTCTGGAAGGCAAAGCTATTTTTAGAGGGTTGCTGGGAGGGAGGGAACGGGATGCCCGCACGCCTCCAATTAATTGCCTGTTGAGCTCATTGTGGAGCTCAATAACAGGCTTTTCAGGAGCAGTTTGTGATTTTCAAAGGAAGAGCATGGGTAGAACACCATGTCCGGAACTCAGCAAGGTGATAAAGATGTGAACAAGGTGGAGGGCCATGAGGACTATAGGAAGGGCTGATTAAAGTGAGGCTCAAAACATAGCTGCTCCCAAAGTGCCTGAAAGTAGCCATTGCTGGAGCTGTAGGACATGCTTTTCTCAGTGGTGAGTGGTAGGAATCTGGAGAGGGACATGAGCCCGCTGACATTTGAGCAGCTGGGGGAAGCCTTGGTGAATACACAAACCCCAGCTGATGGAGTTCAGGAGACCATGGGAGAAATGTAGGGACTGCAAGGGGAAGGCGGCTCTATCCAGGACATCAGATCTACCATCCAAGAGTCAGCCACTTGTAAATGACAGAGCCCCAGTGGCATAGGAGACAGTGACTATCCAGGCAGATGGTCACATAGGTCAGCACCATGTCCCACCGCCTCTGGAACTTGTGCTCTGATCCACAATGACCTGAGGCCTTGCAGCCTGCAGTTGTCAAGGTCAATGTCACCCTGAATTTCCATGCTGCAGGCTTGTTCCAGGGATCAGCTGTGGACCCAGGTGGCATCTCAGTCGGCAGCTCATCACACCAGACAGGTCACAGATGTCATATTCTGGAAGGTGGGGGACTGCATCCACTTTGACACAGATGGGTCTGCGCAGGCACAGAGGGCATTGGGTTTCGCCTCAATCACCGATTCTCCCAAGTGCAGAACATTGATTGCACCCATGCAGTCATCATGGCTCCCAGCAACCAATGACTTCTATCAACAGGAAGAGCTTCCACTCCCTCAATGTCCAGCTGATTTGCGACCACAAGAGCTTCCACCATATGTGCGCTCGCTTTCCTGGCAGCTGCCATGACTCCTTCATCCTCCACCAATCCAGGCTGTCTTGGTCCTTCACTGCATTTCACAAAGTGCATGGATGGATCCAATGGGACAAGGGAAATCCCTTGAAGAGATGGCCACTGATACCTCTGTGGGAACTTCAGACAGAAGCAAAGAGGCGATACAACCAACGCTACCTGCTCAGCAGGCCAATCATTGAGCAGGTCATCAAGCTTCGGAAGAGGTGATTCCAGTGCCTGGACCGGTTGGGTGGTGCCCTCTAATACCCTCCCGCAAAGGGTCTTGGTCATTGTGGTGGTCTGCTGCACTCTCCATAACATGGCTCTCCAGAGAGGTGTGGACATTGAGGCCCAGGAAGGGGACAGCTCATCGGGGAAGCAGCAGGAATTAAGAGAAGAGGAAGAGGAGGCGGAGGGGGATAACACTGAACAAAGAGGTGCCTCTACCCCAAGACAGGTGCCCTCATTCTGCCATCCTTGAGGAAGAGGACCTCCCTCCTCTCCCTCATGGCCTACAGCATTAAATCCAGGTTGGCATTGAAGTAGTGAGGGTCTGCCCTGCCTCTAGTGCTGGGCTCCCCGTGACATTCGTTTCCCTCTAATGCACTGGAAGGAAGGGACACAAAATGCAGATCTCTCCCTCAGGACATTCAGCAGCCTCAGTGATGGCCGCCATGGGGTGTCTGCATGAGCCCCATCTGACCTGCCTCCATTCCATTCCTCAGTGGCTATAAGTGGACAGGAACCAAGTCTCCATAGCAATTAAGGATTTACCCATTTGAAAATCTGAAACTGAATCAGTTTCCCAACGGTGGGGGGTTTCTAACCCAGAACAGACCCGGCTCCTGTTTCTCACCTCCATAATGAAAATCCAGCCGCAGGTCTACTTAGTGTCTGACATCAGGACTACACAGGATCTGATATCAGGTTTATACAGAATCTGATATAACGTCCATACAGAGTCCAACAGCATGGACTGGATTTTCCTGTTGCTCCGATCATTTCTAGGTCCTGTCATTGTGTCGCATCAGTGTCTGATGAAACATGATTTTCATATGCAAAGGGCCTAATAGGGGACAGGTTTGGCACCCAATTAGCAATGCCGGGACTGGCCTGGAGGTGGGACCCAGTAATGAGGGCCTTCTGAAAAGGCAGACGACAGCCTGACTGCACTTGCCGTTCACTGATGAGATGGATCAGCAGGGTACTCAGAGGGCCAGCGCCTGTGCCAAGGTTCACTGTTGCCTCCCTTGAGGCTTTAATCGACGCAGTGACCAACAGGAGAGAGATCTTCCAGGCTTCTCCAGTGCCTAGAGACACAAAGAGGGCTTGGATGGAGGTGGCGACAGAGATAAGCAGCTGAAGAGTGACCCAAAGGATTTGTGTCCAGTGTGGAAAAAGATTCAATAACCTGACAAGGCCTGGAAAAGGGAGTGGTAAGCGACACTCTGGTGACAGGTCTCCAACTCTGTATACAGCAGCATGCAGACACGCTGAGCAGACTGAGTGCCGACAGTTCTCTTTAACATTGTCAGATCAAAACGGAGATGTCAGCAACTTCACATATGGGGCACAACTGAACAGGAGCATCACTGAGGAGTGCAACAGCTCATGTTGGTCATGCTGGGATAGGTGAGGGAGGCAGCTTACTCACCAATCATTCTCTCCTCGTCCTGCAGGAAACGACAGGCCACAACTCCTGGCAAATAGCTCAAACGGGTGATGGTGTGCTGGACCTCCACACTGACCCTGATGGAGGAGGTGGCGCTGGGCATCACAATAGTGCCATCACAGCGGGGTATTGGCAATGGTGAGATGGGAAGCTGTGATGAGCGGGGACAAATGAACACAAAACAACAGAGTCTGGTATCAGGGCTGCACAAAATCTGGCATCAGGACTACACAGTTTTTAGTATCGGATCTACACAGAATCTAATACCAGGGCTACACAGAGACTGACATCAGATCTACAGAGAATCAGACCAGTATACAGATCTAACCTCAGTTCTAGAAAGAATCTGCCATCAGGTCGACACAGGTTATGACATCAGGCCTACACAGATTCTCAGTTATACACAGTGACATTAGACCTACATACAACCCAATATCAGCACTGCACAATGTCTGACATCACGACTACATAGAGTCTGACATCTGATCTCGATAGTCAGACAACAGTTCTACACAGTTTCCAACACCAGGATTACACAACCTGGCATCAGGGGCTGGAACCAGACACCTGGAACATTTCCGCGTCATTTGCCGAACCCAAAAGCAAAGGGCCTAATTGGCCCAGGGGTGAGTTGGGTGCCCAATTAGCAGGCCGGAGCAGCCTGGAGGCAGGACCCAGTAACGGAGGATCCTTTGAAAAGGGGAGCGACAGCCATGATTGGGCTTGCCGTTCACTGAAGCTATGGAGGAGCAGGGTTCTCAGAGGGCCAGCATTGGCATGGGCAGCTATCCTCAGGCAGGGGAGGTGGTGTAGTGGTAATGCCACTGGACTAGTAACCCAGAGGTTCAGGCTAATGCTCCAGGGATTTAAATCCCACCATGGCAGACGGTGAAATATAAATTCAATTTATAAATCTGGAACTAAAAGCTAGTCCGATGGTGACCATGAGATCATTGTCAATTGTAGTGAAAACCCATCTGGTTCAATAACGTCTTGTAGGGAAGGAAATCTGCCATCCTTACCTGGTCTGGCCGACATGTGATTCCAGACCCACAGCAATGTGGTTGACAATTAACTGCTTTTGAAATGGCCTTGCAAACCACTCAGGTCAAGGGCAATTAGGGATGGGCAACAAATGCTGACCTAGCCAGCGACACCCACATTCCAAGAAAGAATAAAGATAAAAACCCACGATTTTCTAATACCTCCCTTGAGGCTTTAACAGAAGCAGTGGCAGACGAGAGATGTTTTGTTCCCAGAGTTTGGAGAAGAAATCCTCCAAAACAGACCAAAGGCCATGAATGGAGATGGTGAAGGAGGTCAGCAGCCGGTGACTCACCAGAAGGTGTGGGTCCGGTGTCAGAAGAGATTCACTGACCCAATAAGGTCTGGTAAGGTGAGTGGCCAGTGGCACCCGGGTAACGGATCAGCAACTCTGGAAACACCAGCATGTATACCAGCTGACCTCATAGAATGTCCATAGTTCTCCTTAACATTGTCATATCAAGTGTCCAGTCACAGAGTCAGCAGCCACCCTCATATATGGGGCACTATTCAGAAGGGGACATCACTGAGGGCCACATCAGCTCCTGTGTATGTCAAGCTGAAAGTGATGAGGGAGGGCAGCCTACTCACGAATCATTTTCCTCTCATCTTGCAGGGGAAGTGAGCTCATAACGCCCGGGAAATGGCCAGAATGGGTGGCGTTCTGGCCCAGCTCCACACTCTGACCCTGATGGAGGAGGCGGTGGTGGAGATCAACAGGGTACTAATGAGTCAGTCAATGGGGGATGGAGAGATGGGAAGCTGTGAATTGAGGGTCATTTTGTTGCTCAATCTTAAGGTGAAGGGTATGTAGGAGATTCCTGCCCAATGCAAGCTGTGGCTACACAACTGCTGTCATTTAAGGGGTTGGTTGTGCTGGGCACTTGTTGAGCAGGATGAGTTTTCATTTCCACTTTGCTGTGCTTCCCACAGGGCTAGTTGTGAGGAGAAGAGTGGACAAGTCCAATCAAGGCCACACTCCTTGGCAGGGGGGAGGGGGGGTGGGGGGAGACTCAACACAACCAGCACTGTCAGATGAAGCCTCCGCACCTTCCACCAGCACAGACAGACAGTCATCTTAGTTGGGCCTCAAACTAGCTTAGAACGGAGAGCACTGGGTAAACTGCACATCACAAGTCAGCAGCAGGAGGCGAGTGAGGCAGATTCATCTGTGGGCAGGCACCCTCGAAGGAGAGAGGACAGACGCAGTCATGCTTCACTGAGGTGAAGATGCTGGGCCATGGTTGTCACAAACAAGGAGCGTTTTCTGGAGCATCAGAGGGAGATGAGTTCCCAAATGTTGAAGAACCCTAAAGCATTGCAGAGCCACGGGCAAACAATAGAGGAGACCATGCAGTGCATGTTCTAGGTTATGGCTCAGGGATTTGAGTGCATGAATTCCTCCATTGACAGAATGGCCAATGTCTTGGACAGCCATATGCAGCACCACTCAGTGGATGCAGCAGGACACTGACATGCACAGAAAGACATTCTCTGCAGAATGGACCGCTCAGTGTCACTGATGGCGCAGAGATGCTTGAAGTGGATGGCAGCTGTGTTCCAGCTGGTGACCTCATCCAGCATGCAAGGGCACCATGAAAGGACTGAGGCAAACCAAAAAGCTGAAGGGGCAACCCCTTCAGGGGCTCTGGTGATTTCCCTTGCCTCCTTGGCCCCTCCTACTGAGGAACCATCTATGCTGTAAGACTCTGAAAGAGGCTGCCCCTGCAAGGATGCAGGCTCAGCACCTAGTGGAGGAGCCCTCCTGGCATCTCAAGGAAAGAAGCCACAGGCATCTCAGCTGGATGCAGAGACAATGCAGCAGATTTCCTCCACCTCTTGCTCAGCCACAGGGGGAACACCCCATAGAAGCAGACAGGAAGGCAAGGCACCACGCCGTTAACTGCACTTAATGGGTTGCCAGGGTGATGTCATTAACTGTTCTTTTAATAATTGCTTATGCTTACGATCAGACCTGTGTTATTGTTGCTTGTGGTCCAAAGGGACATGGGAGGCAGGGGAGGATGGGTTTATGACAGGGACATGATCGGTGTTGATTGTTGGTGGAGACCCCATTTTCGATCTATTTGGTTGGCAATGGGATTATTCAGATGTGTTGTTGCTGGATAGTTTCTCTGATGGAGCGAGTTACAGAGTCATCTGTCACAGGGCTGAGAGCCACTTGAGTGAAACGTTGATGAATTAGCATGGTCCTTGCAGCCATGCCAGCCTGCAGATGGCCATGAAGCCTAGGTCGGTCTTGGCAGTCTTCCTCCAATGCCTGGGTGCCGGGCTCCTCTGGAGTGCCTCCTTCATCCTCATCTTCCTCCTTTGCTTCCTGCTCCCCGTCCTCCACAAAAGGAAGAGTGACCTTCCAAAATCATCCTCTTCATCCAGCTCCAGGCCTCATTGTATTGTCATGTTGTGCAGGGCACAACAGAGTACCACAATGAGACACACTGGCTGGCTCATACTGGAGGACACCACCCGACTGGTCAAGGCAATGGAAACACATCAAGATGGCAATGGTCAATTCAGTGCAGCTCCATGCTAAAGATGGCTGGATTCCGGATGTGTCAGGAGCCACCTTTTCAGAGGACAGCCCTTATCCCCAGCAGTCACCCACGGAGTCTGGATGTTGGCCTGAAGTAGGGGATCTGGGACACTTGAAGGATAAAGGCATCATGACAGCTGCCCAGGAATTGGGTGCAGACCTGCAAGATGCACTTCCTGTGGTCACAGACCAGCTGGACATTCGAGAGGAAGCCTTTTGTCAGTAATATGACTGGCTGGCGTTGGTGCCTTGATGGCTGCATGGGTACAATGACCCCCTGGATCTGAGGGAATCCACCAATAGTGGAAATCCCCAATGCCCTCCACACTTGTGCTGGCCCAACTGTCTCAAAATGGATGTATTCCCTTGCTCTCTGGAAGAGGGCACCAATGAACTAGTTGATGGAGTGATGAGCTGCTGATTGTGAGATGCAACCCAAGTCTGCACCTGATCCCTGGGAAGAACCGGATGCATAAAAATTCAGGGCAACGGTGACCTTGATGGCTGCAGGTAGGAGACTGCCATGGGGGTCCACAAAGCCACAGGTCATTGCACAGCAGAGGGCAAATGTCTGAGACCATCTGCCTGGATTGGCGCAGTCTCCTATGGCACTGCCCCTGGACGGGACAGTTGTTATCTTGGGTAGCACAGTCTTCCTCAGCAACCTCACGTCCCTCTCGAGTCCAACCACTCACTGTTCACAAATGCAAGCCTCGCAGCACCAGCAATGGCAACTCTGTGCCCCTGGTGAGCAGCTGAATATAAATCTGTTTCTTCAGTTTGTTGACCAGTGCATTCATTAGGCCTCCTGGCTCTCCACTCTTCACGACAGCTGCACCCCAACGTGTACCAGACCCTCCATTGAGGGTCTGCCTGCCATTGAAAAGCTAAAACTGCTGCTCAAAAGCCTGTTAATGAGCGCTACAAGCTCAATAGGCAGTTAACTGGAGGCGTGCAGGTTGCCGGTTCCCCTCCCCCCTTTTAAAAATAACATTGTGCTGTGTTCCTGATGAATCAGGATCCAGTGACACTATCTATTTTCAATATGCACCTGCACCTAACTCACACCCATGGACTGAACAGAGCCTGACATCAGGGCTGAACAGACTTGAACATCAGGTCCAGAAGTTATCTGGCATCAGGTGATAATCTGTGTAGACATCAGGTCTAGTTAAGTATCTGACATCAGGTCAACATCAAGCCTACACAGAATCTGACTTCAGGACTGATATATTTGGGAGGCACTAACAGCCAAGATGGACAGCAAGCATGGCCAGTTCAAGGAAGTGTTTGTTTATGTCATGATGTCATCACGTCATTACATCATATTAGCATATTAAATACATTACACTGCTTCAAAATAAAAGTATCTACAATGATTTAGATTTACAAGTCAAGTTTAATAACTGGTTTACAAAGTCTTTCTGATCTCCTTACAGATTTTGGTGTAAAGTCAGGTTTTGGACTGCTTGGTTTAGGTTCATGCCTTGTCAGGATCATGTGGTCTGCATGGACACTTCTCACTTTACTGTCAATCTCAAAAATGTATCTTTTGGTTCCACACACTTCTACTACACTGCCCACATCCCACTTGAGGGGGACTCAAAACATGAACACGCTCACCCTGCTTGAAACTGCATTCTCTTGTGTTTGTGTCAAATTGATGTTTCCAACTAAACTGTTTGCATTAAACTTTAGCAGTCAAGTTATGTAGGACCAGACTCAAACATGTCCTTAGCCTTCTCATCATTTTGGAACAGCAGAATGAAATGGAGGACTGTTATCTGAGACAAGCTCCTCTGGTAGTCCATAATAAGCAAAAATTAGACCTCAACTCATCTACTATCCATCCAGTATTGGTGTTTTGACTTGTGCTTTACTTCAATCCACTTTTAAATGACTATCAATGAGCACTAAGAAATTTTAATTTTCCTTCTCACAAGTCTATGAACTCTGAAATGGTCAGGTTGATTGCAAAGGATTTTTAGACAGCTTATTTCTAGAGTTTTGGCAGATAGTACACCTGCTAATTGATTACAGATCATTGTCAAGACCAGGCCAATAAACAAAACTTCTAGCTATGAAATTCATACTGACTATTCGTGTGTTCAGTATGGAGTTATACCAGAATCCTATTTCTCAGAACTAGGTACGACTACTGACCCCACTTAATGCAGCCCTGTTCACATGACAACTCATTGTGACGACTGTGGAACAGTTCAGTTCCTAGTCTGTGCACTGGTCAAATTCCATTCATCTATTCAATGTCTGTTCATAGACTCTCTTCAACAAGGAGTCTTTGAGTTTCAGTTGCTATTTCAGTTGCAGTGATTGAAAAGTCATCTACTGCTCCTATTGTTATTACATCTTCACTGCCTACTTCTGAGTCCTCACGCAGTAAATGCGACAGTCAGCAATAGCATTCTCTTTCAAACAGCGATATTCAATGCTGTAATCATACTCTCAGAAAAGTACAGCCACCCTGCATCCTTGACGCTGCCATTGCAGGTATTGCAGAGTTTGGACCCAGAATAGCTATTGGGGGTTTATGATCCATTACTAGTGTAAAGCTTCTACCCAACAAAAACTGGTGAAACCTTTTAATTCCAAAGATGATTACAAGTGCTTCCTTTCCTATCTGCGCATAGTTGCATTCACTCGAGCTCAGGCTATGCGACACAATTGCTATGGGCTTCTCTTGACCATCATCCATGACATGACTGATCCAACTCCATCGTTTGGAGCGTCACATGTTAACTTCTGGTCACTATTTGTGTTGTAATGAATGAGTCGTGCATCACTGGTCAAGCTTCACTTACATGCATCATAAGCATCTTGTGCTTTAGACCATTCTCATTTCACATCTTAATTTAACAACTCATGTAGTGGAGTGGACACCATTGCAAGCTCAGGCAGAAATCAGGAATAGTATTGGACCATGCAAAGAAAAGGTCTAAGCTCAGACACATCTTTTAGCTTTAGGGCATTAATTATAATTAATTAATTAATTAAATGGCCGTAGTTCTTTTTCATTGATGTTCAAACCAAGGTACACTACCTCAGATTGCACAAAGGCACACCTGCTCTTTTTCAACTTCACATTATGATCATTGAGCCTTTTTAACACTCCATCCCACACTTGAAGATTCTCTTCCTCTGTTGCGGTCGTGATCAACACATCATCCTGATTATACAAGCAATGCGTCCTCCTTGCAAAATCTTGTCCACTGTAGCTTGGAAGATTTTTGGAGAAGACTTCAGACCATAGGACAGCTTCGTGTAGGGGTATAACCTCATGTATGTGTTTATTGTGCAACACTGCTAACTCTCGATCCACATGGAGCTCTGCATAAGCATTGGATAAATCCAACTTTGTGAATACCTCCGATTCCTCCAACTCCACACACGAATCTTGAGATGATACTGTTCATCATTGACTGCCTGGTTGATTGTGACTTTGTAGTCTCCACAGTCTCACGGTTTTGTCTGACTTCAGCACTACTACAATTGGGGTTGCCCAATCACTGTGGTCAGTTTTCACAAGCACACTGTTCTTCTCCAGCTTCTTTTGCTCCTCTTCATCCTGGGTTTTTGGAGCATAAGGAATTGGCTTGGCCTTGCAATATACAGGTTTTGTATCATGACTGATTCAGATGTGAGCTCCACATTGATAATACCTTCACAGCTATCCTTGAAAATGTTCCTGTACCTATTCAATAGCTGATCAAACTTCTTGGTCACCTCAACTTGGAAAACATCCAATCTAACTTCAGCTTATGAAGCCAATTTTTGCCCATTAATGTTGCTTTATTGACACATTTTGCTATAACAATGAGCAACTTGAGGGAACTGCCATAATATTGGACATTGCACTCCATTTGTTCCGAAGGGTCACTGACCCGAAATGTTAACTCTGCTTCTCTTTCCACAGATGCTGCCAGACCTGCTGAGTGGTTCCAGCATTTCTTGTTTTTACTCCATTTGTTCACATGTTCTTAACACCTTATCACAGTAGGTTTTCAACTGACAGTGCTTCCAGTTAGAGGTACATCACTGAATTTGCACTCCTACATATCTCTACGCATAAAGGATCAATCTGCAGCCATATCAAATGCACGTGTTGATGTACTGTTGATTTACCAACACATTTGTACAAAAGTCTGTCATCTGACTGATTGTTAGTGACATAAATGCTGTACAGCCCTAGCTCTTCTTCACTGAGGCACACTGGATTTATTTCAGGATTATGAACACCTTGATGTCACTGCTTTCCATTGCCACTGGAATGAGTTCCCCTTTCCTGCTTTGGCCTTTGCACACAAAGAAGTTGCAATATGGCCTTTCTTTTGGCTAGTAAAACACGACATTTCTGTACTGACGTGCTTGTGCTGTGTGGTCGTCCTTAGTGATAACAAAACACTAAACCACCATCACCAGCACCTCTGACTAGGTCTCTTCACTTTAGGCTTGGCAGAAAGCTTCTGGATGTGGACAGAAGCTGTACTAGTCACTGACAGCAGTCAAAATACTCAAGCATTCTTTAATGCCATCTCATAGAAAGAGTAATCTTACACGCTAGCTCAAAGATAAGATTTTGTATGTTTAATAACCTCGATTGGATTATTTCGTCCAACAATCCACACAAATCTGTCTCATAATTCATGGTCTAAGAATGTGCCAAAGTTTCAATGTAGTAATAAATTCTTCGGTGCCGTAATGTACTTGCCAATTGTTTTACTACTTTTCTGATTTCTGATCCCAATTTGGAGCTGTTATTTCTAGTGGCTTGGGGTTGAAATATTGGTGATGGTGGTTTTGAATGGCACATCTTTTGCCTTGCTGGGAGCAAGAAGGGTTGTTAGCATGCCATACATTTCTGGGCCAATTTCCTTTAGCAAAATTGCATTCTTGTGCTCAAGAATTGTCTTATTCTGACCTCCTCACCATCATCTTTGAGTTCAAATAGAGTCAGAGTCGTACAGCAAAGAAACAGGCCCTTTGGCCCACCGTGTCTATGCCGACCATAATGCCTATCGATACTAACCCGACCTGCCTGCATTAATTCCATATCCCTCTATGCCTTGCTCACTGTCCAGATGCCTCTTAAATGTTGCTACTGTTCCTGCCTCCACCACCTCCTCTGGCAGCTCATTCCAGATACCCACTATTTTGTGTGAAAAATGTATCCCTTTGATCCCCTTTAAACCTCCTCCCCCTCACCTTAAATCTATGCCCTTTAGTTTTAGTCACCCCTACCATGGGAAACAGACTCTGGCTATCTACCCTATCTATGCCTCAATTTTATGTACCTCTATCATGTCCCCTCTCAGCCTCCTTCACTCCAGGGAAAACAGACCCAGCCTATCCAATCTCTTTATAACTCAAGCTCTCCAAACCAGGCAACATCCTTGTGAATCTTTTCTGCACCCTCTAGCTTAATCACATCTTTCCTGTAGTGCGGCATCCAGAACTGCACACAGTACTCCAAATGCGGCCTAACCAACATTATGTACAACTGTAACATGACGTCCCAACTCTTGTACTCAATGCCTCAGCCGATGAAGGCAAGCATGCCTTATGCCTTCACCACCAGGTCTACCTCCAATTTCAGGGAGCTATGTACTTGCATGCCAAGGTCTCTCTGCTCAAGAACACTCCCCAGGACCCTGCCATTCACTGTATATGTCCTGCCCTGGTTTAACTTCCCAAACTGCATCACTTCACACTTGTCTGCATTAAATTCCATTTGCCACTCCCTTGCCCATTTTCCCAGTTGATCTATATCCTGTTGTAACCTTCGACAACCTTCTTCACTGTCCACTATACCACCAATTTCAGTGTCATCTGCAAACTTACTAATTATGCCCCCTACATTCTCATCCAAGTCATTAATATATATGACAGAGGGCCCAGCACCAATCCCTGTGGCACACCACTGGTCACCAGCCTCCAATCTGAAAAACAACCCTCCACTACCACCCTCTGCCTCCTATCACCAAGCCAATTTTGTATCCAATTTGCTAGCTCACCCTGGATCCCACGTGTTCAAACCTTCTGGACCAGCCTACCATACGGGACCTTGCTACAGTCCATGTAGACAACGTTCATCGCCCTGCCCTCGTCAATCCTCTTGGTCACCTCCTTGAAAAACTCAAATTTGGAGCGACATGATTCCCCACGCACAAAGCCATGCTGACCATCCCTAATCAGACCATGCCTTTCCAAATGCATATAAATCCTGTCTCAGAATCCCTTCCAATAACTTTCCAATCACTGATGTAAGGCTCACCAGCCTGTAGTTCCCTGGCTTATCCCTGATGCCCTTCTTAAATAAAGGCACAACATTAGCTATCCTCCAGACTTCTGGTACCTCACCCGTGGCCAACGATGATACAAAAATCTCTGCTAGGGCCCCAGCAATCTCCTCCCTTGCTTCCCATAGCATCCTAGGATACACCTGGCCAGGCCCTGGGGATTTATCCACCTTAATGCAATTCAAAACCTCCAACACCACCTCCTTTGTAATGTTGATATGCTCCAGGATATCGCTGTTCCCTCCCTTGAACTCACTAGCTTCCATGACCTTCTCCATGGTAAATACGGATGAGAAATATTCATTTAGACCTCGCCCATTTCCCGTGGCTCCACACAGATTGCCACACTGATCTTTAAGGGGACCTACACTCTCCCTAGCTACCCTTTTACTCTTAATATACTTATAGAATCTTTTAGGATTCTCCTTTATTTTATCTGCCAGGGAAATCTCATGGCCCCTTTTCGCCCTAATTTCCTTAAGTGTAGTCCTACATCCCCTATACTCCAAGGGACTCGCTCGATCCCAGCTGCCGATATTGGACATATGCCTCCTACTTTGTCCTGAGGAGACCCTCAATATCCCTCATCAACCAAGGTTCCCTAAACTTGCCAGCCTTGCCCTTCCATCTAACAGGAAGATGCCTGCCCTGAACTCTTCCTATCTCACTTTTAAGAGCCTCCCACTTGCTAAATGTTCCTTTCCCTGTAAAGGGCCTCCCATTCAACTTGAGAGTCCCTGTCTGATGCCTTTGAAATTAGCCTTCCAATTTAGGACTTCAACTGGAGGACCAGTCCTATCCTTTTCCATAACTATCTTGAAGCTAATAAAGTTGCGGTCACTGGTCCCAAAGTGCTCCCTTACTGACACATCAACCACCTGCCCAGCCTCATTTCCCAAGAGGAGGTCGAATGTAGCCCCTTGTCTAGTAGGGCCATCCACACTGCTTCAGAAAACTATCCTGGACACATGTAACAAATTCTTCCCCATCTGATCCCTTAGCACTAAGGCAGTCCCAGTCAATATTAGGGAAGTTAAAATCACCTATTACAACCCTATAATTCCTGCACCTATCTGATATCCCTACATATATGCTCCTCCACTTCCCTGATTGTTGGGGGGCCTATAGTATAATATCAACATGATCACCCCTTTCTTATTTAAGTTCTACCCATATGGCCTCACTAGACATTCTCCCCAGGATATCCTCCAAGTACTGCTGTGATGTCCTCCCTAATCAATAGTGCAACTCCCCCTCCCCTCTTACCTCCACCTCGGTCATGCCAGAACCACCGGAACATTAAGCTGCCAGTCCTGCCCATCCCTCAACCACGTTTCCGTAATAGCTATATCACAATCCCACATACTGATCCATGCTCAGTTCATCTGCCTTACCTGTAAGACTTCATGCATTAAAGTAAATGCAATTTAGCCTACCAGACCTTCCACGCTCCCTGTCCTGCCCGGCCTGCCTACTGGACTTGCTTGCTTTACCTCTACATTTGCCTCAACTATCTCATCTGAGACACTACTTTGGGTCCCATCCCCCTGCAAGACTAGTTTAAACCCTCCCGAGTAGTACTAGCAAACCTACCCGCAAGGATATTGGTGCCCCTCCAGTTTAGATGCAACCCTTCCTTCTTGTGCAGGTCACCTATGCACCAGAGGAGATCCCAATGATCCAAGTAGCTGAAGCCCTCCCGCCTACACCAGCTCTTCAGCCACGCATTCATTTGCCTAATCCTCCTATTCCTACCTTCACTAGCACATGGCACAGGGAGTAATCCTGAGATTACAACCCTCGAGGTCCTGCTTTTTAATCTTCTGCCTAACTCCCTATCTTCACTTTGCAGGACCTCATCTCTTCCTGCCTATGCCATTAGTACCAATCTGGACCACAACCTCTGGCTGCTCACCCTCCCCTTTCAGAATGTCCTGCAGCCGCTCCAAGACATCCTTGACCCAAGCACCAGGGAGGCAACATACCATCCTGGAGTCTCACTTGTGGCCACAGAAAAACCTATCTGCACCATTTACGATAGAATCCCCTATCACTATAGCTCTTCCTACCCTTTTCCTCCCCTGTGCAGCAGAGCCCTCAGTGGTGCCACAAACATGGCTGTTGCTGCTTTCCCCTGGGAGGTCATCCCCCCCAACAATATCCAAAGTATCTGTTTGAGGGGGGGATGGCCACAGGGGACTCCTACACTACCTGCCTGCGCCTACTACTCCGTCTGCTGGTCACCCATCCCTTTTCTGCCTGTGCAGTCATTACCTGCGGTGTGACCACCTCACTAAACGTGCTATCCA
Source organism: Heterodontus francisci (assembly GCF_036365525.1). Lineage (NCBI taxonomy): Eukaryota > Metazoa > Chordata > Chondrichthyes > Heterodontiformes > Heterodontidae > Heterodontus > Heterodontus francisci. Next base: position 13,345,553 of record NC_090396.1, read on the forward strand.
CGACGTCCTCAGCATCGCGGATGCTCCACAGTGAATCCACCCGCAGCTCAAGCTCCGTAATGCGGGTAGCCAGTAGCTGCAGCTGGACACTTCCTGCGCAAATGGTCACCAGGGACACTGGAAGCATCACTGATTTCCCACATAGCACAGGAGGAGCAGATCATGGGGCTGTGCTGTCCTGCTACTAGCTCTGAAAAAACAAGTCCAGACTTTCAATATATGAACTGAATGGTTCGAGCCCTTTCATATGTTCCTGGGTGTAGCCGTTTTGTCCTGTATGCAAATTCACAGTAACCCAGTAAACACTTTACTGCAGCTGTCTATAATAGTGATACCTAAAACCAGTCTAGTTGGTGGTTGAAAATACTCTTACTTGAATGAACCCTTTGAAACTGATGCACACTAGGACCCAATGGCATCCCAGTCAACCTAAGAGACAACTTAATGCTCAGGCTCCACACAAATCAGCCAAAATCTCCACTATTTGAGGTAGATCTGAAGCTAGCAGAACTTGTTCACTGCAGTCCCTGCTACTGTTTGCTGCCTCTATTGACAGACCTTCATATCATTGAGATATATTTGTGTGTCACAAACAGACAAGATGGAAGTCAAGCATGGCCAGCGCAAGGAAACATTTATTTACATCATGCCATTGTGGCATTGCATCATTAGCATACAATACAAATATATTACAAGGACTTTACGGAGTCTGACATCAGGACTAGAGTCTGATGCAAGGTCTACCAAATAATCAATCAGAGGCTTGATTTTCAAGCCAGGGTTGGGAACCTGATGCCCAGATCACTTCCGGGTCCTGATACCATACCGCAAGTACGACGCTCACACAACACTATCTAAACAGGACTCAACGGTGTTGGACATCAGGTCCACACAGAAAATGACATCAGCACAACAGAGTCTGACACAAGTTAACTGCCTGCTAGTGACAGCTGTGTAATTAGGTGGTTGCATACAAACATACAAATTAGGAGCAGGAGTAGACCACTCTGCCCTTCGAGCCTGCTCCACCATTCAATACGTTCATGGCTGAACTGATTACTCCACATTTCCACCTTTTACCCCCTTGCTTATCAAGAATCTATCTACCACCGCCTTAAAAATATTCAAAGTTTCTGCTTCCACCGCCTTTGAGAGAATTCCAAAGACTCACGACCCTGAGAAAAGATTTCTCCTCATCTGTCTAACATGGGCAACCCCTTATTTATTTATATTTTTTTTAATAAAAAGGGTGACCCCTAGTTCTCGAATCTCCAAGGGGAAACATCCTTTCCTCATCCATCCTGTCAAGATCCCTCAGGGTCTTACATGTTTCAATTCAGTCGCCTCTTTCTAAATTCCAGCAGATACAAGCCTAGCCTGTCCAACCTTTCCTCGTAAGACAGCCCACCCAAGTATAGTAAACTTTCTCTGTACTGCCTCCAATGCATTTACATCCTTCCTTAGAGGAGACCAGTACTGTACACTACTCCAGATGTAGTCTCACCAATGCCCTGTCTTGCTGAAGCATAACCTCCCTACTTTTGTATTCAATTCCCCTTGTGATAAATGATAACATTCTATTAGCTTTCCTAATCACAAGCCGTACCTGCACACTAACCATTTGCAGTTCATGTACTAGGACACCCAGATCCCTCTGCATCTGAGCTCTGCAACCTCTCACCATTTAGATATTATGCTTCTTTTTCACTCTTCCTGAAAAAGTGGACAATTTCACACTTTCCTACATTATACTCCATTTGCTTGGTCTTTGCCCACTCACATAACAGGCAGCACAGTGGTTAGCACCACAGCCTCACAGCTCCAGCGACCCGGGTTCAATTCTGGGTACTGCCTGTGTAGAGTTTGCAAGTTCAGTGTCTGCATGGGTTTTTGCCAGGTGCTCCGGTTTCCTCCCACAGCCAAATACTTGCAGGTTGATGGGTAAATTGGCCATTATAAATTGCCCCTAGTATAGGTAGGTGGTAGGGGAATATCAGGATAGGTGGGGATGTGGTAGGAATATGGGATTAGTATAAAGGGATGGTTGATAGTCGGCACAGACTCGGTGGGCCGAAAGGCCTGTTTCAGTGCTGTATCTGTAAATAAAATAAAGTAACTGATCTATATTCCTTTGTCGCCTCATGTCCTCTTCACAAGTTACTTCCCTACCTTTCTTTGTCTCATCAGCAAATTTAGCAATCATATCTTTGGTCCCTTCATCCAAGTCATTTATATAAATTCTAAGAAGTTGAGGCCCAAGCACTGGTCCCTGTGGCATACCATTCGTTACATCTTGCCGACCAGAAAATGACCCATTTATGCCTACTGTTTCCTGTTAGCTAGCCAATCTTCGATCCATGCCAATATGTTACCCCCTACACCAGGGGCTTTTATTTTCTGCAATAACCTTTGATGTGGCACCTTATCAAATGCCTTCTGGAAATCCAATAGTACATCCACCGGTTCCCCTTTATCCACAGCACATGTAACTCCCTCAAAGAACTCCAATATATTGGTTAAACCAGATTTCCCTTTCACAAAACCAATTGAGTCTGCCCGATTACCTTGAAATTTTCTAAATGCCCTGCTATAACGTCTTTAATAGCTTCTAACATTTTTCCTAAGACAGATGTTAAGCTAACTGTAGTTTCCTGCTTTGTCTCCCTCCCTTTTTGAATAAAGGAGGGACATTCACTTGTTAGTTAGAACTGGTCAGCAGTGGCTAACTCATGTCACTGGAACTTTTGCTAGCATAAAGAGTAGACTTTTGCTAATGTATGAAGTAAGTAGCACAGAGCCCAACCTGAGTACTTAACTTGAGAATTTGGTCAGTGAGGAAATTCAGCCCTGAAAGGAAATAAGGCTAGTCAGTGATACAGCACTGAAACAGACCCTTTGGCCCACTGAGTCTGTGCCAACCAACAACCACCCATTTATACTAATCCTACATTAATCCCATATTCCCTACCACATCCCCACCATTCTCCTACCACATACCAACACAAGGGGCAATTTACAATGGCCAATTTACCTATCAACCTGCAAGTCTTTGGCTACGGGAGGAAACTGGAGCATCCAGCAGAAACAGAGAACTTGCAAACTCCACACAAGCAGTACCCAGAACTGAACCCAGGTCACTGCAGCCATGAGGCTGCAGTGCTAACTGCTGTGCCACCCTCAAATTAGTCTATGATATGGCAGAGCAGGTTGTGTGTCAGGACTGCAGAATGTGGGAATTTGTCAAAGGCAAGACTGTCCTGAGTAAACATGTCTGCTGGAGATGTCTCCATTTCAAATCTCACCAACTCAGAGTGCAAGTTGGAGAGTCTCCAACAGATAAGGGAGGGGGAGGAATTCCTGGATAGTTTTGTGCAGAATACAGTCACATGCCAGAGAAAAACCGATTCAGGAAAGGGAAGGGGTGACTGTTAGGGAGCAGAGTTGCACGGATTTAGGAGAACTTGAGAAGGAGCTGCCACAGACACTGGCCCTGTCCAACAGGTAAGATGTACTCCTTACCTCGGAGGACAAGAAAGAATGATTTGCATTTATGAGAAAGACTGCAGGAAGGACAGCCACAATGCAGACCAAGGCACCGTAGATCAGAAGGCTGGTCAGGGGGAAGACAAGCAGAATAGAAATGTGGAAGTAATTGGGGCACTCTAATTAGAGGGATAGGTCGTGTCCTCTGCAGCCAAGAACGGGAATCTTGAGGGTGTGTTGCCTACCCAGTGCCAGAGTAAGGAATATCCCATGGTGGCTGGAAAGGAACTTTAAAAGGGAGTGGGTAAATATAGTTGTCGTGGTCCATGTTGGAATAAATGACATAGGTCGGAACATGGAGGAGGTGCTGCTGAAAGAGCATCAGGAGTGCGGCTCTAAATTTAAAAAGCTGGACCTCAAGGGTGATGATCTCTAGATTATTGCCCGAGCCACATGTAAATTGACATAGGAGCAGGCAGAGCAGGAGAATTAACACATGGCTAAAGGGCTGTTGTGGGAAACAGGGGTTCCTTTTCATGGGACACTGGCACCAGTTCTGGGACAGGAAGGAGTTGTACCGATGGGATGGGCTCCAGCTGAACCAGGATGGGACCGGTGTCCTAGCGGAAATGATAAACAGGGAGGTGGCAAAGACTTTAAACTAGTAAGATGGGGAGGAATCTACAAAGAAATGTAAGGAGCCTAAAGGTAAACAAAACCAGGAAGGAGAGCATAGGAAAGATTAAAAGTAAGGGAGGACATTGATGGCAAGGGAATAAATAGAGTCATAGAACAAGAGTCTAAAAAGATGGTTAAATATAAAGTGAAAGGAAATCCTATTAAAAATGAGTTAAAATATCTACACAGCAATGCATCGATTGCACAGTAAAACAGGTGTCATGCAAGACCCCCACCTGCCAAGAATGAGACATTAATTTGGTCACAAATGTAGATTTTAAACTGTTGCTCAAGTGAGAAAGTGACTTGTTAAACAGATCAGCCATGGCTGCAAAAAGACATTTGCTTATTAACAGACAGTGATTGGGAGGACAAAGGACCATTCCCTGACATTCAACCCACAATGGACCTTGATAATCAGGTTGTGTGCGTGTGTAAGAGGAGCATTCCAGAGACTGACAAGGTATTACATCTCCGCTCAGTCCGCAAGCAGGACCCTGAGCTTCCGGTTGCTTGCCATTTCAACTCCCCCCTGCTCTCATGCTCACATCTCTGTCCTGGGATTGCTGCAGTGTTCCAGTGAACATCAACGCAAGCTCGAGGAACAGCATCTCATTTACCGATTGGGCACACTACAGCCTGCCGGACTGAACATTGAGTTCAATAATTTCAGAGCATGACAGCCCCCCATTTTACTTTCATTTTTAGTTGTTTTTTCTTCCTTTTTTTTTTTAAACATTCTTTTTTGCATTTATTTCATTTCATCTTAGTTTGTTCAGTTTGCTTACCCACTGTTTTTTTTCAGGTTTGCACTTGCTGCTGTTCAATATTCAGTGTATTTACACTGAATCTGTACTAATGCTTTGTCTTTCAACACACCATTAACATATTGTTTGCCTTTGCTCCATGACCTTTTGGTCAGCTATGTGGCCTGGTCCAATCTAGACTTCCTTTGTTATCTCTTGCCCCACCCCCACCTCACTTGCTTATAACCTGTGACTTTGCTAATATTTGCCAGTTCCGATGAAGGGTCACTGACCCGAAATGTTAACTCTGCTTCTCTTCCCACAGATGCTGGCAGACCTGCTGAGTGGTTCCAGCATTTCTTGTTTTTATTTCAGATTTCCAGCATCTGCAGTATTTTGCTTTTATATTATTGTGATACAATACAGGTCTGGTTAGGCCAGCTGGTCACATGACTAACTGGCTGCTCCAGGGTTTTTTTGAACTGGGTACAGAGAGTTTGAACTGTCTGTTTGCTCCTGGACTGAAGATTTCTCCTGTCTGCTCCCATCCCTTTCTCAAGCCTCTGAATCCACTGAAAACATCTGAACCCCAAGAGAGAAAAGTCTCCCACAGCAAACAAAATTTAAGAATACTGGATCCCAATGAAAAGCAAGATCTACCTACAATCAAGGACTCTACAATGAGCTCAAAGAACTGCAACAAAAACTCTTCAGATATTGCCTCAAACTTTTCCACTTTATATTTCTTCTGCTCTTTTCCGTTTGCATGTGCATCACATTTGCATGCTAGCGTCATGTATCCATAGATGTCAGCCGAATTAGAGATTAAATCCAAGGTTAATAAATTTCAACTTTTCTCCTTTAAACCCAAGAAAACCTGTTTGTGCTAGTTTCTTTGCCTTATAATTGGAAAGCGATGAACAAGGATTCGCTAAGGGGGGGGGGGGGGGTGGGGGGAGATGAAAACATAGTGTTACGATAAGACCAGGTGAAGGCTGAAAGGGACCCCTGGACACCTTTCTCACTGGGTCATAACAGAAATTTGGGTGTTACCATTCTGGATTTTACCAGAAACGAGAGAAATTGGAAACTGGAAGCCAAATTATTCCCAATCAAAAAAAAAGAGCAAGATTTCAACACAGGTTTTATTGTGGTTGTGTGCTTGAACACTAACATGTCTCCAACTAAAGCAAGTAGCTCCCCAAGCCAGGATGAAGTAACTTGGGGCAAGTTAAAAGCACCATCTATGGAGGAGTGGAGAAAAATGGCTGAGCAGTGTGGGATCACTGTGGCAAGGCTAGGCTGTCTTAACTTTTAAGGCTAGGGGCCAACCATTTTTGCCTTGAATCTGAAGCAGAAACAGGGTTAGAAGTAGACCCAGAGAGGGTTCTGCTAGCAAAGATACAGTTGGAACAAAGAAAATTTGAATTAGAAGATAGAGAAAGAGAAAGACAGACAGGAGAGGGAGACAGAGCCTTCCAGAAGGAAAAAAGGAGAGAGAAGAGAGAAAGAGAAAGATTATTCCAGAAGGAATGCAAAGAGCTGAAGCAACTTGAGTTAACTAGGGGATAACAGAGTAACACCAGTGAAAGTATGGCCAATATGGAAAAGCGTAATTCAGGGCTGGGTACAAAATTGTTAAAACTAGCTCAACTAATTCCAGAATTCAATGCCAAAGAACTAAATGCTTATTGGGATGTTAAAAGGGGACAACTAAAGCAGCACTGGCACCAAGATAAGATAGGCTGTAATAAATTTTAGGATTTGTGAATGAATGAGTGAAATGTATTTTTTTTCCGCATCATATTTTCTCTTGACCTTTAATGATTTGCACTTTTCTCAAATTGCATTTCATTCCATTGGGTGTGGAGGTGTCATGCTTGGCCCCCACCTGCCAAGAATAAGGCACATTAATTTTGTCATGAACATTGATTTTAAACTGCTGCTCAAGTGAGAAAATGACTTGTTAAACAGATCAGCCGTGGTTGCAAAAAGACATTTGCATATTAACAGACAGTGATTGGAAAGACAAAGGACCATTCCCTGACACATTCTACCTACAATGGACCTTGCTTACCAGGTATTGTTTGTAAGAGGAGCATTCCGGAGACTGTTAAGGTGATACAATACAGGACTGGTTAGGCCAGTTGGTCACAGGACTAACTGGCTGCTCCAGGGATTTTTTTGAACTGGCTACAGAGTTTGAACTCAAAGACTGTTTGCTCCTGCACTGAGAAGACATCTCCTGTATGCTCCCATCTCTTTCTCAAGCCTTTGAATCCACTGAAGACACATGAACTCAGAAAAGTCTCCTACAGCAAACAAGTTTTAAGAATACTGGGTCTCAACAAAAAGCAAGATCTGCCTACAATCAAGGACTCTACAATGAGCTCAAAGAACTGCAACAAAAAACTCTTGAGATTGCCTCAAACTTTTCCACTATTTTTCTTTTGCTCTTTTCTGTCTATTTGCACGTGCATCGCATTTGAATGCTAGCATGGGCGCGTTGTGTATCCGTAGACGTCAACCAAATTAGAGTTCAAGTTAAAGTTTAATAAATTTCAATCTTTCTTCTTTAAACCTAAGAAAACCTGTTTGTGCTGGTTTTGTTGCCTGAGAATTGGAAAGCAGTGAAGGATTCACCAAGGGGGAGCTAAAAACATGGTGTTTAAAATTAAACCCTGTTACGGTAAGACCAGGTGAAGGCTGAAAGGGACCCCTAGCCACCTTTCTCACTGGGTTGTAACACGAGAGGTGCAGGCAGTCAGGCACTGGAAGGAATCGGACTAGGGATAGAAGGAATTACTGAGACATGCCTACAGAAAAATCAGGGCTAGGAATTAAACATTGCAGCGTGTAATATATTATTTAGAAAAGATAGAAAGGGAAAAGGGAAGGTTGAGTCACTACTTATTAGGGATAACATAACGGCAGTAGAAAAAAGGGATGCAACTATCAGCAAGACAAAAATTTAATCCATATTGATAGAGGTAAAAGAAATAAATGATCAATTACACAGATAGGTATAGTCTGCAGTTCACTCAATAGTAGGCGAGGTGGAGGAAGAAAAATGCAGACAAATTAGGGAATTTTAAAAAAAAGAGAATAATCTGAGGGGATTTCAACTATCCCAATATAAATTGGACAGAAGTGGTAAGTAAAGGGAATGGAGTTCCTACAGTGTGTACAGGACTCCTTTCTAACAATATGTAAAAAGCATGAGAGGATTCGCTATTGGATCTAGCAATGGGAAAATGAACCAAAACCGATGAGAAGTAAAAGTACGGGACCATCTAGGCAATAGGGATCATAATATAATAGGCTTTATGATTGTGGAGAAGAACATAAGTATGGTGAAAACCAGATTCACAGATTGGTGAAAAGTTGATTTTGAAGGGCTGAGAGTAGAACTTGGGAAAATAAAATGGGCAACAGTATCAACAATGAGGTAGAACAACAATGGGAGACATTTAGATCTGAGTTCAGTGGGCACGAAAAATATATTCTGCTAAAAGGAAGGAACAAACTAATGCTGGTGAGCCTCCATGGATGAATAAATACATAAGGGAACAATTGAGAGTTAGGAAAGAGGCATTTACTATGTATTAAGTACATAGACAGATAGAGGAGTATATGATGAGAGAATACAAAGGGATTAGCAGAGAAGTCAAAAAACAATTAGGAACACAAAGAGGAATTATGAAATTGAATTATCAAGGAATGTAAAACAAAATAGTAAACTATTTTACAGGCACATCAATAAAAACAGAATGCTAGGATGGGAATAGGACGATTAAGGGATAAATAAGATATTACCACAGGTAATGATAGAGATGGTAGAAATATTAAATAATTGTTTTGCTTCGGTATTTACCAAGGAGATAGAACAGGTAGACATGACATTGAATGATATGAGGAACGAGGTGAGTGCATTTAAAATAAAAAAGCAATGTATTGAATAAATTAATCAAACTCGGGATAAAGCCCCTGCTCTGGATAGATCTGTTCCATGCATTTTAAAAGATTGTAAGGAAGAGAAAGCAGAGGCATTACTACACTTATTTAATAATTCATTAGAAAAAAGGTGTAGTGACCAGAGAGTGGCAGATAGTTAACGTCATACCTCTATTTAAGGGGATAGAACATGTTCAGGGAATTATAGACAAGTCAGCTTAACATCAGTGGTCAGAAGAATAACAGAATCCCTACTAAAAGGAGAGAATAGAAGAACATCTAGAAAAGAAAAATATAATGAATAGTCATTATTATGGATTTCAAAAGGGAAAATCTTGCTTGACTGACATTATTGAATTTGAGATAACAGTGAGTAGACCATTTTCAAAAGGCCTTCAGTAAGGTGCCCCTTATTAGACTAATGAATAATGTCATAGAATGAGGAGTCAGGGGACAAGTGGCAGAATGGATTGCTAGCTGGCTTCAAGATAGAAAGCAGAGTGGGAGTAAAGGGTAGCTATTCAGTGTGGCAGAAGGTGGGAAATGGTGTTGCACAAGGATCAGTGCTGGGACCACTGCTGTTCACAATTTACATTAGTGATTTGGACTTTGGAATCAAAAACAAATTTGCAGATGACACCAAATTGAGGGAGATAATCACAGAGGATTGCAACAAGTTACAGGAAAACAATAAACATGCAGAATGGGAAAATAATTGGCAAATGAAGTTCAACACAGATAAATGTGAGATTGTACATTTTGGTGGGAAAAATAGAGAGGTCACTTATTATTTGGAAGGTGAGAGTCTAGGTTGGGTAGAGGAATAAAGGGATCACCAAGTACAAATACACCAATCACTAAAAGTTGTATGATAGGTTAGCAAGGCCATATAAAAAAAAGCAAGAAAGTACTAGGCTTTATTTTGAGAGGGATAGAGTTGAGAAATAGGGAAGTTATGCTAAACCTGTATCGAACCATCAGACCATAGAGTGCTGTGTGCAGTTCTGGCCATATTATAAAAAGGATATAAAGGCACTGGAGTAGGTGCAGAGAAGATTTACAAGGATGATACCAGAAATGCTTGGGTATACAGATTAGGAAAGGATGAACAGGCTGGCTTCCTCAGGAAAAAAAGGTTGAGGGGTGACCTAATAAAGATCTTTAAAATTATGACCAGCTTTGATAGAGTGGATACAGAGAGAATGTTTCCACTTGCAGGGAAGAGCATAACTAGAGGCATCAATATAAGATCAAGAAATCCAATAGGGAATGCAGAAGAAACTTATTTACCTAGAAGTTGAGAGAATGTGGAACTTACTACCACAGGGAGTGTTGAAGCAAATAGTGTAGATGCATTTAAGGGGAAGCTAGATAAGCATATGAGGGAGAAGGGAATAGAAGGTTACGATGATGGATTTAGATGAGGAAAGATGGGAGGAGGCTAGAGTGCAGCATAAATGCTGGTGGGCATGGTCTCTGCCGTGACGTAAAATTTCAGCCAATGATTCATGTATTCTCCCAAATCATTAAGGATGACAGTTTCAATGTTATTTGAGACACCCTATTGAGACACCTTGGTCATTTATTGTACAAAGAAGTCGAATCTCTGCCTCTGTTAAAAGCACTTAGAGGATTAATGCTTAAAACCCTGAATCAGAATTCATGTTATAACTTCAGCGAAGTTCCTTCCTTGATCAAATTGTTAAAAGTCCCGAATGGCAGGATTAAGCAAACTTAGAGTTACCAAAGGGGATCACATCATAAAGCTTGGAGAACATAACTGATGGAAATATACCAAATTAAACCTCATCTTTTTGTTCTACCAATAGCGGTGTTAGTTGGGATCTGGCATCAATGGCCATTTGCAAAATTTCTACCACCCTGTGTAGAAGTGTTTCCTATTTCACTCCTGAAAGGTCTGGTTCTAATTTTTAGACTATACCCTCTGGTTATAGATTCCTCAACCAGGAGAAATAGTTTCTCTATCTAACCTATCTGTTCCTTTAATAATTTGAATACTTCAATCAAATCACCCCATAACCTCCTGAATTCCAGGGAATTCCAGTTTGTGCAACCTCTCCTTGTAATTTAACCCTTGGAGTCCAGGTATTATTCTTGTAAACCAACACTGCATTCCCTCCAAGGCCAATATATTCTTCCGAAGGTGTGTTGCCCAGAGCTGCTCACAGTAACGCCAGGTGTCACCAAGCCTTTGTGTAGCTGAAGCATGACCTCTACCCCCTTTTATTCTAGTCCTCTAGATATAAAGGCCAGCATTCCATTAGCCTCTGATTATCTTTCATACTTGTTCGTGACATTTTAATGATCTCTGTATCTGGCCCACCAGGTCTCTTTGGACATACACTTTTTCTAGCTTTTCACCATTTAGATGACACATTTGCCTGCATTGAAATCCATTTGCCGTAGGTTTGCCTAGATACTTTTAAGTTATTCATAAATACACTGAATAGTTGATGTTCCAATGCATATCCTTTCAGGACACCATAGCTGGGATTTTATTCTGGCAACAGGGGACTCGACATCCAGAAAAAGTGATGCATCACTTCTTCTCCAGAAGGCCTGTTGAATCGAATGGCAATTAGGCACTTAAGTGGACAACGGCAGGCCTTACACAGGATCAAGGACCCTGTTGCCAGAAGTCCTGGCCTTGGGGAGCTGCAGGCCAATCAGAGGCAACTGGCAGCTGCAGGAACACTTACTGGAGACTGAGGAGCATCGCTAGACCCAGACCAGACCTAGACCCAGGTCAGGGCAGGAGGGATCCCACAGGGGTCATGGGGAGGGGGGTTGCTAGCAAAGGCAGGGGGTGGCAGGAACACCCCCCACCATCATCCCACCCGATTTTATGCTCTCCCCACTTCCAAACCCACTGTGGGGGAAGAGCATAAAATTCCACCCACCCCAAGTTACATACCTGCCCATTATCTTATCCCTACTCTCCGTCTCCTGTTCATCAGTCGATCTCCTAACCAAATCAATAATTTGCCTTCAATTCCACAAGCTTCAACTTTAACAATCTCTTAAGGAACTTTATCCAATGACTTCAGGAAGTCCATATAAATAACATCCATAGACATTCCTCTTTCCACTACTTAAGTCTCCTCAGGCATGACCTACCCATGCTGGCTGCCTCTGATCAGCTGAAAATTTTCAAGATGTTCAGTCACTATCCTTAATTTTAGACTCTAGTAATCTCCAGACAGAAGCTAATTTATCTATTATTCCCTGATTTCTCTTTCTCACCTTTCTTAAATAGCAGAGTGACATGTGCAATTTTCTAATCTAAAGGAATGGTTCCCAAATAGAGTGATTAATACACAGAATGTACTCTGGATCAGGGACTTCAATGTCCATTACTAAGAGTGGCTCAGTAGCACCATAACTGACTAAGCTGGCTGAGTCCTCAAGGAAATAATTACCAGACAGGGGCTGCAACAGGTGGAGAGAATAAACACGAGGGAAACATACTTAGCCTCATCCTCACCAATCTACTGGTCATAGAGGCATCTGTCTATGTCATTATTGGTAGGACTGACTACTGTACAGTTCTTGTAGATAAAGTCCTGTCTTCACACCGAGGACACCCTCCATTGTGTTGTGTGGCAGTACCATGTTAAATGGAATAAATTCAGAACAGATTTGGCAGCTCAAAACTGGACATCCATGAGGTGCTGTGAGCCTTCAGAAGCAGAATTGTATTCAACCACAAACTGTAATCCCATGGCCTGGCACAGCCCCCACACTGCCATTACCAAACAAAGGGATCAACTCCAGAGCAGCACCAAGCATACCTAAAAATGAGGTGCCAACCCTGTGAAGCTACAACATAGGACTACTAATATGCTAAACAATGGAAGCAGCATGTGATAGACAGAATAAAGTAATCCCACAACCAATGGATCAGATAAAATCTCTGCAGTCCTGCCACATCATGTCATGAATGGTGGTGGACAATTGAACAACTAATGGGAGGAGGCTCCACGAACATTCCCATCCTCAATGATGGGGCAGCCCATCACATCAGTGCAAAAGAAAAGGCTGAAGCACCACCTTCAGCCAAAAGTGCTGAGTGGATGATCCATCTCAGCCTCTACGAGATCCCCAGCATCACAGAAGCCAGACTTTAGCCAATCAAATTAATTCCACATGATATCAAGGAACAGCTGTAATCACTGGATACAGCAAAGGTTATGGGCCCTGACAACATCCCAGCTGTAGTACTGAAGTGCTGCAGAACTAGCCACTCTTCTAATCAAGCTGTTCCATTTCAGCTACAGCACAGATATCTACCAAACGTGGAAAATTGCCCAGGTATGTCCTGTTCACAAAAAGCAGGACAAATCCAATCTGGCTGATTATTTCCCCATCAGTCGACTCAATCAGCACAGTGATGGAAGGTGCATCAACAATGCTATCAGTCGGCATTTACTCAACAACCTGCTCATTGATGCTTATTTAGGGTTCTTCCAGGACCACTTGGCTCCTGACCTCATTACAGCCTTGGTCCAAACATGGAAAAGGGCTAAATTCCAGAGGAGATGAGGGCATCAAGGTAACATTTGACCAAGAGGGTGACAAAGTAATCATAGTAAAACTGAACTCAATGGGATTGGGGGAATACTCTCCACTGGCTGGAGTCAAACCTAGTAGAGAGGAAAATTGTTGTGGATGTTAGATGCAATCATTCTAGCCCCAGGATATTAGTACAAGAATTCCTCAATGTCCCAGGCTTAACCATCTTCAACTGATTCATCAATGACCTTCCCTCAATCACAAGGTTAGAAGTAGGGATGTTTGCTGATTGCACAGTGTTCAGTTCCAATCATAATTTTTCAGATAGTGAAGCAGCTTGTGCCTGCATGCAGCAAGACCTGGACAACATTCAGGTTTGGGCTGATATGTGGCAAACAGCATTCATACCACACAAGTTCCAGCTGAGGGCCATCTGAAATAAGAGCCTAACCAGCTCCTGTTGGCATTCATCATTACCAGCATCAAATCCCATACAATCAACATCCTGGATGTCACCACTGACCAGACAATTCACTGGCCAGGCATATAAATACAGTGGCTACAAGAGGAGGTCAAAGCCTTTCCACCAACAAGGCACAAGTCATGTGTGATGGAATACTCTCCACTTGCCTGGATGGGTACAGCCCCAAAAGCACTCAAGCTAGACACCATCCAGGACAAAGCAGCCCGCTTAATTGGCACCCCATCCATCACCTTTAACCTTCACTCCCTCCACCACTGGTGCGGCATGGCTGCAATGTGTACCATCTACAAGTACTGCGGCAACTCACCAAGGCTCCTTCAACAGCACTTACCAAACCCGCGACCTCTACCAGATAGAAGGGCAAGGGCAGCAGGCGCATGGCAACACCACCTGCAAGTTCCCCTACAAGTTATGCACCATGCTGACTTGGAACTATATCACTGTCCCTTCAGTGTCACTGGATCAAAATCCTGAAACTCCCTCCCTAAATGGCAGTGGGTGGACCAACACCACATGGACTATTGTTACTTCCAAATGATAGGAGAAGTTTATAATGGTATGTCTAGTTTAGTTATCAACTCAATGGTCTCCTGAGATACCAAGTGGAGAAATGAGATGCCTCCTGCAACAGATCTTAGTGGACAGGTTGATGCGATAAGTTCCATGGTCTGAAATTCATGGCCGCAATTACACTTCATGTCACCCCTCAACTTCCACTTCTGGAGCATGTGATCACATGGCCTATGTCCTGTTTGGATTTGGTTGAGCACTGTCCACTGTCTGAGGGAGGTCAAAGCCACGAGTCTCTGCCGTTGGGCCAGTGATAAACTGCTGGTACTTCACACTGCATGCATCCCACTATCCTGTCCATCTGTATAATGGGCTGATACCAACTGTATGAATATTAACAGCAGTTTCCCAGGTGGGACAGCACTGGGATCCTTTTAGTTGGACTGGACTCACGTGTCCCTGACACTGTCCTTATGGCAGTACTTAAACAGCGCATCCAAGATCTTTGTGTGGTGGTTGCAGGACCATGAGGCAGAGCTGTATTCTGCACCATACAGACTGCAACAGTATAAAAAAGGCAGGTCACAACCACCTTCACAAGGGAAACTAAGCAGATGGACAATAAAAGCTGGCAGTGCCAACACCCTCCTCTTGTGAATGAATAAAAAAATTTAGGTACAGTTTACCAATAAGGATGGTTAATGCCAGGGCACATTTGAGAAGCTGAATGCTGTAATAGGAAAATGGTAGGGCTGCAATTTTGGAAGAATTACCTCATGAGCTCAGACACACTCCCTCAGTACTGCATTAAAGTGTCACTAGATTTTGTTTGCAAGTCTTCAAAGACAAGAATGCTACCAACTGAGTCAAAAGAAGTTGTCACAAATCCTGTTTACTGGTGTTTAACACTGACAGATTGACTTATCAACTTGAATTCTGATCAATATCAAACAGTACTGAGCAGAGAATAGTCATTGTAGAAATATATTAATTTAAACAATGATTGTGGCTGTGGAATGTCAGCATAAACCTCAGCAAGAGAGAATAGTAATTTTGAACAGCAACAACATGGATTTATATAGTGCCTTTCATGTAATGAAATTTCCCAAGCTGCTTCATAGGAGCATTATAAAACAAGATATGACATCAAGCCACCTAAGGTGATATTTAGAGCAGATGGCCAAAGGCTTGGTCAAGAAGGTAGATTTTAAGGAACATCTTAAAGGAGGGAGGAGGAAAGAGATGGAGGTTTAGGGAGTGAATTCCAAAGCTTAGGGCCTAGGCAGCTGAAAGAACAGCCATTAATGGTGGAGCAATTAATATCGGTAATGTTCAAGAGGCCGGCATTAGATAAGGACAGATACCTTGCAGTGTTGTGCAGCTGGAGGAGATTTCAGAGATAGGGAAGGGTGAGAGCATGGAGGAATTTGAAAACAAGTTTGAGAATTTTAAAATTGAGCCGTTGCTTAACCGGGAGCCAATGTAAGTTACTGAGTATGGTGGGGGGTGGGGGAAGAGAAAGAGTGGGGAGGTTGGGGACAGATGAAAGGAACTCATTGAGTGAGGACACAGGCATGACCTCAAGTTTATGGCGGGTAGAACATGGGAGGTCAGCCAGGAGCATGTTATGATAGCCAAGTCTAAAGGTAACAAATGCATGGATGAGGGCTTCAGCAGCAGATGAGCTGAGGCAGGGGCAGAGTTAGGCGATATTTGGGAGGTAAAAATAGGCAGTCTGAGTGGTGGTGCAGATATGTGCCACAGCCTCAATTTCACTATCATCTTGGATCTGGTCAGCACATCACAGCTCATCCTGGGGTCAAACATTGATACCAAGGTTGTGAACAGTATGGATCAGCCTCAGATTTGCCAGCGAGGGATGGAGTCTGTGATTAGGGAGCGGAGTTTGTGATTGGGACTGAAGACAATGGCTTTGTTCTTCCCAATATTTAATTGGAGGAAATTTCTGCTCATCCAGTACTGGATGTTGGACAAGCATTCTGATAATTTAGGGCCAGTGGAGGAGTTGAGGGTTAGAGCTGGGTGTCACCAGCATACATGTGGAAACTGATGCTGTGTTTTTGGACGTTATCACTGAGAATCAGTGGGTAGATGAGAAATAGGAGGGGGGAAAAGATTAATCCTTGGGGGATGCCAGAGGTAATGGTGCAGGCACTGGAAGTAAAGCCATTGCAGGTGATACTCTGGATACAATTGGATAAGAATGGAACCAGGTGAGAGCAACCTCACTCAGCTGGACAACAGTGGAGAGATGTTGCAGGAGAATGGTGTGGTCAACCGTGACAAAGGCTGCAGACAGGTCGAGAAGGACGAGGAGGGATACTTTACCTTTGTCAACTTTTGTTGAAAAATAAAATAATGAGAGCAATGCAGGAAGGAAAGATATGCGAAGCAGCCAATCAATACAATGTTTGTTGTAAAACTTGACATTGCTATTCATGCTATTGTACTTGGAACTTACCTTTGGAGTGAGCACAGCAGTAGAGCCTCCACTCATCCCTATAATTGGAGCTGACACATGTGCAGAGATAAAGTCCAGAATTTGTGCCACAGCCTCAGTTTCGATATCATCCTCAAATATAACAGCATGGATCCTGGATCTGGTCAGCACATCACAGATGTGAGTGATCAGACTGCTGGGATTGGTGTTGTTCACTACCACAGTGACAGTGTTAGTTTGTACAGGAAGATCCTGGAAGGTCTCTCGATTAAAGCTGCCCCTGAATTCCATGTGGTACCAAGAGCCTCCGAGTACAATAGCTACATTGACAGCAGGTTGACTAGGTTCGCTGGCCAAGGTAGACTCTACTGCAGAAAGGAAGAGGACGGTCTGTAGCATTTGCTCCATGGTGTGGCCCAGCCCCAAGAGCTCACTAAAGAAAGACAAGAATCATCAAGTTAAGATAAATCCACAATACTCTGCATTTATATAACAGTCACTCTTATGGTGTTGGAAACATGCAGACAAAGACCAATGCCTCCACTTGGGGTGATGGGGGGGGGGGGAGCAGAGATTAAGAATAGAATTAGAAGCAATGTGGGAAATTGGATTAAAAGCTGGTCAGAAGGGAAGAAATAGAAAGAAAGAATGAAAGTCAGTTTTTCAGTGTGGTTGGAAGTAGTGGTGTCTCAGGTTTCAGTTCAGTGGCAATTTCTGTTCACTGGTCTATCAATGATCTGGATATAGGCCTAGAGGGAATGCTGTCTAGACAATAGCAGCATAATGAATAATTATACAGGAATGAGATGGAGAGAATAGCTACAGCTTACAATGATTGAGGGTCTAGGACAAGGAGGAGGAAATAACTTGCATTTATATGCAACTCAGCGACAGGTATTGTGCTCTTGTGGAAGATAAACTCCAACACAGGTTGGTTGGGCTGAATGGCAGCTTCTGTTTTGTCATTTCTGTATAATTACAGCCTAAGAAATTTTGTTCCCATCATAACTGAAATTTATGAGACAAGGGTCCTGAATCTTAGTAATGGAAACTACAAAGGTATGAGGCACAAGTTGGCTATGACAGATTGGGAAATGTTATTTAAAGGGATGACAGTGGATAGGCAATGGCAAATGTTTAAAGAGCACATGGATGAACTGCAATAATTGTTTATCCCTGTCTGGTGCAAAAGTAAAACAGGAAAGGTAGCCAAACCATGGCTTACAAGGGAAATTAGAGATAGCATTAGATCCAAGGAAGAGGAATACAAATTTGCCAGAAAAGACAACAGACCTGAGGATTGGAAGCAGTTGAGAATTCAGCAAAGGAGGACCAAGGGATTGATTAAGATGGGGAAACGAGTACGAGAGCAAGCTTGCAGGGAACATAAAAACTGACTAAAAGTTTCTATAGGTATGTGAAGAGAAAAAAAGATTGGTGAAGACAAATGTAGGTCCCTTACAGTCAGAAACAGGGGAATTTATTATGGGGAACAAAGAAATGGCTGACCAGCTAAATGCATACTTTGGTTCTGGCTTCAAAGGAGGACACAAATATCATACCAGAAATGTTTGGGAACACAGGGCTTAGAGAGAGGGGAACTGAAGGAAATCAGTATTAGTAGAGAAATGGTGTTGCAGAAGTTGATGGGATTGAAGGCCGATAAATCCCCAGGGCCTGATGGCATGCATCCCAGTGTACTTAAGGAAGTGGCCCGAGAAATAGTGGATGCATTGGTTGTCATCTTCCAAGATTCTATAGACTCTGGAACAGTTCCTATTGATTGGAGGGTAGCTAATGTAACCCCACTATTTAAAAAAGGGAGGTAGAAAGAAAGCAGGGAATTATAGACAAGTCAGCCTGACATCAGTAGTGGGGAAAATTCTAGAGTCCATTAAGAAAGATTTTACAGCAGAGCACTTGGCGAACAGTGGTAGAATCGGACAGAGTCAGCCTGGATTTACAAAAGGGAAATCATGCTTGACAAATAGAGTCAGAGAGATACAGCACTGAAACAGGCCCTTTGGCCCACCGAGTCTGTGCTGACCATCAACCACCCAATTATACTAATCCTACATTAATCCCATATTCCCTACCACATCCCCACAATTCTCCTACCACCTACCAACACAAGGGGCAATTTACAATGGCCAATTTACCTATCAACCTGCAAGTCTTTGGCTGTGGGAGGAAACCGGAGCACTTGGCGGAAACCCACAGTCACAGGCAGACTTGCAAACTCCACAAAGGCAGTACCCAGAATTAAACCCAGGTCGCTGCAGCTATGAGGCTGCAGTGCTAACCACTGCTAGAATTTTTCCAGGTTGTAACTAATAGAGTTGATGAGGGGGAGCCAGTGGATGTGGTTTATTTGGACTTTCAGATGGCTTTTGACAAAGTCCCACATAAGAGATTAGCGTGTAAAATTAAAGCACGTGGGACTGGGGGTAATGTATCGCGATGGATAGAAAATTGGTTGGCAGACAGGAAACAAAGTAGGGATAAATGGATCTTTCTCCAAATGGCAGGTAGTGACTAGTGGGATACTGCAGGGATCAGTGCTAGGACCCCAGCTATTCACAATATACATTAATGATTTAGATGAGGGAACTAAATGTAGTATCTCCAAATTTGCAAATGACAAAACTGGGTGGGAGGGTGAGTTGTGAGGAGGATGCAGAGAGGCTTCAGGGTGATTTGGACAAGTTGAGTGAGTGGGCTGATGCATGGCAGATGCAGTATAATGTGGATAAATGTGAGGTTATCCACTTTGGAGGCAAAAACAGGAAAGCAGATTATCTGAATGGCTATAAACTGAGGGGGATATGCAACAAAACCTGGGTGTTCTCGTACACCAGTCACTGAATTTAAGCATGCAGGTGCAACAGGCAGTAAAAAGGCAAATGGTATGTTGGCCTTCATAGCGAGAGGATTCAAATACAGGGACAGGGATGTCTTGCTGCAATTATACAGGGCCTTGGTGAGGCCACACCTGGAATATTGCAGGCAATTTTGGTCTCCTTATCTGAGGAAGGATGTTTTTGCTACAGAGGGAGTGCAGCAAAGGTTTACTAGACTGATTCCTGGGATGGTGGGACTGATGTATGAGGAGAGATTGAGTTCAGAAGAGTGGGGGGGATCTCATAGAAACCTATAAAATTCTAACAGGACTTGACAGGGTAGTGGCAAGAAGGATGTTCCCGATGGTGTGGTTGGGGGGGTGGGGGGCGGGGAGTCCAGAACCAGGGGTCATAGTCTAAGGATAAGGGGTAAACCTTTCAGGACTGAGATGAGGAGAAATTTCTTCACCGAGTGGTGAGCCTGTGGAATTCGCTACCACAGAAAGCAGTTGAAGCCAAAACATTGTATGTTTTCAAGAAGGAGTTAGATATAGCTCTTGGGGCGAAAAGGATCAAAGGATATGGGGCGAAAGCAGGAACAGGTTACTGAGTTGGATGATCAGTCATGATCATAATGAACAGCAGAGCAGGCTTGAAGAGCCAAATGGCCTACTCCCACTCCTATTTTCTATGTTTCTATGGGTGAAGTTGACGAGAAGCAAGTGTAAATGTTACATTGATGTTTAAGATTGAGAAATACATCTTAAGGAAAGGAGCAAAGTAATAGGTTAGAAGGAGCTTAATTTCAAGGGGTTGACAATGGAACTTGGGAAGATAATCTGGGAAAAGAGACAAATGTTGGGGGAGGGCCAATTTTTGCCAAATATTTTAAATGCTGAAGAGCCTCAGGTTTAGCACAAAACAGCATCTTGGTAAAGGAAGCCAACACTAGGAGCAGCCCTTCAAACACCTGATTGGCAAGTAAAATGCTTGCTCATTAAAGAGGCTGCATGGCATTTTTGTGGCCAGTGGTTCAACTAACATCCTCTTCTAGTAGCAACCAGCTGTATGCAAGTAAATACAGTACTGATGTTGATTTCAAGTGCTACTTAAAAGAGACACTCACCATTTCATGGTCATTGCTGCTGGAGCTGTGAAGAGAGCCTCTGAAACACATCAGCTGGCTTTCTGGGATATTTTGTCAAGACTTTACCAAAACTCAAACATTTATTCCAGAAATTCATAAAGCTATAGAATCGTAGAATGGTTACAGCACAGATGGAAGCCCTTTGGTCCATTGTGTCCATGCCAACTCAGTTAGGCCCACTCCCTTGCCTTTTCTTCGTCGCCCTGCAAATTTTCTCTATTCCGATAATTATTCAATTCCCTTTTGAAATCCACGATTCAATCTGCCTCCACCACACTCCCAGATAGTACATTCCAGATACTAACAACTCGTTATGCAAAAAAGTTTTTCCTCCTGTTGCCTTTGGTTCTTTTGCCATTCACCTTAGGATCCTAGGAAATAGGAGCAGGAATAGGCCATTTGTCCCATCAAGCCTGCTCCACCATTCAAACAGACCATGGCTAATCATCTACCTCTACTCATTTTCCCCATTATCCCCATATTCATCAATTTCTGCCTTGAACATGCTCAATGACTGAGCTTCCACAGCCCTCTGAAGTAGAGAATTCCAAAGATTCACCACCCTCTGAGTAAAGAAATTCCCTCTCATCAGTCTTTAAATGGCCTGCCCCTTATTCTGAGACTGTTCCTGGTTCTAGACTCACCAGCCAGAGGAAACATCCTATCCACATCTACAGTCATGCCCTGTAAAAATTTTGTACGTTTCAATGAGATCACCTCTCATTCTTCAAAACTCTTGGGAATACAGGCCCAGTTTCTGCAATCTCTCCACATAAACAATCCCACCATACCAGGGATTAGTCTGGTGAAACAAAAACAAGAAATGCTGGAATCACTCAGCAGGTCTGGCAGCATCTGTGGAAAGAGAAGCTGGTGAACCTCTGGCAAGTATATCCTTCCTTAGATGAGACCAAAACTGGACACAATAATCCAGCTGCAACCTCACCAAGGCTTTATACAATTGTAGCAAGACTTTTTCACTCCTGTATTCAAATTCCTTTGCAATGGAGGCCAATATAGCATTTGCCTTCCTAATTGCTTGCTGCACCTGCATACTAGCTTTTAGTGACTCATGAACAAGAACACCCAGGTCCCTTTGGCCATTAACACTTCCCAACCCCTTCATTTAATAAATACACTGCCTTTCTGTTTTTCTACCAAAGTGGATCACTTCACACTTATTCCCATTATATTACATCTGCCATTTTCTTGCCCATTCACTTAGTCTGTCCAAATCCCTTGAAGCCTCCTCGCATCCTCCTCACAATTTACATTCCCAGAGTTTTGTGTCATCAGCAAATTTG
This sequence comes from Heterodontus francisci, assembly GCF_036365525.1. NCBI lineage: Eukaryota > Metazoa > Chordata > Chondrichthyes > Heterodontiformes > Heterodontidae > Heterodontus > Heterodontus francisci. Next base: position 13,367,693 of record NC_090396.1, read on the forward strand.
GAAATATTACATTTGGTCCCCACTTCCAAATCATTGATTTGGATTGTGAACAGCTGTGGACCAAACACTGATCCTTGCAGTACCCCAGCCTGCCATCCTGAGAATGACCTACTTATTCCTACTCTGCTTTCTGTCTGTTAGCCAATTCTCAATCCATAGCAGTACATTACCCCCCAATCACTTGTGTTCTAAATTTGTTTACTCACCTCCTGTGTGGGACCTTATCAAAAGCCTTCTGAAAATCCAAATACACCACATCTACTGGTTCTCTTATCTATGCTACAAGTAACATCCTCAAAAAACTCCAACAGGTTTGTCAAACATGATTTTCCTTTCATAAATTCATGTTGACTCTGTCCAATCACAATTATTTTCCAAGTGTCCAGTTATCTCAGAAACAGAAAATAGGAGCAAGAGTAGGCCATTCGGCCCTTTGAGCCTGCTCCGCCTTTCAGAATACAGTGAAGATGCCCTTCGGCCCATCAAGTCTGCACCGATGCATTAAAACACCTGACCTGTCTACCTAATCCCATTTGCCAGCACTTGGACCATAGCCTTGAATGCTATGACATGCTAAGTGCTCATCCAGGTACTTTTTAAAGGATGTGATCCAACTTGCATCTACCACCCTCCCAGGCAGGGTATTCTAGACCATCACCACCCTCTGGGTAAAAAAGTTCTTCCTCAAATCCCCCTTAAACCTCCCACCCCTCACCTTAAACTTGTGACCCCTCATAACTGACCCTTCAACTAAGGGGAACAGCTGCTCCCTATCCACCCTGTCCATGCCCCTCAATCTTGTACACCTCGATCAGGTCACCCCTCAGTCTTCTCTGCTCCAGCAAAGACAACCCAAGCCTATCCAACCTCTCTTTATAGCTTAAATATTCCATCCCAAGCAACATCCTGGTGAATCACCTCTGCACCCCTCCAATGCAATCACATCCTTCCTATAATGTGGCGACCAGAATTGCACAGTACTCCAGCTGTGGCCTACCAAAGTTCTGTACAACTCCAACATGACCTCCCTGCTTTTGTAATCTATGCCTCGATTGATAAAGGCAAGTGATCCATATGACTTTTTCACCACCCTATTAACCTGCCCTTCTGCCTTCAGAGATCTATGGACAAACACGGCAAGGTTCCTTTGTTCCTCGGAACTGCCCAGTGTCAGGCCATTCATTGAATACTTCTGTGTCACATTACTCCTTCCAAAGTGTATCACCTCACTTCTCAGCATTAAATTCCATCTGCCACTTTTTTGCCTATTTGGCCAATCTTTGTGTCATCCGCAAACTTACTGACCCTACCCCCCCACAGTCATCTATGTCGTTTATATAAATGACAAAGTATAGGGGACCCAGCACAGATCCTGTGGTACGCCACTGGACACTGGCTTCCAATCACTGAAACAGCCATCTATCACTGTCTCCTACAAACAAGCCAATTTTGAATTCACCTTATCAAGTTACCTTTTATCCCATGTGCATTTGCTTTCTTGATAAGTCTCCCATGTGGGATCTTGTCAAAGGCTTTGCTGAAATCCATGTAAACTACATCAACTGCACTACCCTCATCTACACACCTGGTCACATGCTCCAAAAATTCAATCAAATTTGCTAGGCATGACCTCCCTCTGACAAAGCGATACTGACTATTCCTAATCAAATTTTGCCTCTCCAAGTGGAGATAGATTCTCTCCTTCAGAATTTTCTCCAATAGTCCCTACCACGGATGTGAGACTCACTGGTCTGTAGTTCCCTGGCTTATCTCTGCAACCTTTCTTAAATAGTGGGACCACATTAGCTGTTCTCCATTCCTCTGGCACCTCCCCTGTGGCGAGAGGGGAATTAAAAATTAGGGTCAGAGCCCCTGAAATCTCCACACTCACCTCCCACAACATCCTGGGACACAAATCGTCCAGACCTGGAGATTTGTCCACTTTTAAGCCTGCCAAAACCTCCAATACCTAGTCACTCCCTATGACAATTTGTTCAAGAACCTCAGTCTCTCCAAGTTCTGTATCTACATCCTCATTCTCTTGGGTGAAGACAGATGTGAAGTATTCATTCAACACCCTACCAATGTCCTTTGGCTCCACCCACAAATTTCTCCCTTGGTCCCTAATGGGTCTTACTCTTTCCATTGATGTACTTCCAGAATATCTTGGGATTTTCCCTACTTTTACCAGCTAGAGCTTTCTCATATCCACTCTTTGCTCTCCTAATTGCTTTAAGCTCCATCCTACACTTTCTGTACTCCACTAATGCTTCCATTGATTTGCTGTCCTTGTATTTGTTAAGAGCCTCTTTTCCTTCTCATCATACCCTGAATGTTTCTAGTCATCCATGGTTCTCTGGGCTTGTTGCTCCTACCTATTACCCTAGAGGGAACATGTCGGGCCTGTACCCTCCCCATTTCCTTTTTGAATGCCCCCCACTGCTCTTCTGTAGAATTCTTGACAAGTAACTCTTTCCATTCTACCTTGGCCAGATCCTGCCTTATTTGCTCTCCCCCAATCCTAAACCATTTTTTGCAACTTGTCTATTTCTTTCTCCATAACAAGCTTAAATTGTACCATGTTATGGTCACGATCAACAAAATGCTCCCCACCAACACATCAACCACCTGTCTGGCTTCATTTCCCAGAATTAGGTCCAGCACTGCACCCTCCCTTGTTGGATCCTCAAAATATTGAGCTAAAAAAGTTCTCCTGTATACATTAAGAACTCCACTCCATCTAAGCTCTTAACACGATGACTATCCCAATTAATGTTGGGAAAGTTGAAATCACCTAATATAATTACCCTATTATTTTTACACCTCTGCAAATTGGACACATATTTGCTCCTCAATTTCCTGCTGATTATCTGGGGGTCTATAATAAACACCTAGTAATGTGGCTGTTCCTTTATTCCTAAACTCTACCCATAAAGCTTCATTTGATGCCCCCTCCAAGATATCATCGCTCCTTACTGCAGTAACTGACTCCTTAACGAATATTGCAATACCCCCTCCTCTGTCTCACCTGAAGATTTTATATCCCGGGATATTGAGCTGCCAATCATGCCCCTCCCTCAACCATGTCTCCGTGATGGCTACAATATCACAATTCCACGTGTTAATCATTGCCCTTAACTCATCCGTTTTACCTGCAGTACTCCTGGCATTAAAGTAGAGGCCTTCCATCCTGGTCTTACTCCCTTGAAACTTACTTCCGCTGTATTCCCTCTGACTTGTTTGCTTTCCTGTGTCCCTATTCTACTAGGAGTCTACGTCCCCTCCCCCTGCCAAATTAGTTTAAACTCCTCCCAACAGCACTAGCAAACCGGCTAGCAAGGATGTTAGTTCCCCTCTGGTTCAGATGTAAACCATCCCACTTGTACAGGTCCCATCTTCCCCAGAAACAGTCCCAGTGGTCCAGGAATCTAAAACCCTCCCTCCTGCACCAACTCTTAAGCCACGCATTCATCTGTGCTATTCTCCTATTTCTATACTCGCTAGCACATGGCACTGGGAGTAATCCAGAGATTACAACCCAAGAGGTCCTGCTTTTTAGTCTATGGCCTAACTCCCTGAAATCTTGATGCAAGACCTCATCCCTCTTTCTAACTATGTCATTGGTACCAACATGTACCATGACCTCTGCCTTATCGCCCTCCACCTTCAGGACACCCTGCAACCATTCAGTGACATCCCAAACCCTGGCACCAGGGAGGCAACACACCATCCTGGAGTCACATTGACGGCCACAGTTGCGCCTATCTGTTCCCCTAACTATAGAATCCCCTATTATTGCTCTTCCTCTTTCCCCCTTCCTGTGCAGACAGGCTGCTTGCAATGTCAGAAGCTTGCCACGTCCACACTCCCTGGAGGAAGCAGCCTCATCAGCCTCCAAAATGGAATACCGATTTGCAAGTGGGACCCCAGGGGACTCCTGAACTACCTGCCTGTTTCTCTTGGACTGCCTGGTGGTCACCCATTCCCTTCCTTCCTCAAGTCCCTTCAGCTGCAGTGTGACCACGTCTCTATATGTGCAATCCACAATGCTCTCAGACACGCAGATGCTACAGTGTTTCCAGCCACTGTTCCAGCTCTGAAACCAGAGCTTCCAGAAGCTGTAATTGGACACTTCCTGCACACATGCTGGTCCGGGGGACTGGAAATGTTCCCAGATTCCCACATGCAGCAAGAGGAGCAAACCACGGCTTCAAACTCTCCTGCCATGACTAAGCCCTTTAAATTTAAAACTATAGAAGATTATAATTAAAAAACAATTAAGTCTTGCTAAAACAATGACTTACAATTCAATTCACTATGAAAAATACCCACCAGGACTTACTCACCAGTCAGCTGTGTTCTTTGGAAGCTCTTGGCTCCCCTCACTGAGGACAGGTAGGAAATGAAAGGAGCTCCTCACTCCCTCAGTCACCAAACTTCTACTATAGCACTCTAATACAACCCAAATTCACACTCTAGTACAAATAAAGTCAGCACTGTAAGATGGCCCATTTTTATACTGATTGACTCTAGCCCCTGAAAACTGGTTTAAGCCAATTATCTAATTAACAAGGTGCAGCGACAAGCAGAGCCTGAGTGAACCCTGTTTAAAGAACTGATCTAAAACTCACCTTCTCCAACCCAAACAGCAACTGTTAAGTTAATTTACTAAATAAAAGACAGATTAGACTTGAGATAAAATTAACCCTTAATTATCCTCAGTCACCAAACTTCTACTATAGCACTCTAATACAATTTTTTTCATGATCATGGCTGATCATCCAACTCAGTAACCTGTTCCCGCTTTAACCCCGTATCCTTTGATCTCTTTAATTCTAGCATTTTCCCTACTACTGATATCTGGTTAACAAGTCTGTAGTTCTCTGTTTTCTCTCTTACTCCCTTCTTAAACAGTGGAGTTACATTTGCTACTTTCCAGTCTGCAGGAACCCTTCCAGAATCTACAGAATGTTAAAAGATAACCATTAATGCAACTACTATCTCTATAGCCACCTCATTCAATACTCGGGGATGTAGCTCATCTGGTTCAGGGGATTTATCAACTTTCAATCCAATTAATTTTTCGAATACTACCTCTTTATTGATACTAATTTCTTCCAGTTCCTCATTTTTACAAGTCCCTTGGTTCCCTCGTATATCTGGGAGATTTTCTGTGTCTTCCTCCATGAAGACAGATACAAAGTAATTGTTTATTCTCTCTGCCATTTCCTTATTCTCTTCCACAAACTCTCCTGTCTCTGCCTGTAATGGACCCACATTCGTCCTTGCTAATCTTTTCCTTTTCACATACCAAAAGAAGTTTTTAGAGTTCACCTTTATGTTTCTTGCTAGCTTGCATTCATAATCCCGTTTCCCTTTCTTTTTCAGTTTCTTGCTCCTCCTTTGTTGAATTCTAAATTGCTCCCAATCCTTGAGTTTACCACTTCTTCTGGTGACCTTATAAGCCACTTTGTTTGACCTAATGCAATCTTTAACATTTTTTGTTAGCCACGGTTTATTTACCTTTCCTGTTGGGTTTTTGTGTCTTAGAGGAATGTATATTTGTTGTAAACTGTGTAATATTTCTTTAAATACTAGCCATTGCCTTTCTACTGTCAAATCTTTTAATGTATTTTCCCAATCCATCATAGCCAACTTGCCCCTCATATCTTCATAGATTCCTTTGTTCAGATTTAAGAACCTACTTTCAAAATGAAATATATCTCTTTCAAACTTAATGTAAAATTCTATCACATTGTGGTCACTATTTCCTGTTGGCTCCTTTACAGCAAGGTTATTAATTAGCCCTTTCTCATTACATAATGCTAAATCTAAAATAGTCTGATCCCTAGTTGGTTTTTCAACATACAACTCCAGAAAGCCATTTCGTACACAATCCAGGACTTCATCTTCCACAGTATTAGTGCTAATTAGGTTTACCCAATCTATATGTAAATTGAATTCGCCCATTATTACTGCATTGCCCATGCTACATGCAGCTCTAATTTGCTGATTTATACCATACCCAACATGACCACTACAGTTTGGTGGCCTATAAACAACTCCCACCAATGTTTGCTGCCCCTTGCTGTTTCTTAGCTCCACCAAAACTGATTCTACATCTTGCTCCTTTGATCTAAGATCCTCTATCACTAATGTTGTCCCTTATTAACAGCGCTACCCTGCCTCCTTTTCCCCTCCGCCTACCCTTCCTAAATGACAATATCCCTCAATATTCAGTTCCCAGTCCTGGTCACCCTGTAACCACGTCTCTGCTGCTATGGCAACTAAATCATCCCCATTCAAATCATGTAACTTGTTGCATATATTGCATGCATTCATATAGAGTGCCCTTAATTTTGTCTGAACATTATTCCCCTTTCCGATCCTATTTGATGCTGGCCTTTGTCTTGTCTGCCTTCAAATTTCACTTACTACTTTTCTACTTCCTGTTACTAGTTTTGCTTCCCTTCAAAGAACAAAGAACAGTACAGGACAGGAACAGGCCATTCGGCCCGCCAAGCCTGCGCCGATCTTGATGCCTGTCTAAACTAAAACGTTCTGCACTTCCAGGGTCCATATCCCTCTATTCCCATCCTATTCATGTATTTGTCAAGATGCCTCTTAAACGTCGCTATCGTACCTGCTTCCACCACCTCCCCCGGCAGCAAGTTCCAGGCACTCACGACCCTCTGTGTAAAGAACTTGCTTCGCACATCCCCTCTAAACTTTGCCCCTCGCACCTTAAACCTATGTCCCCTAGTAACTGACTCTTCCACACTGGGAAAAAGCTTCTGACTATCCACTCTGTCCATGCCACTCATAACTTTGTAAACCTCTATCATGTTGCCCCTCCACCTCCGTTATTCCAGTGAAAACAATCCGAGTTTATCCAACCTCTCCTCATAGCTAATGCCCTCCAGACCAGGCAACATCCTGGTAAACCTCTTCTGTACCCTCTCCAAAGCCTCCACGTCCTTCTGGTAGTGTGGCGACCAGAATTGTACGCAATATTCTAAGTGTGGCCGAACTAAGGTTCTGTACAGCTGCAGCACGACTTGCCAATTTTTATACTCTCTGCCCCGACCGATGAAGGCAGGCATGCCGTATGCCTTCTTGACTACCTTATCCACCTGTGCTGCCACTTTCAGTGAGTGACCTGCGGACCTGTACGCCCAGATCTCTCTGCCTGTTAATACTCCTAAAGATTCTGCCATTTACTGTATACTTCCCACCTGTATTAGACCTTCCAAAATGCATTACCTCACATTTGTCCAGATTAAACTCCATCTGCCATTTCTCTGCCCAAGTCTCCAACCGATCTATATCCTGCTGTATCCTCTGACAATCCTCATCACTATCCGCAACTCCACCAACTTTTGTGTCGTCTGCAAACTTACCAATCAGACCAGCTACACTTTCCTCCAAATCATCTATATACACTACAAACAACAAAGGTCCCAGCACTGATCCATGCGGAACACCACTAGTCACAGCCCTCCATTCAGAAAAGCACCCTTCCACTGCTACCCTCTGTCTTCTATGACCGAGCCAGTTCTGTATCCATCTTGCCAGTTCACCTCTGATCCCGTGTGACTTCACCTTTTGTACCAGTCTGCCATGAGGGACCTTGTCAAAGGCTTTACTGAAGTCCATATAGACAACATTCACTGCTCTTCCTTCATCAATCATCTTCGTCACTTCCTCAAAAAACTCAATCAAGTTAGTGAGACATGAACTCCCCTTCCCAAAACCATGCTGCCTCTCGCTAATAAGTTCATTTGTTTCCAAATGGGAGTAAATCCTGTCCCGAAGAATCCTCTCTAATAATTTCCCTACCACTGACGTAAGGCTCACCGGCCTATAATTTCCTGGATTATCCTTGCTACCCTTCTTAAACAAAGGAACAACATTGGCTATTCTCCAGTCCTCTGGGACCTCACCTGTAGCCAATGAGGATACAAAGATTTCTGTCAAGGCCCCAGCAATTTCTTCCCTTGCCTCCCTCAGTATTCTGGGGTAGATCCCATCAGGCCCTGGGGACTTATCTACCTTAATGCTTTGCAAGACGCCCAACACCTCCTCCTTTTTGATAACGACATGACCCAGACTATCTACACTCCCTTCCTTAAACTCATCATCCACCAAGTTCTTCTCTTTGGTGAATACTGATGTAAAGTACTCATTTAGCACCTCGCCCATTTCCTCTGGCTCCACACATAGATTTCCCTCTCTGTCCTTGAGTGGGCCAACCCTTTCCCAGGTTACCCTCTTGCTCTTTATATACGTATAAAAAGCCTTGGGATTCTCCTTAATCCTGTTTGCCAATGACTTTTCATCACCCCTTTTAGCCCTTATGACTCCTTGCTTAAGTTCCTTCCTACTGTCTTTATATTCCTCAAGGGCTTCGTCTGTTCCCAGCCTTCCAGCCCTTACGAATGCTTCCTTTTTCTTTTTGACTAGGCTCACAATATTCCTCGTTATCCAAGGTTCCCGAAACTTGCCAAACTTATCCTCCTTCCTCACAGGAACACGCTGGTCCTGGATTCTAATCAACTGACGTTTGAAAGACTCCCACATGTCAGATGTTGATTTACCCTCAAACAGTCGCCACCAATCTAAATTCTTCAGTTCCTGCCTGATATTGTTATAATTAGCTTTCCCCCAATTTAGCACCTTCACCCGAGGACTCTTTTTTCTCTTTTGGGCCTCCTTATCTCGAGAGACAATGGATACGCGCCTGGAGGTGGTCAGTGGTTTGTGAAGCAGCGCCTGGAGTGGCTATAAAGGCCAATTCTGGAGTGACAGGCTCTTCCACAGGTGCTGCAGAGAAATTTGTTTGTCGGGGCTGTTGCACAGTTGGCTCTCCCCTTGCGCCTCTGTCTTTTTTCCTGCCAACTACTAAGTCTCTTCGACTCGCCACAATTTAGCCCTGTCTTTATGGCTGCCCGCCAGCTCTGGCGAATGCTGGCAACTGACTCCCACGACTTGTGATCAATGTCACACGATTTCATGTCGCGTTTGCAGACGTCTTTATAGCGGAGACATGGACGGCCGGTGGGTCTGATAACAGTGGCGAGCTCGCTGTACAATGTGTCTTTGGGGATCCTGCCATCTTCCATGCGGCTCACATGGCCAAGCCATCTCAAGCGCCGCTGACTCAGTAGTGTGTATAAGCTGGGGGTGTTGGCCGCTTCAAGGACTTCTGTGTTGGAGATATAGTCCTGCCACCTGATGCCAAGTATTCTCCGAAGGCAGCGAAGATGGAATGAATTGAGACGTCGCTCTTGGCTGGCATACGTTGTCCAGGCCTCGCTGCCGTAGAGCAAGGGACTGAGGACACAGGCCTGATACACTCGGACTTTTGTGTTCCGTGTCAGTGCGCCATTTTCCCACACTCTCTTGGCCAGTCTGGACATAGCAGTGGAAGCCTTACCCATGCGCTTGTTGATTTCTGCATCTAGAGACAGGTTACTGGTGATAGCTGAGCCTAGGTAGGTGAACTCTTGAACCACTTACAGAGCGTGGTCGCCAATATTGATGGATGGAGCATTTCTGACATCCTGCCCCATGATGTTCGTTTTCTTGAGGCTGATGGTTAGGCCAAATTCATTGCAGGCAGACGCAAACCTGTCGATGAGACTCTGCAGGCACTCTTCAGTGCGAGATGTTAAAGCAGCATCGTCAGCAAAGAGGAGTTCTCTGATGAGGACTTTCCGTACTTTGGACTTCGCTCTTAGACGGGCAAGGTTGAACAACCTGCCCCCTGATCTTGTGTGGAGGAAAATTCCTTCTTCAGAGGATTTGAACGCATGTGAAAGCAGCAGGGAGAAGAAAATCCCAAAAAGTGTGGGTGCGAGAACACAGCCCTGTTTCACACCACTCAGGATAGGAAAGGGCTCTGATGAGGAGCCACCATGTTGAATTGTGCCTTTCATATTGTCATGGAATGAGGTGATGATACTTAGTAGCTTTGGTGGACATCCGATCTTTTCTAGTAGTCTGAAGAGACCAAGTCTGCTGACGAGGTCAAAGGCTTTGGTGAGATCAATGAAAGCAATGTAGAGGGGCATCTGTTGTTCACGGCATTTCTCCTGTATCTGACGAAGGGAGAGCAGCATGTCAATGGTCGATCTCTCTGCACGAAAGCCACACTGTGCCTCAGGGTAGACGTGCTCGGCCAGCTTCTGGAGCCTGTTCAGAGCGACTCGAGCAAAGACTTTCCCCACTATGCTGAGCAGGGAGATTCCACGGTAGTTGTTGCAGTCACCGCGGTCACCTTTGTTTTTATAGAGGGTGATGATGTTGGCATCGCGCATGTCCTGGGGTACTGCTCCCTCGTCCCAGCACAGGCATAGCAGTTCATGTAGTGCTGAGAGTATAGCAGGCTTGGCACTCTTGATTATTTCAGGGGTAATGCTGTCCTTCCCAGGGGCTTTTCCGCTGGCTAGGGAATCAATGGCATCACTGAGTTCCGATTTGGTTGGCTGTATGTCCAGCTCATCCATGACTGGTAGAGGGTGGGCTGCATTGAGGGCAGTCTCAGTGACAGCATTCTCCCTGGAGTACAGTTCTAGGTAGTGCTCAACCCAGCGGTCCATCTGTTTGCGTTGGTCAGTGATTATGTCCCCCGATTTAGATTTGAGGGGGGCGATCTTCTTGATGGTTGGCCCAAGAGCTCTCTTCATGCCATCATACATTCCTCTGATGTTTCCGGTGTCTGAGGCCAGCTGAATATGACTGCATAGGTGTTGCCAGTAGTCGTTTGTGCAACGCCTAGCTGTTCTTTGTGCAGTACTTCTGGCTGCTTTAAGTGCTGCGGATGTTAAATCGCTGGGGGCTTTCTTGTAGTTCAACAGTGCAATGCGCTTAGCGGCTATGACAGGTTCCAGCTCTTCATTATGAGATTGAAACCAGTCTGCATTTCTCTTCGCACTTTTGCCGTAGGTGGTCAAAGCTGACTCAGAGATGGCGTCTCTGATGTGGGCCCACTTGGTCTCAGCATCCCCTGTGGGAGTGTTTTGAAGGGCTGTTACAAGTGAATTTAGAAATTTTTGTAACAGCTGTGGGTAAGAAATTCTGTTCGTGTTGATGCGCGGGTGGCCCTTCCGCTTGGAATGATGCAACTTCTTTGGTTTGAGTCTAACCTGCTGCACACCAGGGAGTGGTCGGTGTCGCAGTCCGCACTGTGGAAGCTGCGTGTGATTTGAACACTGTTTAAGGCGGCTCGCCTTGTTACAATGAGGTCTAGCTGGTGCCAACGACGTGATCTTGGGTGCCTCCATGAAACCTGGTGACAGGGTTTAGTGTGAAAGAACGAGTTGGTGATGCAGAGGTTATGATAGGTACACAACCCAAGCAGTCTCTGCCCGTTCTCATTCAACCTTCCAACGCCATAGCGCCCAAGGCAGGAGGGCCATGAGTCATGGTCGGCCCCAACCCTGGCATTAAAGTCCCCCAGCAGTAATAGGTGTTCGGTGTTGGGGATGCTGCTAATGATGTTATGGAGTTGTTCATAGAACTGGTCTTTAGCTTCAGGTGGGGAGCAGAGTGTTGGAGCATAGATGCTGAGTAGGTGTACTGGACCAGAGGTGGTGAGCAGTCGGATGGACAGTATGCGTTCCGAGCCATTTGAGGGAGGCTCTATCATGCTGAGCAAGGAGTTTCTGATGGCGAAGCCCACTCCATGCTGTCTTGGTTCTTCAGGATCCCTGCCCTGCCAGAAGAAGGTGTAGTCTTGCTCTGCTAGAGAGCCACTCGCGGGGAGGCGAGTCTCCTGAAGTGCTGCAATGTCCACATTGAATCTACTGAGCTCGTTGTTAATGATGGCGGTCTTCCGACAATCGTTGATTTGTGTAAGGTCTTCCGACAGGCCAGGACACATAGTTCTGACGTTCCAGCTTGCAAAGCGAAGGGCTGGTACCTTCTTTCCTTTTTTCATGTTGTTTGGTGCGGTGTATCAGTCCACCTTTCGGGCAATGACCCTGAGCTCCAAGCACCCATTGAAGCAGGCAGACTGTAGCGGGACAGAACCTTATTGACCGGGGGCTGCCCGGTTTGAGGCGGGCGGTAGCTGTCCAGTGAGGTGCAATGACCTCTCCCACCGACAAAGGCAACCCGTGGCGCCCAGTTTCTACGCCAATTTATCTGGACTTATAACCCGTAACTGCTGCCTTCCGTGTTGTTTTAGTCGCTGTGAGGCAACTATGGAGTGACCTCTCCATGGCGCATGCCTGGGCAAATTTATGGAGGTTGAGAGTTGCCCAGTCGTCAAAACCCCCCTCTCGGCCTTGCTGGGGGGGTCCAAAGGAGTGCAGGACACGACGTTTGGCACCAGTATGGCTGCAGGAACTGCCGGAAACATGCCAAAGGTGACACATGACCGCCTACGGGGTTCCGCTCCGGATTTTCTGTTAGGGTTTACTCCCTTAGCCTTGGTCTCTCCCGAGACGCCCACAAGGCAGTGGGGTTGTTGGGGCCCCTACACAGGTGTAGGATGGTGCCGGTGGGAGGAGGGGATGCAAGGGGGAGGGGTAGAGGGAGGGGGTGGGGGGGGGTGCAGGGGAAGGGGGTGCGGGGTGAAGATGGTGCGAGGGGGGGGGGCGGGCTGGGACGGGGTTGTGAGGGGGTGAGCTGAGAGGGTGGAGCAGGGAAGGGGACGGGGTGGGGGGGGTGGAAGGGGGGTAAAAGTGGGGGGAGGGGGGGGGGAAGCTGGTGCAGGTAATAAGCCATTTCCTCAGTGCCCACCATCGACGTCCGGAAAGCTCATCCACGTCCTTCGGGAGGTGAAGCATCATTTGGCAGACTTAGAGGTGATTACATTTGCTAAGGGTTTTTTTTTGCAGTGGTTTAAATAAAGGCATGCAGCATTGCCGACAGTGCGCTGCAGATGCTCTCCGAGCCATCTCCCGCGGGCGCTTTGAAGTTGCGGCTGGGGGGGCCGTTCGTGGATTTTTTGGGTGTTCGGTGCACCTTTTCTCAGGACTTCTCTCGGGTCCCGCTGCTCCTTCTTCACCTCAATGGACTTACCGCATGCCGTGGCTGCAGACACTCTGGACTGTGAAGACAGCAGGATCGGAGATTGAAGTATCGGCAGCTGTGCTCGTCAGTTTCATCCGGATCAATTTCATTGAGAAAACAAAGAGCAGGTCCTTATCCTTATCCTTATCCACAAGTACCTTAAAACGTACGGAATTATGGTCACTGTTCCCGAAATGTTCCCCTACTGAAACTTCGACCATCTGGCCGGGCTTATTCCCCAATACCAGGTCCAGTATGGCCCCATCCCGAGTTGGACTATCTACATATTGTTTCAAGAAGCCCTCCTGGATGGTCCTTACAAATTCTGTCCCTAGCACTGAGTGAGTCCCAGTCAATATAGGAGAAGTTAAAATCACCCGCCACTACAACTCTGTTAACTTTACATCTTTTCAAAATCTGTCAACATATCTGCTCCTCTACCTCCCGCTGGCTGTTGGGAGGCCTGTAGTAAACCCCCAACATTGTGACTGCACCCTTCCTATTCCTGAGCTCCACCCATATTGCCTCGCTGCACGACCCCTCTGAGGTGTCCTCCCGCAGTACAGCAGTGATATTCTCCTTAACCAATAATGCAACTCCCCCACCCCTTTTACATCCCCCTCTATCCCGCCTGAAGCTTCTAAATCCTTCATCTGCCTTACCTGTTATACTTCTCGCTTTGAAACAAATGCACTTCAGACTACCAGTCCCGCTGTTCTCCGCAACATCTCCCTGCCTGCTCTTCCTCTTAGTCTTACTGGCCTTATTTACTAGTTTCCCCTCATTTATTTCACCTGCTGTCCTACTGCTCTGGTTCTCACCCCCCTGCCACACTAGTTTAAACCCTCCCGAGTGACGCTAGCAAACCTCGCAGCCAGGATATTTGTGCCCCTCCAGTTTAGATGCAACCCCTCCTTCTTGTACAGGTCCCACCTGTCCCTGAAGAGATTCCAATGGTCCAGATATCTGAAACTCTCCCTCCTACACCAGCTGTTCAGCCACGCGTTTAGCTGCACTATCTTCCTATTTCTCGCCTCACTGGCACGTGGCACAGGGAGTAATCCTGAGATTACAACCCTAGAGGTTCTGTCTTTTAACTTTCTACATAACTCCCTAAACTCCCCCTGCAGGACCTCGTCACTCTTCCTGCCTATGTTGTTGGTACCGATGTGTACCACAACCTCTGGCTGTTCACCCTCCCCCTTTTTGAGCTCCCTCTTAGGTTCCCAACTCCCTGCAAATGTAATTTAAACCCTCCCCAACAACACTAGCAAATCTCCCTGCGAGGATGTTAGTCCCGGTCCTGCTAAGGTACAACCCATCCATCTTGTACAGAACAGGTCCCAATACCTCCGAAATCTGATGCCCTCCCTCCTGCACCAATTCTCCAGCTGCATGTTTAATCGCTTAATCTTTCTATTCTGATGCTCACTAGCACGTGGCACAGGGAGTAATCCTGAGATTACTGCTTTTGAGGTCCTACTTTTAAAATTTCTTTCCTTACTCCCTAAACTCTGCTTTCAGGACCTCATTCCTTTTCTTACCTATGTCATTGGTAACAATGTGGACCATGACTTCTGGCTGTTCACCCACCCTCAGAAGAATGTCCTGCAGCTGCTCTGTGATATCCTTGACCCTGGCACCAGGGAGGAAACATACCATTCTAGTGTCATGTCTGTGACCACAGAAATGCCTATCTGTTCCTCTAACTAATGAATCCCCTGTCACTAGTGCCCTTCCACTTATCTCTCCTCTTGTGCAGCTGAGTCACCCGTGGTGCCATGCACTTGGCCCTTGCTGCACTCCTCTGGAACCATCGTCCTCACCAGTATCCAAAATGGAAAACAAGCTAGCAAGTGAGATCGACTCAGGGGACTCCTGCACTACCTGCCTGGTTCTCTTAGACTGCCTGACTGTCACCCATTCCCTCTCTGCCTGCACATTCTCAACCCACCGTGTGACCACCTCCCTAAATGTGCTATCCACCTGTTTCTCTATCTCGTGGATGCACTCCAGCCGCCGCTTGAGTTCTGAAACCCAGAGATCAAGCTTCTGCAGGCGGTGACACTTCCTGCAGCTATGTTTGCTAAGGACACATGGTGCGTCCACAACATCCCAGATACCACAGGAGGCACATTCCACTCGGCCGAACTGCCCTGCCATACTTTATCTTAACAAATGAATTATTGTTAGTTTAACAAGTGGAATAACTTACCAGTTACTCACCAAACAGCTTCTCCCCCGTGTATCAAAGTAAGAACCAAATACTGGAGGCTGAAAAGGCAAAAAAAGAGACAAAGGAGAGCACCTCCTTCACCTTGTCACTGAACTGCCTCACGCACCAAACTCACAGCTTCATACTCTAGCCAAGAAGCACTTTCTAATTAATAATTAGTAATAAATTACACTAACTAAATCCTTATTAATACTAACCTTACTACTTATAAGGGAGCTATTTGAAGGTTAAAAAAAAACCTACTTTTTTTCTGATTTTCCAGCTATTTACAGGCACTCACTAACAGCAGGGGGAGATGGTGGTGTAGTGGTAATGTCACTGGACTAGTAATCCAGATCCTAGACATGGGTTCAAATCCCACCATAGCAGATGGGGAAATGTAAATTCAATTAATAAATCTGGAAGTAAAAGCTAGTCTAACGGTGACCATGAAACTATTGTCAATTGTTGTAAAACATCTGCTTCACTGATGTCCTTTAGGGAAGGAAATCTGCCATCCTTAGCTGGTCTGGCCTACGTTGTCACAGCAATGTTGTTTTTGCTTAAATGGCCTACAAAGCCACCCAGTTGATGGGCAATAAATGTTAGCCTAGTCAGCAATTCCCAAATCCCATGAAAAAAGAAAAAGTTACTCGCCAACCAGTCAGCTTTCCCATGATGTCACTGTTAGATTTTCTTTCACTCTTTCTTCAAACCCAGCATGCACTAACCTCCGGCCACAGCCTGCCTCCCTGCTCTCCCAGCTAAGAGTGGGCCCCGAGCCTCGGCCCTTCTACCCTTCGTCCTCTTCTCTCTTTGAACAGTTTGTCCTGCTCCCTGTGACCTCTGTTCATTCTCCCTTTCATGCCCTATTCTAAGAGGAAGTGCATCCACACCATATCTGGGAGTAACTGCTTTGCGCATATGCATTGAAATCTTCAAAAAGTCCTTCAGCCACCTGCTATACCACTCCCTGTGTATTTTCAAAACTTGAAAAACTATGAAAAGTACCAAAAACTTGTAGAATTGTAGCAACGACCAGAAGAAATCAACGAGCAAACTAACCTGTAAGTGGTCGATGATCCCTAGGAAGGGGTCAAGCTGATGAGCGCGTGTTCAGCTGTGCAAGGTTAATAGAAGGCTTTGGCTGGAGTGTTCAGCTCCAAAATGGCAGCGCTGGTGTCAAATCAGCATTGCACGCTGACTGACATCATGATCTACCAGTTCTGCATACTTCCGGCCGACGTTCATTGCGCATGCACTAACACCTGCACCAAGATGGCATGCAATGCGCTTCGCGTCTGGGTTTCCCCACACCCAGTGATGGTTTTGTCCTTGACAGGTTGTCTGCCCAGAAGTTGGCCTGATTGATGGGTTTTGCTTCCAGTCGGGTGGGAGGACTCTGCAGCAGGCCACAGGACCCGATGGATGAAGTATGGCTAATGTATGAAATAAGTACTTTGCATCTGCTTCAGCAAAGGAAGTAGATAATGTGAAGGTTACATTAAAAGAGAAGAAGGAAGTTATGGTCAGGATAGTAATAGAGAAGTACTAAAAAGATTAACATTACTGTAGTCACCTGCTTCACACTTGTCTACATTAAATTTCATCTGCCATGTCATTGTCCACTTCAGCAGTCTGTCTATGTCCTCCTAAAGTCTGTTACTATCCTCTTCACTGTTTATTACATCTCTGAGTTTTGTGTCATCTGTAAAC
Organism: Heterodontus francisci; assembly: GCF_036365525.1. Taxonomy (NCBI): domain Eukaryota; kingdom Metazoa; phylum Chordata; class Chondrichthyes; order Heterodontiformes; family Heterodontidae; genus Heterodontus; species Heterodontus francisci. Next base: position 13,384,644 of record NC_090396.1, read on the forward strand.
TTTGAAATTTAGGAACATTGGAACATGAGTAGGCCATTTAGCCCCTCGAGCCTGTTCCACTCTCCAATAAGATCATGGCTGATTTGTGACCTGGGTTTGAATTTTACGTCAGGTGGTGGCCCTGCCCACCAGCTGGAAAGTCTGGCGGGCCTGGAAGCCATGACTGTATTTCGCATGACTCAGGCAAGTAATTCCCTGCTGTCGTGGCTTATGTCCCTCTGAGGCAGGATGCTCCACCTCAAAGAGTGCCAGCCAGTCAGAGGGCTGACAGTTCTACAGTCCCAGTAGCGCTACCAGGAGTGGTGGCCACTGTTGGGACTATACCCAACGAGAAGAGGAACATGGACATTGGCCTCAGAATAGGTAAGTGAGGTAGGGTCTCGCTGAGGCCAGCGAGGGAAAAGGGGGAGGTCAATGGAGAGGGCGGGGGTGGGGTCTTCCAGCGGGGTGGTCCATGCGGCGGGGTCCCTCCGTGGAGCACAGGGTGCCCAATCAGGAGGGCACCCCCTAGCACCCAAGAAGGGCACAAGGTATTATTGGGCATCCTCCCTGTGTGCTGAAATGCCCATCTGCCACTGGTAATATACCTGCATCTGTGGGAAGAGGCCCTTAAGTCGCCTCCAGCCACTTAAAATATTAGTGGGGGTGGGTAAGCGACAGGCACAAAATCCCTCCTGTCCCACCCAAATTTACACCACCCCCGCCTCCCAGCCCACTCCTGGGAGATGCGTAAAATTCCAGCCCTAACTGCATATACCCAATTTTGCCCCAGATCTCTGAAACTCAGTAAGTCTCAATAGGTCCAGATGAGATGCATCCCAGGTTGCTGAAAGAAACAAAGACAGACAGAACACAGGTATTGCTCACAATCTTTCAATCCTCATTGGATACAGGAGTAGTGCTGGAGGATTGGAGTGTTGCTAATGTTATACCACTAGTCAAGAAAGGGGAGAGGGATAAATCAGGAAACACCAGGCTATTCAGGCTAACATCGGTGGTGGTAAAGTTATTGGAAACCATTGTCAGGGACAAAATAAACTTTCATTTGGAAAGGCATGGGTTAATCAAGGAGAGCAGCATGGATTTGTTAAAGGCAAATTGTGTCTGATGAGCTTGGTTGAATTTTTTGATGAGATAATAGAAATGGTTGATCAAGGTAGGGCAGTAGCTGTTCCATATATGGAGTTTCAGAAGGTATTTGACAAAGTGCCACACAGGAGGCTTGTTAAGAGGATGGGAACCCATGGAATTAAGGGGAAAGTTGTGGTATGAATACCAAACTGGCTCAGTGACAGGAAGCAAAGGGTGCTGATGGATGGATGTTTTTCAGACTGGGAGGTTGTTCGGGTTATGGTCAGTTTTGGGTTTGCAAGGCATTTCAATTTTTATAAACATCCTAGACTCGGTGTAGGGAGCAGGAGTATAAAGTTTGCAGGTGATATAAAACTTGGCAAAATAAAAGATAGTGGTGAGGATAGATACAGGTTTCAGGATGACATAGACAGGATAGTGAGATGGGCAGAAACATGGCAGATGGAATTTAATGCGGAGAAGTGTGAAGTGATGCATTTTGGGACGACTAATATGGAAGGACAGTGTAGTGTAAATAACACAATTTTGAAAAGTGTAGATGAACAGAAAAACCTCGGTGTCCTTAAAGCTGGCAGGGCAAGTTGACAATGTCGTGAAAAAGCATATGTTACTTGGGTTTATAGAGAGAGGAATAGAATATAAATGCAAAGAGATCATGCTAGAATTTTACAAATCACTGGCTAGGCCTCAGCTGGAGTATTGTGGACAATTCTGGGCACCGCACTTCAGGAAAGATGTAAAGGTCTTAGAAAGAGTATAGAGGAGGTTTACCAGGATGTTAGCAGGAATGAGGGATTGCAGTTATAAGGAGAAGTTGGTAAAGTGAGGAATGTTCTCCTTGGAACAGAGCACGTTAAAAGGTGATCTAATGCAAGTTTTCAAGATGGTGGAAGGTTTTAATAGAAAAAATAGAGAAAAATTAATCCCCCTAGTCAATGAGTCATTAATCAGAGACTACAGATTGAAATAATTAGCAAAAGATCTAGAGGGGAGTGAGCAGAAATGTTTTCACTCAAATAGTTGTTGAGATCTGGAAGTCTCCAGCTGCAAAGGTGGTGTAATCAGATTCCATAAATAATTTTATCAGGGGGTTGGACAGATTTTTAGGGTGAGGAACCTACAGGGTTATCGACATAAAGTGGTGATGTGGGACTAAGCATGACTACTCTTTCAAAACGTTAGCACAGGCACGATGTGCTGAGTGGCCTCTTTCTGTGCAGGAAGTCTCTATGGCTGGAATTTTATGGTAGGCCCGAGCTCTCAACCTGGGACCAGAAGCGGGTGCCACTATTGCTTGCAAATCGATCCCTCAATTGAACGCAACCTCGCACTGGCTGGTCAATGAACTGCTGGTAGGCGGGTGGGGGTGTCCCAGAATGGAGGTGAGCAGTGAGGCGTCAGCTGCAATGTCAGGTGATGCTGGCGCATATTTAAACGGTTGCCAGTACTGCTGCCTTGACTCGAGCCACGAACTCAGTCCAGCCCTGCCAGTGTCAGAAGCCCTATTGCTGACAGAAGCAGGCATTCTGAAGGCCTGAGGAACAAGGCACTTGCAGGCATATGTCATGCTCATGAGAAGTGCAGCAAGGAAAATACAGAAACATACTGAAAAGTTATTTAAAAATCAGAACATTTTAAAAGGCTGGAACATTTGCTGTCAACAAAATGGAGGACAAGTTACATGACCCATATGAACTCCTGCACTAAAATCCACATCCATGTCTACTAGAACTGAAACCAATTAACCCATCTATGTGCAAAAATGACAGCTTTGCACACATGAATGTGAACTATACACAAAACGAACTAAGACAAAGGCACCCCCCAGACTCTGTCTCCGGCTGCCCTTCACCAGCATAGAGTGTGAACAGCCCTCAAATAATCAAAATGGGGTCATCAATAGGCCATCAAGATCTGAAACCTAAAGTCACAAAGGCAAAGCTAACACCTATGAGCTCATCCTTAAAGGTAATCATTTTGAAGAACAAAGGGATATTTTCCAGTTCAGAACCTCAGTCATCAACATCAGTCATGGCTCTCCAGCCACACGGTTAACATTGAAAGCCATCTTGAATTCCGAGAGTGCCTTTTAAACCACGCCGCCACCTGTAAAAACTGAACGAAGAAATCAGCACCATCTTCAAACTGAAGTGAACTGCCAGAAGCCCTCAGCAACCCAGCAAATACAAGACAACCAGCAAACAGGCCTGCAACTTTAAAATTCACCTTTTGAGAGGATCCCACAGGTTTTTCCTGAAACAACAGTCCTTAACACCCCTTACCCTTTCCCTTCTATCTATCTTCTCTTGTGTGTGCCTGTGAGAGTGAATGTATGCGTGGGTGGTGTTGTAAACATTTCCGGTGATGAATAAATACTGTTCAACAAATATGTAATCTTCTGTTTTAAACCTATGAGAAAACCTGTCAATGTTTGTTTATTTGGCAAATAAAACACAGGTGTTGAAACACTAGCAATACAAAAACATTGTCTGTGGTCAGTGGGAGGTGAAACGTGGAAACCAGCCATGCTACCATTCACCTGGCCATAACAATTGTGGACTCTGAGCCAGAATTTTTGAAACATCAAGCTAAACAAGAAATTTGGAAATGAGAGGAAAATTAACCTCTAAAACTGTCGAAAATTAAACAAATAGGTTTTCTCATATTCTTCTTTTCTCTAAGGTGCTACAAACAAATGACATGGTCACATTTAACACTAAGGTGTTCGTTGATTAGGGAGACTTTTTTTATTCATTCCTGGGATGTGGGCGTCACTGGCTAGGCCAGCATTTATTTCACATCCCTAATTGCCTTGAGATGGTGGTGGTGAGCTGCCTTCTTGAACCACTGTAGTCCAATGCTGTTAGGAAGGGAGTTCTAGGATTTTGACCCAGCGACAGTGAGGCAACGGCGATACAGTTCCAAGTCAGGATGGCGTGTGGTTTGGAGGGGAACCTGCAGGTGGTGGTGTTCCTATGCGACTGCTGCCCTTGTGCTTCGAGGTGGTAGAGGTTGCGGGTTTGGAAGGTGCTGTCTAAGGAGCCTTGTTGCGTTGCTGCAGTGCATCTTGTTGATGGTACAGACTGCTGCCACTGTGCGTCAGTGCTGAAGGGAGTGAATGTTTGTTGATGGGGTGCTATCAAGCGGGCTGCTTTGTCCTGGATGGTGTTGAGCTTTTTGTGTGTTGTTGCAGCTGCACCCATTAAGGCAAGTGGAGAGTATTCCATCACACTCCTGACTTGTGCCTTGTCGATGGTGGACAGGCTTTGGGGAGTCAGGAGGAGAGTTGCTTGTCACAGGATTCCTAGCGTCTGACCTGCTCTTGTAGCCATGGTATTTATATGGCTACTCCAGTTCAGTTTCTGGTCAATGGTAAACCCCAAGATGTTGATAGTGGGGATTTAGTGATCGTAATACCATTGAATGTCAAGGGGAAATGGTTTAGATTCTCTCTTGTTGGAGATGGTCATTGCCTGGCACTTGTGTAGCGCAAATGTTATTTGCCACTTATCTGCCCAATATTGTCCAGGTCTTGCTGCATTTCTACACGGACTGCTTCAGTATCTGAGGAGTCGCGAATGGTGCTGAACATTGTGCAATCATCAGCGAACATCCCCACTTCTGACCTTATGATTGAAGGAAGGTCATTGATGAAGCCGCTGAAGATGGTTGGGCCTAGGACACTACCCTGAGGAACTCCTGCAGTGATGTCCTGGAGCTCAGATGATTGACCTCCAACAACCACAACCATCTTCCTTTGCGCTAGGTACGACTCCAGCCAGCGCAGAGTTTTCCCCAAATTCCCATTGACTCCAGTTTTGCTAAGGCTCCTTGATGCCATACTCGGTCCCATGACAAATTAAGCCAATTAAATATTGAAGATTTTAAAACACTAGCTGCCCAGGTGGGAGTCACTTTCATGCAAAAGGCAAAGAAACCTGAAGTAGTGAAGAATCCAGCTAGCCATTTTAATCTTGCCCCTGAACCAGAAGAAGCAAGCATGGAATCTGAGTCTGAAAAAATAGCCCGAGCTGGAATGCGGTTGAAAAGAGAGCAGTTGAAAAAAATCACAGAATCACTGAATTGTTACAGCACAGAAGGAGGCCATTCAGCCCATCATGTCTGCACTGGCTCCCTGAGTGAGCAATTCGCTTAGTCCTATTCCCCCACCTTCTCCCCATAACACTGTAAATTCTTCCTTTTCAGGTAACTATCTAATTCCCTTTTGAATGCCTCGATTGAACCAGCCACCACCACACTCTCTGGCAGTGCATTCCAGTTCCTAACCAGTCACTGCATGAAAAAGTTTTTCCTCATGTCATTGCTTCTTTCATCAATTACCTTAAATCTTTGTCCTCTCGTTCTTGATCCTTTCATCCTATCTGCTCTGTCCAGACCCCTCGTGATTTTGAATACCTCTATCAAATCTCCTCTCAACCTTCTCTTCTCCAAGGAATACAATGCCAACTTCTTCAATCTATTTTCATAAATGAAGTTCCTCATTCCTGGAACCACTCTCACTGAAGAGGAAATGCAGCTTCAAAATGAAGGAGAGGAAAGGAAGTACCAGTTGAAAAGAGAGGAAATACAATTGCAGAAGGAAAGAGAAGAGAGGCAGCAATGAAAAGTTTGAGCTAGAAAAGCAGCAAGCACAAGGAAAGAATGCCACCAAAAATTTAAACAGTATCCCCAATTCGGAGCATAACTTTGACATTATGAGACACTCAAAACTAGTGCTCAAATTTAATGAGGAGGAGATTGAGTCTTATTTTATCTCATTTCAAAAAATAGTTAATAGACTAAAATGGCCAAAAGAACACAGGACTATCCTCCTGTAAGGCGAATTAGTGGGTAGAGCTCTTGAAGCTTTTTCTCTGATATCAGAAGAGAGTTCTTTTGACTACAAACAAACTAAACAGCAATTCTAAATGAATATGAGTTAGTACCTGAAGCCTACTAACAGAAATTCAAAAGCGCTAGGAAAAGACCTGTCCAGACTTGCATTGAATTTTGAAGAATTAAACATTTGGCTTTTGATCGCTGGATATGATCTCTCAAGTTAGAATCCTCCTATGAAAATTTGAGAAAAGAATTAAAAAATAGCATTGCAGTTAATATAAGAACCTATATTGAGGAGCAGAGAATTACAAGGCTGAGAGAAGCCGCAACCATAGCAGATGACTTTGAGCTTACTCACAATCCCTTTTCACAGGGAAAATCCTTCCAAAGTAATTCCCATAGGTTCTGAAAGGACAGAAAATGAGCAAGTGATAAAAGATGGGGTGTTAGCGACAGGAAAATAAAAAGTGAGAATGCAAGAAGCCCTCCACCAGAAAGGAAAGAAAATGCAGAGGGAAGGAATGTTTTCCACAGACTTACTTGTGTGTTCCCATTGCAGTAAAACAGGGCATGTGAAAGCTGACTGCTGGAAGTTAAAGGGAAAGCAAGTTAATTTTGTCGGAGTTCGCAAGGCTAACCAAGAAAAGGGTGCCACACAGGTAGGAAGGCAGACCGCCCATGGCTCTAACTGTGGTAAAGAACCCCGCAAAGAATATCACCATAGGTGAGGCAGAAGTAGAGAAAATTCCTGAAGGCTATCATGATTATGTGTTAAAAGGAAAGGTGTCCCCAAACCCCTCTAGTGAGACAGGCAAACCCAATTGTCCTGCTTTGAGACACAGGGGTCATTCATTCTCTCATGCTGGGTAAAGGAATGACATTCCCACCAGACAGCTTGCGAAAAGCAAAGGTTCTGGTAAAAGGGATTGAGGAAGGATACATGTCTGTACCTTTGTCTTGGGTCCACTTGCAGTGCGACCTTGTTTCTGGACCGGTTACCGTAGGGATTGTCCCTAGTCTACCCATGGCTGGAATAGACTTGCTACCTCAGCAATGATTTGGCTGGGGTAAGGTGGTAGCAGCTCTAGTTGTCTTAGACCAGCCAAATGAGGCCAGGAAGACAGAACAAATATAGGAAGTCCCTGGAAACTTTCCTGCCTGTGTAATAACCAGGGCCATGGCCAAGCAAGCTCCCCTAGAGATAACTGAGCCAGTAGATCAGTCAGATGACTCAGAGGTCTGGTCTGGCTGGCTGAAACATTTTTTGGAGATATAGGGGAGGTACACAGTAGACCCCCCTTAAATGAAGCCCAGAAGGCAGACCATGCTTTAAAAACGATAGCACAGACAGTCTATACTGAGGCAGAGCAGAGAAGCTGCCTGAGTGTTAACATATTAAAAATGAAATCCTAATGAGGAAGTGGAGATCTGCACAGTGACCTGCAGAGGAGGAGTGGGCAGTAGTTCACCAAATTGTATTTCCCTAAATATCACAGAGAGATTCTGTGAATTGCCCATGAAATCCCTATGGCTGGGCACATGGGTATCATGAAGAACTAAGCCCAGATTAGCCAACACTTTTAATGGCTACAAATCCACAAGGATGTGGTTAAATTTTGTCAGACCTGCCATACCTGCAAGATTATTGGGAATTCACAGCCTGCAATCAAATCCTATAGGACCGAATCACATTATTAAAGCAGTTCAAATATGTCTGCAGGGACAAACTGGGTTGCACACCCTTAACAGTACATGATGTGGAGGTAGGAGAGACCCCACTAATAAAACAAACCCCTATAGATTGAACTCAAATAAGCTAGCTTAGGTCTTCCAGGAAATCCAGTATATGCTGGAAAATGATTTAATTGAACCCAGCCAGAGTTGCTGGAGCTCTCCTATAGTATTAATTCCCAAGCTCAACGGTTCAACCAGGCTCTGTATTGATTACGGCAAGGTCAATGCAGTTACAAAAACAGATTCATACCCAATCCCCCATATCAAAGACTGCAAAGACCAAGTAGGAAATCCACCTACATCAGCAAAATAGATTTATTAAAAGGATACTGGCAAGTTCCAATGACGCAGCAGGCAAAGGAAATCTCCACCTTTGTCACCCCCGATGGCTTATTTCAGTGCAAGGTAATGCCATTCGGTCTGAAAAATACCCTAGCCACGTTTCAAAGATTAATGAACCAGGTGGTAGCTGGTTTAAAGACTGTATGATTTACCTCGATGACTTGTTAGTTTTCAGCAAAGACCACTTAAATCATTTAAGGGAACTCTTTATAGGCCTAAAGGAGGCACACTGAGTGGCCAACATGGCAGAAAGTGAATCCACTAAAGCCAAAGTAACCTATTTAGGCCACATTGTAGGCTAAGGTCGATTTTGGCAAGGGCAGCAAAAGTGCAGGCCCTGGTAGATTTCCCCCATTCCAAAAACCAAGAAGGAACTTGTGCATTTCCTGGAAATGTGTGGGTTCTACCATGAATTTGTTCCCAATTTCAGCATCTTAGCTGCTCCCTTAACAGACCTGCTGAAGAAAAGTGCAAAAGTGGTGTGGTCAGAGCAGTACCAGCGAGCACTCAAAAAGTTGAAGGCAATTTGAACAAATGATCCAGTATTGGCAGCCCCAAATTTCAACAAACCTTTTCAGATGGCCATTGATTCCAGTCATGTTGGAGTAGGCACTGTTTTACTCCATGGTGATGATTCAGGCTTTGAAAGATCAATTGGCTATTTCTCAAAAAACTAAACAAACACCAAAAGAAATAGTCACCATAGAAAAAGAAACATTAGGGCTCCTTTTAGGTCTTCAACTTTTCAAAGTCTACGTGAATAACGGATACAGAGATTCACATTTACACAGACCACTACCCCCTCACCTTCCTGGAAAAATTCAAAGATAAAAATGCCCGGCTTTTTCGATGGAGTTTATTCCTCCAACCATTAAACCTAAAAATTATACTCAGAGGGGGGAAAAAACAATGTCCTAGCCAATGGATTATCCAGGATGGAAAAAAACAAAAGCTTCTACGAGATCAGGGCTGGAAACCTGGGGAGTGTATGAAATGAATGTGAGTAGTGGTGTGACCCTATATCTTCTTCACTCCTTTCTTTCTAAACCAAGAAACAAACAACAAAAAAAAAGAAGTCCAAACCTTTTTGAGGAAGGTGCCATGCTCACGTGAAGTGCAGCAATGAAAATACAGAAAAAACTGAAGTTATAAAAAATTAGAACAATTTTAAAAGACTGGTATATTTCTGTCAACAAAATAAAGGGCAAGTCACATGATCCATACCAGCTTCTGCACTAAAATCCACATCTATGTTTACTAGAACTGAAACCAATTAACCCCATCTACATGGAAATGAGACAGCTTATCACACATGGATGTGAGCTATACATAAAATAAACTAAGACAAAGGTACTACCAGATTCCACATCTCCAGCTGCCCTTCACCACAATAGAGTATGAACAACCTTCATCTATCAAAATGGGACCCTCAAAAGTTATTGTACGGCCCATCAAGATCTGAAACCTAAAGTCACATGGCCTAAATTAACACTTACGTGTTCCCCTTGAAAGGTAAGCATTTTGAAGAACAAAGGATTCTTTTCCAGTTCAGAAAATCTATCCATCAACATCAGTCTGGGCTCTCCAGCCACCTGAACATCGAAAAACATCTTGAATTCCAGCACAAGGCTGAGAGAGAGATCAATTCCAGCTAATACCGTTAAACCCTGCTGAGACAAGTTGAAAGCCAACTGCAGCAGAGAAAAGAGAGTGCCTATTAAATCACTCTGCCACCTGTAAAAACTGAACTACAAAATCAGCACCGCCTTCAAACTGAAGTGAACTGCCGGAAGACTTCAGCAACCCAGCAAATACAAGACAACCAGCAAAAAGGCCTGCAACTTTAAAATTCACCTTCTGAGAGGATCCCACAGGTTTTTCCTGAAACAACAGTCTTTACACCTCCTAATACCTCTTAGCCTTTCCCTTCTATCTGTTTTCTCTTGTGTGTGCCTGTGAGAGTGAATGCGTATGAAGGTGATGTTGCAAACATTTCAGGTGATGAATACTGTTCAAGAAATATTTAATCTTCTGTTTTAAACCTATGAGAAAACCTGTCAGTGTCTGTTTATTTGGCAAACAAGACACAGGGACTTAAACACTAGTAATATAAAAACCCTGTCTGTGGTCAATGGGAAGTGAAAAATGGAAAACTGCCATGCCATCACCCACCTGGACATAACACACAGCAGAAGGAAGATCCCAGGTGGCCCCATAGTTCAGTGATTACTTCCTGCAGGTTCTCCTCCAGGCTACTCTGGAAATGTGGGAGGTCCTCTTCCCCAGGTACAGGAGGAGGAGATGACCTTGCCGCCTAACCAAGCATGCCTGGACAGAGATCGCAGAGGAGGTCAGCAACCATGAGGATATCTGAAGAACCTGGCTGTAGTGCCACAAGCACATGAATGACATAATTCGTTCCACCAAGGTGAGTACCACACACCTTGGTTCCCTTCGGGGTTTACAAATGGCAATGTGTGAAGGTGCATTCTTGGAGAAGGAAAGCCCACCCAGCCAACAGCAATGGTATCAGGCCGCAGCAGGTCCTGTAAGAGGAATGGCTGCTTCTCCGTCAACAGGCACTCATCTGTCAGTGGTGACTCTTGCAAGATTGCTCCAGAGTGGCTGAATGCAGGAGATTTTCGAGTGCCCCCAACATGAACAGCTAGGCTGATACCCACTTCGGCATTGTTCCTGCCTTTGTCGGGCAACTAACATGGTCCTTCTTTGTTCCTACAGGAAATGAGAATCCACAATGCTAAAGAAAGGGCCCTGACTGGTGGAAGGGTGGCATTTCTCGCCATCCTCATACCCATGGAAAAGGAAGCTCTGGAATTTGCAGGGCATCATGGCGGCGGGTCCAGTGCGGATGGTGAGACATGGGTGTGGGCGCAAGAGGGTGAGTAGCCTCGTGACTGGGTACAAGGAAGCCTTGGGCAAGCATGAGGGATGGTGCTCCTGTGTCTTCCACCACACATACATCGATCTGCACACCTGTTGCTTTTGGAGGCATGTGTTAAGAGGCGCAAAACCCTTTGATCTATCATAATAAAAACAAGAAATGCTGGAACCACTCAGCAGGTCTGGCAGCATCTTGAAAAGAGAAGCAGAGTTAACGTTTCGGGTCAGTGACCCTTCTTCCTTTGATCTATCTGTTTTCTCACGCAGGTCAGCCACAAGAACAGACAGCTGCCATCTCCGGTGGATAGCTGTCCACCTCTGAGGTGCACTCGGAAGAGTGATGGAGGCCAGGCCAATGCTGAGCCTCTGACGTGCCTCTGGAGTCGTCAGTAAGGTGGCAGACAATGGATGTTCAGCATGAGCTGCATGAAGCTCTGGCGGAGATTCCAGAGGGTATGCACACCCTGGCTCAGACAGTGGAGGAGTCTATCATGAGTGCTGCCATTTCCCTCTTGTCTGCGGTGTGGCCTCTTCCATTGAGAGATTGGCAATTCTTGGATAGTCACACCAGACCAGTCAGTGGATGTCGGTAAGGCACTCAGACCTACATGCCATTGCCTTGAACATGAACCCTATGCAGCAGCGGCAAGACGAAAGGAGGACAAGGTATCTGGAGTCTCCACTGGGTCCTTGGATTACTCAGGTGAGCAGTGAGGTACAAGTGTGCCTTGCAAGGGAGGAGAAGCTGCTGCCTTTTACATCTGGGGCATCCTCCCAGGGCACTCCAACTGTGGACAGCAGCTCCTCAGACCCCTTGCCAGTAATACAAGCACCTCAAGTTGCTGCGATGACTGAGGAGCCCCTCAGCATGCTGGGCTCCTCCAGGCCTCAGGCGACCAGAGGATGGCCACCAAGGTCATCCCAAGCCTTGGGGCATCAGGGACAGCAGCCTACTCCACCTCAGCTGGCAGCGTAGGGGGAGCATCACATAGGAGCACTCGGAGGAGAATTAAGAAAACCCACAAGCTGTGCTTGGGGTTCGCGGATGAATACTTTGTTAAGGATATACTGCTTGTATCTGTTTATGTTTGCAATAAAGGTGTACTGCATTATGTCGACATATCCTTCTGTTACTGGTGGCCCTCAGGAAGTACAGGAATATCCTAGCTCACGCCAGGGGCTGTTTGAGAGGGACTTTAGCACCTGTGGTCATCGCTTTGCCCATGCCGAACAGCAAGGTGTCACTGGGTGCAGGAGCCTGAGCTTTTAACTGAGGGAAATGGCATCAGTGCAGGATGACGGTGGACTTTTATTTGGTTGGAAGGATGAGGTAGGAAGGGTCATCTGAAATGTGTATGTATAAGTGAGCTTCCCTAGCACCTATGTCACTGCGCCTTCCATGAGCTCCCTGGTGTCTTTCAGGATGCTGAGAATAGTTATCAGCTTCCTCATGATCATCCTCATCTGAGGATGCTTCATGCTCCATTAAATCGTCATTGGTTAGGACCTCCTCCCTCTGCAGTGCCAAGTTGGCAGCAGACCGCCACGATACGCGAGACCCTTGTTGGGGCATACTAAAGGGTTCCACTGGATCAATCCAGACACCTGAATCTTATCTTCAGGAGACCTATAGCCTGTTTGAGGGTAGCTCGAGTTGCTGCTGGCAGTGTTGTGCTTCTCCTGTTTCCGTCCTTAGGTTCCTCACTGGAGTCAGTAACCATTTCTTAAGTGGGTAGCCCTTGTCGCAGAATCCTACCTTGAAGGCACGTAGGGGGAGTGAAAAGCTCAACACCTGGGAGTTCCTGAGTATGTAGGCGTTGTGGCTGCTCCCAGGGTACTGATCACACACATGCAGGGTTTGTTGGTGGTGTCGTAGACCAGTTGGATACTGATGGGGTGGAATCCTTTCCTCTTATTGAAGGCTGCTGTCTGGTCTGTGGGCGCCTTGATGGCCACAGCATGCAGTCTATCACACCTTGCACCTGGGGGAATCCAGCAATGGCCCCAAAGCCAAAGGCTCTCTTTCAGTCAGTCTCACTGACTGTCCAGATCAGTGTGATAATGGATATACTGGCTGGACCTCCTGAATAGGGCATCGACTACCACCTTGATGCAATGATGTGTTGCTGATTGGGAGATGCCACATGTCTCCAGTAGCACCCGGAATGAACGGCAGGTGTAGATGTTAAGGATCACAGTGACTTTCATTGACACTGGTGTCGAGTGACCACCAATATCATTGAGGGTCAGCCTATCCGTCACCATGCCTCAAAGATCTGTGACAGCCTCTCTGGGGAGGTGCAGTCTTCGGCAACACTGCCGCTCAGACATTTGGAGGTAGCTCATCTGCTGTCTGTAGACCCTTGCTACTGTGTAACTTCTTGTTCACGCTGCAACATGCTGTTACTTCCCCACCTTGAGACTGCCTCTGCAGGTGGCCATGAGGTTGCTACTGTCCAGATGCCTGTGGATGCAACTCCCTCCCTCTCAGGAACCACTTCCTGAGTGAATGAAATCATGGCAGGTGGACACTTCTGGCTGCAAGGGCCTTCTCACCCAGAGGCTTCCTCATGCCTCTCATTCCACCCAAGTGCCAGCAGCCAGATGGCATTCTGGCACCATGCTCCCCACCAAACCCCAGGCACCTGAACACCCCCACTTCTTGCAATGAAATGTAATGGCCACACCATTCTAGCCTTCCTGTCAAGGCACACTTCTTCACCCAACGGCTGCTGAATGAAGCCTTGAACTGGAGGCAGGGTCATTGAATGATCTTAAGGCACAGGTAGACAGATTCTTGACAAATAAGGGAATCAAAGGGAATCGGGGGTAAGCAGGAAAATGGAGTTGATTCCACAAACAGATCAGCCATGATCTTATGGAATGGTGAAGCAGGCTCAAGGGGCCGAATGGCCTACTCCTGCTCCTAGTTTGTATGTTCATATATACCTGCCAGGGCTCTGATGCCCTGTGGCCCCCGTGCACTTTGCGTAAAATTGAGACAGACCCGTAAAATCTCAATCTATTAGCACTTTAAGTGCCTTAATTACCTTTTTTTTGAATCTGTAGATCTCCGCGCCCTTTTATGTTGCCATGTCATCTGCTCCTTGTAAAACCCAGAACTGACATGATGATGTTGGAACTCTGTTCGAACAACACAATAGTAGCAACTCCCCCCCCCACCGCCCCCTCGACTGAGGCCATCCTCAAAGGGCCTGAAAAATCCCGGCCTGGGATTCTATGCCCCCACTCCACTCCACTGACTGCCACCCCCCCCCCCCCCCCCCCAACTCCCATAGCTTGAACAGCTTTTTTTGTGGAGATCGTTCCTGATTTTCACCACCCTTTGTGTGAAGAAGTGTTTCCTGATATCACCATAACTGATCCAGCTCTAACTTTTAAGTTATGTTCTCTTGTTTGGACTTCTCCACCAGATTAAATAGTTTCTGTCTATCTATCCTATCACATTCTATAATCATCCTCAATTGGATCATCCTTTAATTTTCTACACTCAAGGGAATACAAACCCAGTCTATGGAACCTTTTCTCTTAATTTAACCACTTTAATGCTGCACTCTGTTCTCTCATGTCCAACTCTAGCATTGCCATTAAACCTGCTGACAAGGATGGTGCTGTTTTTCTCTCCTGAAGAGGCCTTTACCTTGCAGAATCCGAACATCAACTCTCCGACACTTCCACCTATACCTCCCTTGAAACGTGACCCCACCACCGAACATCAAATCATCATCTCCAGGTCTAACACTGATCTTATCACTTCTGGAGATCTTCTCTCCATGGCCTCCAATCTCATAGAACTCAACCTCAAACAGCCTGCTTCTACCTCCTTCACAAGATCCACAAACAGGACTGCCCTGGTGGACCTATTGTTGCAGCCTGTTCCTGCCCCACTGAACTGATTTCTTCCTATCTTGGCTCGATGTTTTCTCTCCTTGTCCAGTCTCTTCCCACCTACATCCTTGACTCTTCCAATCCCCTCTGTCATTTTAACATTTTCGATTTCCTGGTCCTAACCATCTCCTCTTCACCATGGATGTCCAATCTCTCTACACCTCCATCCTCCAACCAGGATGGTCTGAGGGGTCTATACTTCTTCCTTGAATGGAGGCCCAACCAATCCCCTGTTGGGCTTAGTTATATTTGTATTAGTAGCATTGTAGGGCATTCTAGAGAAGGTCTTTGACTCCGATAAAGGTTAACTAACATCTCTTCATTATTTACAGTTACTACATACACTCTCCGCAAGTCACCTAAGCTAGCAACTTTCGTGCTGCTATACCTTCTTCTAAAGCCTATCATTGCTCGTACAGTGGGAGAGGTCTCTCTCATTGTCTTCAGTATTAACCCTTTACATCCTTATACTACATCTTACCCCAAGTCTTTAATATTTTTCCAAACATATATACATTTATGACTTTTCTACGACTCTCTCTCACCCCAAGTCTCTGACTTTACAGATTCAATCTCATCGGAAATTTGACAACTCTCCCCGATCTGTTCGTAATCTGTCTGGGACAATAAGTGGTCTTTGTGGGAAGTCTGGATTGCTAACTTGGTATTTAATTTCTACGGGTTGTAGTATTCCATTTGGTTTGGGTTTGTTCTTCTTCATCTGGAACCTGCAGATGGATTACTGGCTGTTGCTTTTGTGGAATAGGAATGATATTCCTCCAAATCCTTTGTATTCCCTTCATTCGTTCGTGTAATATACTATTGCTGATAGTCCTCATGTTTCTGGATTACTGTACCTTCTCAATCCAGGTCACGTATCCAAACTTTTTGACCATTGTTTAATTTGGGTAAGCTTCACATTCAAAATCTCCTATTGTAATTCTGGGTTTGTTTCCTTCTGGAGTTTTCTCTTTCCCAAACTTTCACGTAGTCTTGAGTCTTCAATCCAGGCGTTAATTGTTGAGGCAATACTAGAAGCTTTGTTCTTAACTTCTTTCCCATTCGTAGTTCTGCTGGTGATACTCTACAAAGCAGTGGCATTGAACGATAAACTAGGAGTGAGAGAGGAAGACCTTCATTTTTCTTGAGCAAAGATTTTATGGTTCTCGCACCTCGTTCTGCCTCGCCATTGAACTGTGGGAAACCTCGGTAAGCTCGTATGATGTTGAAAGCTCATCTTCAAGGCAAACTGTATAAAACATTCATTAGTGAACTGTGGCCCGTTGTCTGATAATATTTCATCTGGAATCTCATGTGTCGTGAAGATGTCCGTAAGGATTCTGATAACCACCTCGGTGGCTGTAGAATGTAATCGCGGACTACTATCCACCTGGAAAAGTAGTCAATAATGATGATATATGACTTCCTACCAAACAAGAATAAATCCATGCCAAGCCTTTGCCAAAGTCTAGTTGGAAATTGGTAAGTCAACAGCAGTTTGCGCTGTTCTGGCCTGAGAAGCATGCATGTCTGACAGTTGCGGATCATGGTCTCGATATCCTTAGATATCTCAGGCCACCATTCTGAAGATAATGCCCTCGCTCTGCACTTGACCCAAATGGCCATTGTGTAATCAATCTAAGATATCAGATCTCATTGAAGTAGGAATAACAGTTCTGTTGTTGTAAACTAAGTCATCAATTATGGTAAAGTATTTCCTATACTCGTGGAATTTCTTCATTGTTCTCCCACCTGAACTTTCTAGTGGCTACCCATGTGTACAATATTGTCTAATGTGAATGCATTCTTCGTCATTCTTCTGTGCTTGTCATATTTCTCGCAACTTCTGTGTGCTTGCTGGCCAACCTTGTGCTGTGTATTGGAAGTATGACTGTATGTCACATATGAAATTGATGTGTTCCCTTGATGGTTGCCCTCGATAGCACATTGGCTGACGTTTGGAACTTCCCTTGGACGTATACAGTTTCATATGTGTACCTCATTAATCTGAGACGAAACCTTTGCATACGTGGAGGCATATTTGCTATTCCTTTGTCATCTAATAAGGAAACCAATGGCTTGTGGTCTGTTTTGATTACCACACATATTCCAATGATATAATCTGAAAATTTTTCATATGCCCATGTGACAGCTAGAGCTTCTTTTCTGACAACAGTGTTGCATGTCTCTGTAACTGACAGTGCTCTTGATGCATATAATATGGGTCCACAGGAACCAACAGGTTGGTTCTGAGAAAGAACAGAGCCTGAGCATCTGAAGATGCGTCTGCTGCTATCATCGTAGGCAGTGTAGGATTGTAATGTGCCAACACGTCCGGGGAAATTAACATCTCTCTAATTTTCTGGAATGTTTGGTGGGCATCCCAACACCACGCTTGCTGTTTTCTTAGAAGTTGTCTCAACGGATCAGTTAATTGTGCTAAATGAGGTAAAAACTTTGCCAGTTGATTTACCATGCTGAGAAATCTCTGGAGTTGCTGAACTGTTGTCGGGATAGGAAATTCCTTAATGACCTTTGTTTTCTGAGGATCTGCCATTATTCCTTCTCCGCTCACAATGTGGCCCAAGAAACGAATCGAAGTTTTGGAAAATTCACATTTCTCGTTTAAAGTCAGTCCCGCATCTTGAAGTCTCTGTAGAACCTCTCTGACTTTGTGGTCGTGTTCCACCACTGACTTTTCGTGTATCCGAATATCATTTATGAGGCATATCACTCCTGTGAGTCCTTCTAGGATATTGGACATTGATCATTGAAAAATCTCTGGTGCGGAGGTTATTCCGAACAGTAACCTATAAAAATAAAACCGCCCAAAAGGTGTTATGAATGGAGTCAATAACCTTGAGGTCTCATCCAGGGGTACCTGGCAAAACCCACTATTGGCATGAAGTTTTGTAAACAAAGTGCTCTGAGAGAGTTTCGGTAAACTGTCATCCACTGCAGACATTGGGTGAATCTCATGTGCTACTGCTTTGTTGAGCTGCGTTAAGTCCATGCATATTGGCAGAGGTTCATTTGGCTTCGGGCCAGGAACCATGTCTGAACACCAGTCCATTGGTTGCGTTACCAGTGAGATAATGCCCATTCTTGTCATCTCCTTCAATTGTTCTTGGACTTTGGTTAATAAGAGATGAGGTATTCTTCTTGGGGAGGATACACATTGGTCTGGTCCCTTCCTTCAGAGTGATCCTGTACTTCATCTGTGAACAGCTTCGGGAATTCTGTTTGAAAGGAATTGTTTACCTTTGTTTGCTTGACTTCAGCCACCTTTTTAATCAACTTCAGTTGTTAGCTTGCATTTGTGCTCAGAAAAGCAAATTCTTTATTGTGTAAGATGAATAAGGTCTCTACCAGTTGTCTTCCTTTATGCTGAACAGTTGCTTGGAGTTTGTCTTTTACTCACAGTTGTATCCCTCCTGGACCATGCAACTGTATATCTGTCAGTTACAGGTTCTTGGTCAGACAATACCGTGACACTAGCCCCTGTGTCAAGCTTAAAATTCATGAAGTGTCCATTCACGTTGATGTCTGCTGTCTGGAAATCTTGGTCTGGATTACTGATTTCTCCCAAGAAGTCTCCTGGTCCTTTCTCTTTTAAATTATATATTAATGATTTGGATGTAGGGGGTATGATCAAGAAGTTTGCAGATGACACAAAGATTGGCCGTGTGGTAGATAGCGAGGAGGATAGCTGTAGGCTGCAGGAAGATATTGATGGTCTGGTCAGATGGGCAGGAAAGTGGCAAATGGAATTCAACCCAGAGAAGTATGAGGTAATGCATTTGGGGAGGTCAACCAAGGCAGAGGAATGCACAATTAATGGGAAAATACCAGAGGAATGCATGATTAATGGGAAAATACCAAGAAGTGTAGAGGAAGTGAGGGACCTTGGAGTGAATTTCCACAGATGCCTGAAGGTAGCAGGACAGGTCGACAAGGTGGTTAAGAAGGCATATGGAATCCTTTCCTTTATTAGTCGAGGGATAGAATATAAGAGCAGGGAGGTTATGCTGGAACTGTATAAATCAGTGGTTAGGCCACAACTAGAGTACTGTGTGCAGTTCTGGTCACCTCATTACAGAAAGGATGTAATTGCACTAGAGAGGGTACAGAGGAGATTTACGAGGATGTTGTCAGGACTGGAAAAATGCAGCTATGTGGAAAGATTGGATAGGCTGGAGTTGTTCTCCTTGGAACAGAGAAGGCTGATTGAAATGTACAAAATTTTGAGGCGCCTGGATAGAGTGGAGGTGAAGGGCCTATACACTTTAGCAGAGAGGTCAGTGACGATGGGGCATAGATTTAAAGTGATTGGTAGAAAAATTAGAGGGGAAATGAGGAAAAACGTTTTCACCCAGAGGGTGGTGGGGGTCTGGAACCCACTGCCTGAAAGGGTAGTTGAGGCAGAAACCCTCAACTCTTTCAGAAGGAGTCTGGATATGCACCTCATGTGCCGTAATCTGCAGGGCTACGGACCAAATGCTGGAAGGTGGGATTAGACTGGGTGGATCATTTTTTGCCCGGCACAGACATGATGGGCCAAGTGGCCTCTTTCTGTGCCTTAAACTTTCTACGATTCTATGATCCTTGTGGGTATTGCTGTACTTGATTCACTACTGTTTGCGTGAAGGTCTTCTGCTTTGTACCTTTAAACGCAGAAATTTTGCTGTGGTGCATCTTCCCATAGCGTTCAGTTTTTCTACACTTAAAACACTCAGCTTTACTTGCTGGGCACTGCTCTCGTCTGTGGGTCTTCTTGGCTCCACAACGTTGGCAAAGTTTTGCTATGTCATGCGCCTTCTCACCTGTATGTTTTTTCTGTTCCTCAAGGTGTTTCCCTGGCTTTGGCTTAAGCAGTTGGACAGGCATTGGACTCCTTCTCATCCATAGTGTGTCTTCAGCTCATAGGATGTCCCTATTTTGTTTGTAAACTTCAACTTGTCCTACAATTTGAATGGCTTTTTCCAGTGTAAGGTCTTCCTTGGATTGCAACAAGTCTGACAAGGATTCATCTGCTATGCTGAAAACTATTCAGTCTCTGATTAGTCCTATCTTTAATTCACCGTATTCGCAACCTTCTGCCAATCTATACAGGTCATTAATATAGGAGTCTACAAATTCGCCAATCATCTTGGCTCTTTCCAAGATCTTATTGGTACGGAGATTAAAATATTTATCAAAGGCTTAGAGTACCTCTTCAAATGTATCAGTAGCCTTGTTGATCCCTTGTCGACCAATCGCACCTTTTGAATATAGGAGGGTTATTACTTGTTCCACTTCAGAATTTGTATGGAGTTGCAAAGCAGTTCTAAACCTTAGGAAACTTTTTCTCCATAATAGCCAGTTTTGAATCGAATCGGGTGCCTCTTGATTCTGGAAACACTCAGGAACTTTGGAACAATATTGCTTTCTTAATAGACTTTTTAGGGTGTTCCCCTTTATTTAAGATATTCTGCTTGGTTTTTTTTCAAGCTTGGTTGCTTTAATGGAGGTGTCCCAGCTGTTTTCCAGAGTTCCCCACAGTTTTTTCTAGGCTTTTTAGGGTTTTCCCCTTTCTTTAATAGATTTACTTTGCTTTTTTCAAGCTTGGTTGTCCTAATGGAGGTGTCCCAGCTATTTTTACTTGCAGGCCATCACACTTCAGTGGTGCAGCCTGTATTTCCGTGGTTCTGAGTCACCACAGCTGCGGAGCTCTTCACAGCCTCTTCTGCAGGCAAGTAATTTTCTTACTGTACTGGGCCAGTATTTATCTTTTAATTTCTCTGTTGTTCACCTGGTGTTTCTTCCAAAGGTAAGATCTTCAAATTCTCCTGGTCACTTTCACCACTGTTTTACCGTTGTTTTACCACTGGCACCATATTGGGTTCAGTTGTATTTGTATTAGTAGCATTAGGGCATTCTAGAGAAAGTCTTAGACTCCGGTAAAGGTTAACTAGCAACTCTTTATTATTTACAGTTACTAAATACAATCTCCGCAAGCCACCTAAACTCGCATCCTTTGTGCTGCTGTACCTTCTTCTGTTAAAGCCTATCTCATGTGACTGTTACATCATCGCTCGCACAATGAAAGGGGTCTCTCTCACTGGCTTCAGTATTAACATCCTTATGCATCATTATGCTACATCCCCAACCACCACCACCCTCCCCCACCTGGCTGAACTTGTTCTCACACTGATCAACTTCTCCTTTAACTCCATTCACTTCCTCCAAATAAAAGGTGTTGCGACAGGTACGCACATGGGTCCTACCCATGGGTGCCTTTTGTGGGATATATAGAACATCCCTTGTTCCAGTCCTACTTAGGCCCCCATCCTCACATCTTCTTCTGGTACATTGATGACTGTATCGGTGCCGTTTCCTACTCTCACCCTGAACTGGAAAGTTTAATCAACTTTGCTTCAAATTTCAACCCTTCTCTCACCTACACATGGTTCATCTCCTACCCCTTCTTTCCCTTTCTCAACTTCCAAGGCTCCATTTCTGGTGATAGGCTATCAATTAATATTCACTATAAGGTCATCAACCTGAAATGTTAACTCTGTTTCTCCCTCCACAGATGCTGCTTGACCTGCTGAGTACTTCCAGTATTTTCTACTTTTATTATTATTTAGAAGGCGACTGGAATGTTGGCATTCAACTCAAGAGGGCTGGGAAATAAAAGGAATGGAAGTTAAGTAGGGTTATATAAAAGTCTGTTTAGACTCCATCAGAACAATCATATTCATTTCTAGGCACTGCTCCTCGGGATGGATGTACTGGTCTTGGAGAGGGTGCAGCACAGTTTCACCAGAATGATATGTGAGCTGAAGGGGTTAAATGTTAAGGGCTAGGCTTGTATTCCCTTCAGTGTAGAAGATTAAAGGATGATCCAATTGAGGATGATAATGGAATTTGATAAGTAAATGTAGAAACATAGAAAATAGGAGCAGGAGTAGGCCATTCGGCCCTTCGAGCCTGCTCCGCCGTTCATTATGATCATGGCTGATCATCCAACTTAGTAGCCTGTTCCTGCTTTTGCCCCATATCCTTTGATCCCTTTCGCCCCAAGAGCGATATCTAACTCCTTCTTGAAAACATACAATGTTTTGGCCTCAACTGCTTTTTGTGGTAGCGAATTCCACAGTCTCACCACTCTCTGGGTGAAGAGATTTCTCCTCATCTCAGTCCTGAAAGGTTTACCCCGTATCCTTAGACTATGACTCCTGGTTCTGAACTCCCCCACCAACGGAAACATCTTTCCTGCATCTACCCTGTCAAGTCCTGTTAGAATTTTATAGGTTTCTATGAGATCCCCCCTCACTCTTCTGAACTCCAGAAAATATAATCCTAACCGACTCAATCTCTCCTCATACGTCAGTCCCACCATCCCAGGAATCAGTCTGGTAAACCTTCAATGCACTCCCTCTATAGCAAGAACATCCTTCCTCAGATAAGGAGACCAAAACTGCACACAATATTATATAAGTAGATAGACAGAAACTATTTAATCTGGTGGAGGTGTCAGAACAAGGCAAAATAACTTTAAAATTAGAGCAAGGCCAGTTCAGGGTGATATCAGAAAGCACTTTTTCACACAAAGGGTAGTGAAAATCTGGAACAATCTCCCCCAAAAAGCTGTTGAGGTTGTTGGAGGGGTGTCACAAAAACTTATAGCATAGAAACAGGCCTTTCGACCCATCGTACCTGTGCTGCCTTTTTGAAAGAGCAGTCATGCTTCATCTCACATCCCAGCTTTACATCCATAACCCTGTAAGTTTCTTATCAAGTACCTGTCAACTCCTTTTAAATATATTTATGGAATCAGCATATGTCAACTTTTCAAGTGGAAAGTTCCAGATCCTGACAATTCTCCGAGTCAAACAATTTTTCTCATCTCCCTCTAAATCTTTTGCCAATTATTTTAAATCTATAGTCTCTGGTTATTGACCCATTTGCAAGAGGAAATAATGTTTTCTTTATTTGCTCTATCAAAACCTCTCATCATCAAGAAAACCTCCATTAGGTCACCTCTTAACCCTCTCTGTTCCAGGGAGAACAACCTTAACTTTTCCAACCTCTACTCATAACTGCAGTCCCTTATTCCTGGTAACATCCTGGTAAACCTCCTCCGTACTCTTTCTAAGACTTTTACATCTTTTCTGACATGAGGTGCCCAGAATTGTCCACAATACTCCAGCTGAGGCCTAACAGTGATTTATAAAGTTCTAGCATGATCTCTTTGATTTTATATTTTATTCCTCTACTTATAAACCAAGTAACCCATATTCTTTTTAACTGCATTATGAAATCGCTGCGCCACCTTTAAGGATATGTGCACATCAGGGTTGTCCAACATACAGTCATAGAGTCATAGAGTTATACAGCACAGAAAAAGGCCCTTCGGCCCATCGGGTCTGTGCCGGCCATCAAGCATCTAACTATTCTAATCCCATTTTCCAGCACTTGGCCCGTAGCCTTGTATGCTATAGCATTTCAAGTGCTCATCTAAATACGTCTTAAATGTTGTGAGGGTTCCTGCCTCTAACACCCCTTCAGGCAGTGCGTTCCAGATTCCAACCACCCTCTGGGTGAAAAAGATTTTCCTCAAATCCCCTCTAAACCTCTTGCCCCTTACCTTAAATCTATGCCCCCTGGTTATTGACACCTCCAAGAAAGGAAAAAGTTTCTTCCTATCTAACCTATCAATGCCCCTCATAATTTTGTATACTCAATCAGGTCCCCCCTCATCCTTCTCTGCTCTAAGGAAAACAACCCTAGCCTATCCAGTCTCTCTTTATAGCTGAAATGCTCCAGCCCAGGCAACATCCTGGTGAATCTCCTCTGCACCCTCTCCAATGCAATCACATCCTTCCTATAGTGTGGTGCCCTGAACTGTACACAGTACTCCAGCTGTGGTCTAATCAGAGTTTTATACAGCTCCATCATAACCTCCCTGCTCTTATATTCTATGCCTCGGCTAATAAAGACAAGTATCCCAAATGCCTTCCTAACCACCTTATCTACCTGTGCTGTTGCCTTCAGTGATCTATGGACTAGTACACCAAGGTCCCTCTGACCTTCTGTACTTCCGAAGGTCCTACCATCCATTGTATATTTCCTTGTCTTGTTAGTCGTCCCAAAATGCATCACCTCACACTTCTCAGGATTAAATTCCATTTTCCACTGCTCTGCCCATCTTATCAGCCCAACTATATCGTCCTGTAATATAAGGCTTTCCTCTTCACTATTTACGACACCATCAATTTTTGTGTCATCTGCAAACTTACTGATCATACCTCCTATATTCACGTCTAAATCATTAATGTACACTACAAACAGCAAGGGTCCCAGCAACGATCCCTGCGGTACACCACTGGTCACAGGCTTCCACTCGCAAAAACAACCCTTGACCATCACCCTCTGCCTCCTGCCAGTAAGCCAATTTTGCTTCCAATTTGCCAAATTGCCCTGGATCCCATCGACTCTTACCTTCTTAACCAATCTCCCATGCGGGACCTTATCAAAAGCCTTTCTGAAGTCCATGTAGACTACATCAACTGCTTTACCCTCATCTCCACATCTAGTCACCTCCTCGAAAAATTCAATCAAGTTTGGTGGACACGATCTCCCCCTGACAAAGCCATGCTGACTATCCCTGATTAATCCCTGCCTCTCCAAGTGGAGATTAATCCTGTCCCTCAGAAATGTTTCCAATAGTTTCCCTACCACTGATGTTAGACTCACCTACCTGTAATTACCTGGTTTATCCCTGCTACCCTTCTTGAATAATGGTACCACATTCGCTGTCCTCCAGTCCTCTGGTACCTCTCCTCTGGCCATAAAGCATTTGAAAATTTCTGTCAGAGCCCCTGCTATCTCCTCCCTTTTTCCCAGAGTGGGGGATTCAATTACTAGGGGTCACGAGTTCAAAGTGAGAGGGGAAAAGTTTAGGGGGGATATGCGTGGAAAGTTCTTTACGCAGAGGGTGGTGGGTGCCTGGAACGCGTTGCCAGCGGAGGTGGTAGACGCGGGCACGATAGCGTCTTTTAAGATGTATCTAGACAGATACATGAATGGGCAGGAAGCAAAGAGATACAGACCCTTAGAAAATAGGCGACATGTTTAGATAGAGGATCTGGATCGGCGCAGGCTTGGAGGGCTGAAGGGCCTGTTCCTGTGCTGTAATTTTCTTTGTTCTTTGTTCTTTTGTTCTCACATAACAGCCTGGGATACATCTCATCTGGGCCTGGGAATTTATCCACTTTTAAGCCTGCTAAAACAACTAATACTTCCTCCCTTTCAATGCTAATTTGTTCAAGTATATCACAATCACCCCTCCCTGATCACTACACCTACATTGTCCTTCTCCATAGTGAACACAGATGAAAAGTAATCATTTAAAACCTAGTCCTCCGGCTCCACATACAGATTGCCACTTTCATCCCTAATGGGCCCTACTCTTTGCCTAGCTATCCTCTTGCCCTTAATATGCTTAATATACTTATAAAATGCCTTGGGATTTTCCTTTATCTTGCCCGCCAGTGTTTTTTCATGTCCCCTCTTCGCTCTCCTAATTATTTTTTTAAGTACCCCCTACACGTTCTATACTCCTCTAGGGCCTCCACTGTTTTCAGCACTCTGAATCTGCCATAAGCCTTCTTTTTTTCCTGATCCAATCCTCTATATCCCTTGATATCCAAGGTTCCCTTGACTTGTTTGTCCTACCCTTCACCTTTACAGGAACATGTTGGCCCTGAACCCTCACTATTTCCTTTTTGAATGACCCCCACTGGTCTGATGTAGACTTTCCAACAAGTAGCTGCTCCCAGTCCACTTTAGCCAGATCCTGTTTTATCATATTGAAATCGGCCTTCCCACAATTCAGTACCTTTATTTCTGGTCCATCTTTGTCCTTTTCCATAACTACCTTAAATCTTACAGAGTTATGGTCACTATCCCCGAAAGGCTCCCCCACTGACACTTCTACCACTTGTCTGGCTTCATTCCCTAGGATTAGGTCCAGTACCGCCCCTTCTCTTGTAGGACTTTCTACGTACTGGCTCAAAAAGCTCTCCTGTATGCATTTTAAAGAATTCTGCCCCCTTTAAGCCATTTGCACTCAGACTATCCTAGTTGATATTGGGGAAGTTGAAATCCCCTACTATTATTACCCTACTATTTTTACACCTCTCTGAGATTTGCCTACATATCTGCTCCTCTACCACTGCCTAACTGTTTGGAGGCCTGTCATACACTCCCAGCCAAGTGATTGCCCCCTTTATGTTTTTAAGTTCTACCCATATGGCCTCATTTGAGGAACCTTCTAAGATATCATCTTACGGCCCGCGGGCCAGGATCCAGCCCGCCAAAGGTTTCAATCTGGTCTGCGGGTGTAAACTGTACCTGGGGCCCTCCCGCTCCTCCCCAGGGCTCCATGACTGGAGATGGGGAATTTCCCTTTGTCTTCTTCTTACAGAGCGGCCTTTTTAAAAACATTGCACTGTCTGTTTCACAGTATCCGATGTTGGGGAGCGCATTCCTGCTTCAGCAGCTGAGCTGTGAAACTCAGCACTATGTTTTTAAACAAACTGAACGAGCACAAAACTGCTTTGCTGAGTGTTCCCGCTCAGTGCAACTGTCAGAAAGAGGGAGAGAGAGGAGGCAGGGGAGCAGAGAGAGAGAGGGGGACAAAACAGACAGAGAGGGGAAGCAGAGAAAGGGGGGAAACAGTGAGAGAGGGGACGGGGGAAACACAGAGAGCGAGGATGACGCAGTGGGGGGGGGAACAACACAGAGAGGGGGGGACACACGGAGAGAGAGAGAGATAGAGAGAGAGATCAAGATCACTCCTGACAGATGGATATCTATCCAGAATACTCTGCATTGCTACATCAAGTGTGTGAGCAGAGATTGACTAATTATGTAAGCAAAAACAATGCCAAGTATGTCACTAAATCTGTTTTCAATATAATGATGACAAAGTAAGTCAATCAATTAGTCTTCTTATTTAAAGTTTCTTTACAAAAATGAACATTTGTTGTTGTTTTTATTAGTAAGATAAATTTTTAATGCCTTTATCTTTCGAAATTTGCTCACAGGCCCCCTGGGTCGAGCAAAAATCATAATGCGGCCCTCTGCGCAAAAAGGTTGGACAATCCTGGTATACATGGACACCGAAGTTTTTCTGTTCATTTACACTTTTCAAAATTGTGCTATTTACACTACACTGTCCTTCCATATTAGTTGTCCTAAAGTGCATCACTTCACACTTTTCCTTATTGAACTCCAGCTGCCATGTTTCTGCCCATCTCACCATCCTGTCTATGTCATCCTGAAACCTGTAACTGTCCTCATCACTATCTTCTACTTTGCCAAGTTTTGTATCATCTTTACATCAACTTTATAATGCTGTTCCCTACACAGAGACTAGGCTGTTTATAAAAATTGAAATGCCTTGCAAACCCAAACCTGACCCTTGGGGAACACCACTGCAAATCAACTCCCAGTCGAAAGAACATCCATCCACCACCACCTTTGCTTCCTGTTACTAAATCAATTTTGGGCTGAGTTTTATGGGCTCTACTAAGACGGGTATGCTGCATCTATACCTGGTCTGAGACTGAATCAGGCACTTCCCAATCTTGGCATCCTATTTCAACCTGTGCAGAGCTTCCAATCCCATATCCTCTCATACAATCATAAAATCTTTCAGCACAAAACAAGGCAATTCTGATCTTTGAAAGAGCTTTCCAATCAATCTCACTCCCCTCCCCTTTCCCCACAGGCCTGCAAGTTCATAGGGGAGATGGTGGTGTGGTGGTAATGTTACTGAACTAGTAATCCAGAGGCTCAGGCCAATGCCCTGGAGACAAGAGTTCAAATCCCACCATGGCAGCTGGTGGAATTTAAATTCAATTAATTAATGAATTCAATTAATAAAAAAAAATCTGGAACTGAAAGCTAGTCTCAGTAATAGTGCCATGAATCTATCAGTGATTGTTGTAAAAAAAAACATCTGGTTCACAAATGTCCTTCAGGGAAGAAAATCTGCCATCCTTATCTGGTCTAGCCTATGTGACTCCAGACCCACAGCAATGTGATTGACTCTTAACTGCTCTCTGAAATGGCCTAGCAAGACACTCAGTTGTCAATTAGGGATGGGCAACAAATGCTGGCCTTGCCAGAGACACCCACATCCCATGAAAGTGCTAGCACAGGCCTGACAGTCCAAATGGACTCCTTCTATGCTGTAAGTTTCAATGAATGCATTTGATTCACAAATAATCTCAGATTTAAAATTAAATTCTTTGATCGACCATCAATGGTGTTTGTGGAAAAGTGTTCCAAACTTCTATCACCCTTTGCATGTAAAAGTGTTTCTTACTACACTCCTGAAAGATCTGGCTTTAATTTTTAGTCTACGGGTGGATTTTTATGCTGTCCGCTGCAGCAGATCTGGTGGCATGTGGGGTGATATAATTAGGCAGGAGGTGTTTTTCTGGATTCCCAACGGCAGGATATTTTAGAGGAATTAAGTCCAGGGTTTGTGGCATTCTGGGGTTCCCCCAGCGCAGTGGCCAATTGCAGCTTTGCATTTATTTAAATAAGCGGTGCAGTGGTTAGCACCGCAGCCTCACAGCTCCAGTGACCTGGGTTCAGTTCTGGGTACTGCCTGTGCAGAGTTTGCAAGTTCTCCCTGTGACTGTGTGGGTTTCTGCTGGGTGCTCCGGTTTCTTCCCACAGCCAATGACTTGCAGGTTGATAGGTAAATTGGCCATTGTAAATTGCCCCTAGTGTAGGTAGGTGGTAGGAGAATGGAGGGAATGTGGGATTAATGTAGGGTTAGTATAAATGGGTAGTTGTTGGTCGGCACAGAATCGGTGGGCCGAAGGGCTTGTTTCAGTGCTGTATCTCTAAACAAAACTAAACATGAATACTTATTACCATATTCATAGTTACAATTTGGTCCTACCTGTCATGATTTTATTTGTGAGCTTGAGTATTAGAGAATATATGGTACTTGGAAATGAAACTGAAAGGAACTCAGTGCTTTGGGGGAAACACCAGACCTGGGATTGTTGTAAAGTCAGATAGCCTTTGTGGCCACAGTGACCAGAGTAAGCAAGAACTCTATAGAAGTCTTAAATAAAACACTTGTTAAATCTTTAAGTTAAAGCTGTGATTTCAAGTGTGGTTCATTTCAGCCTGAGATGTGACACTATCTCCATATTGAGTGAACGGGGAGTGATATTCCCATGCCATTGGGTTCACAATGTTTCAACATGGCATGCAGCAGTCGGATTTGTGTAGTTGAGTCTTGGGTCTGTGCTCTTCTTTCTTCATCTGCTATATTAACACCAGCATTGGAATGGATGTTTGCCTCCAGGCAAGCACTGGAATGAATATTTACCTCTACCCAGCACTGGAATGGTCATTTGCCTACAGGTTTGGCACCAGCAAGGTTGAATCGTCACAGGGGATGGCAGCAACAGCATGGGTGGGGGTAACATGGAGGAGCAGGGCAGGGGAGTCGAGGAGGGAAGGGTGGGTCAATCGGGTGCATGGAGGAGCAGGGCAGGGTGGAGTGGTGAATGGTTGATTTTGACGGTGAAGAGGCATGTTGTTGGTTGTTGAGGCGTTGGGCAGATTAGATTAGCACAGTGTGAAGGTATTTGGAAAGGGCCTAAAGGGAGGGGTGAGTGCAGTCAATGTTGGGGAGCTGTGGCATTGATTGAGGGTATTGGCTAGCAGAAGGAATGGTCACGATCAATGGGGGCAAATGGATTCTGTAGGGGGGAAAGGTCAAGACTATTGGGTGGGTATTCGACAGCCTCATATGGAGGGGAACAGGGCCCAGCAACAATGGTCAGTTCGATGTGAGGAGGTTTAAGCGAGTCGGCATGTCAATAGTCACTGGAGTAGGAACGGGGGGTGGGGGGGGGGACGTAGGGATGGCATGAATAAATTGATGATTACATTGTGTACAATAATGGAGGAAGGCTCAATGGCTACGGACGGAAAGGTAACAGTAACATTGGGTAGGTTAAGAGTGATGGGTGTCTTATTACTGCTGGAAAAGGGGAGGCTAGGAGCCTCTGCAGCGAAGACCTGCAGGAACAACCATTGCGAAAGAGAACCCATCGGAGGGAGACTGATCACCTCATCTTGCAACGAGTAGTATTTAAGTCCAAGCCATGAGTCTTGTGATTTATTGTAACAAGTGACAAGTAGTTTAACAAGTGAAATAACGAGTAGCTTAATAAGTGATTTAAGTATCAATAAAAGTGTTTATACGAAGTATCTCGTGTAGGTGTCTTTTGTCCGCCACATCAGTTTGAGGGTCAACATTTTGGTGTCCCTGGGTGGGTACAGTTAAGTGATCGCCTTAAAGTCACACCGTGTCCGACCCATAGACGTGCCGGACAAACAGTAGAATGATGGAAGCCTGTCCAGATTGGGAGCAGGTGCTCCGGGAGCACCTAAAGCATAAATGGCCCAAGTGGCTCGAATATGCTGATAAGGTTTTTGAGGGTCCCATTGGACAGAAACACTGGGAAGAGGCAAGGAAAGAACAAGTGAAACGCGCCTCTAAGTTTAGTAAGGCTACAGCAATAGCCAGTTGTTTGAGGGATTTTTGTGAAAAGGAAATGGAAATTGTTAGGGTAAAAGCAGACCAAACTGACTAAGTTTATGGCAGAGTGACATAAAAAGACAATGAACAATGAGTGTGAAAAGTGATTGTTGAGTGTATTCATTTCAATTTAACATTGTGCACCCAGGAATGGGATATAAAATTGAATTATATTTTAAATTAAATATTTTATTTTTATTTTAAAAGTTGGTTTTGCAACTGTGAAAAGGCAATGAATAATTTTCTAAGAGATAAGCTTCAGCCTTGAAGGTCTGAAGATGTCTAGCAGAAATCCAATTTGAAGTTTAAAACACTGCTTTAATTGGAGTTCCAGTTTAAAATGTGCTCTTGTTTTTTTGTAGTTTAAATTAAAGACATGTTTTACTGACTATTTTAAGTGGCAAATGTTAGGAATTGGATATTGGTTAAGCAGGTGACTGTAGGTTCCAAGGCTACATGAGAACTGATGCCACAGTAAGAGATCCAGCAGCATTAAGAATTTAAGAACTTAACTGCAGACAACAAATGTCACAGCATCTTTATCAATGAGATGATGTGCTTGAGAAGGAGAGATAGTTGCAAACACTTCTGTCTTTAATGTAAAAAAATGCAATACCACCAAGTCTGGGCGTAAGAAAGAGGAACCGTCAACAAAAATTTTTCCCCTCAAGGGACCTTTTGTGTCAAAATCATTGGGGGGTGTACAAAGGAGGGAGCCAGCAATCAAATCAGTAATCAAAATTTTTGTTGACGGTTCCTCTAAAATTGTATTTGATAATATACAGCATTACAGTACCAGTAATATTGAATATCTCAGCTATCCAGCTACCTGACTGGTGCCCTGAGAAGACCCGAGAGTTGTACAAGGTATTACTGCAGCAATTGCTGAGACAAGAATTTGGTGATGAGGGAATAATAAAGGGAAAAGGACGTAAACATAGTTTAGTGAATGATGCAACTACGGTCTTTAATACAGGAACTTCAATTGTCAAAACTATAGATTTGGAAAGCGTGGACCAGAAGGTTAGAACTCTCAGCCAGCTGGTAAAGAATATTTTGAAAAAGGAACAAAAGGGCCATAACTGGCGCCTAAACAGGGACTCGGTTGTAGTGCTATTTCAAGTTATTTTGAATAGTCTCACCAAGTTCGAACTAATTTAAAAAACAAAGTTAAGAGTTTGACGGATCGGATTGTTGAATGGTTGAGTAATGATTCTTTATACTGTGCAAGTTACTGAGAGCTTGTACTTGATGATTTAGTGTGTGAATTTAGGGTCCTGACGATAAGTTTATTTTGAGCTCACACGATCCGAACGAGACACCGAAATACAAAAGGAGTCCGTTGTGTAGGTTAGTTAAGGATTCATGGAATCCTCACGGGCTGGGGTCCATTTTGGAATTGAGGAGTTACTTAGAGGATAAGTGGTCCCTCATGGATTGAGTTTGCAGTTAAACAGTGCATGGGTCAGGGATCCGTAGGAGTGCAGCATTGGGAGGATGTTCGTACTCACCAGGCTAAACTTCCCCTTGTCATATGTTTGTATTCCGGTGTCTGGTGCCTGGGAGTTTGACATAATTGGAAAAAGGGTCAATCTTTCCATCCCGAGTTAAATTAGGCACAACTGAACTGGCATAGTCGGCAGGATTAATGTCATGGAAGAAATTAAACAGAGTTTAGGAAGGTATTTTAAAAAATACGAAACTAACATTAGACTTTTACCCAAGGACTTGCAATGGATGAAGAAACAGTTAGCTAAAACCCACCAGACATTTGTCAAAGTCATTCAGAAAGCCGAGGGAACCGGGCGAAAGATTGAAACCATTAGAGTAACCAACTGGTGGGATGATATTTTGAATTGAGATACCAACATACAGATACATCCGTGGATAAGAATTGTTTCGCACATTGTGATTATTGGTATGATTGTGATTTTGATGGATCAAATGTATACTCTGATTATGTTTAAACGTTGGAAAGTTGAATGGAAGGGAAGTTGGAAATGGACTGGTATGTGAGAAAACGCGAATGGATGATAGATATAACTAGATGTAACATGGCATGGACTTGAATATCTGCTGTCGCGAGGTGGGGTATGATCAGGGCTCCTTTATGATCCAATTCGCTAACGCTTAATGTAGCCAGATGGCTAACAGCTAAGCATCTGCAGAGCATGAAGGGAAAAATAGCCAGCCTTACACAAGGACAAGGACTGTGAAACAGCTGCAGTTGCAGTTTAACAAACCCAGCTTGCTGAATAGGCAGTGTGTGATAAGATGTGCTCCGAATGAGACTGAGAGACTGCTGCGGTTGCGAAGGATTGCTAGACAAGGACAGATAAGAAGAACAAGGCCAGCAGATGTATTTTGTTTTGCTTTGCAACTAGCACTAAGCAAACGGATGACTCCAAGTCATGGGTGTACGTGACTAAGAACATTCTCGATGTTGGGAGCAACTGGATAAAAAGGGGAGGCTAGGAGCCTCCGCAGCGAAGACCTGCAGGAACAACCATTGCGGAAGAGAACCCATCGGAGGGAGACTGATCACCTCACCTCGCAACGAGTAGTATTTAGGTCCAAGCTGTGAGTCTTGTGATTTATTGCAACAAGTAGTTTAACAAGTGAAATAACAAGTTGCTTACTAAGTGATTTAAGTATCAATAAAAGTGTTTATACGAAGTATCTCTTATATATGTCTTTTGTCCGCTACATCAGTTGACACCCTTGTTTGAGGGTCAACAGGTTCAAGTTGGAAGGCTGCAGGAGGAGGTTGGAATTCCACGTGCACCATTTTCTCCAACGATACTGGAAACAATGTGGACACTCAAAGATTTCCAGAAGAGTGGGAGGAGGCAAATGACACTGGGTGTGTCTTTGGCCTGGCTGCAATTTGAAGGCGGATATGTCTCAATGTTTCAGTTTACTAGCAACAGAGGGCTGAATCACCATGCCCTGCTTATTTATTGTTCAGAAAAGGCACAGCGACATGGGTCACATACACCCAATTTGTCCAGTACCATGTGAAGAAGAGCAAAGACAGAGATTAAGGAGGGCGCTTTTCCCTCAACTCATGATGCCTGAGCGCCAGCAACAGGCAGAACCACAGGTGAGGATTCTCTGAATAATAACATCCAGGAACGACCTTATTGAAGAGGGTCACTGGCACACAAGAACACAAGAGCACAAGACCTAGGAGCAGGAGTAGACCATATGGCCTGTCGAGCCTGCTCCGCCATTCAAAATGATCATGGCTGATCTTAGGCCTCAACTTGACCTTCCCGCTTGATTGCCATACCCCTTGACTGCCCATCTAATTTTTCCAGTCTATATGCAAATTAAAATCTTCCATGATTATCGCCATACCTTTCTGACAACCTCCTATTATTTCTTCCTTTATACTCTGTCCTACCATATGGCTACTGTTAGGGGCCTGTACACCACTCCCACCAAGAAATTTCTTGCCTTTATCACTTCTCATCTTGGCCCAAACCCTAGTTTCCTGAATTTAGTTCATCCCTCTCTATTGTGCTAATGCCATCATTAATTAACAGTGCCACCCCTCCACTTTTTCCAAGCTTCTGGTCCTTCCTAAATGTCATGTACCCTTCAAAATTCAGGTCCAAATCTATGTCATCCTGCAGCCATGTCTCTGAAATGACTATCAGATGTACTTATTTATTTCTTTTTGCACTTTCAGTTTATCTGTTTTGTTTCAAATGCTATCTGCATTCAGATACAGAGCCTTTATTTTTGTCATTTTATTATTTTGTAAAATGTTTAGCCTTGTCTACTGATTTACTCTTAGATTTGTACTCACTGTTCCTTCCTGTCACAGTCTGTTTATCTTTTCCCATATTCATACCTTTCTTTCTTGCCTCGTCTCTACTCTATGATTTACCACATCTTCCCAAATTTGATCCCTTGCCCCCACTATTTATTTTAAAACCCTCTCTACTTCCCTAGTTATGCAGCTTGCTTGAACACTGGTCCCAGCACATTTCAGGTGCAGACCGTCCCAATGGTACAGCCCCCACTTTCCCCAGTACTAGTGCCAGTGCCCCATGAATCGGAACCCACTTCTAGAACACCAGTCTTTGAGCCACGCATTCATTTCTCTAATCTTATTTGCCTTACTCCAATTTGCACGTGGCCTTTGACCTCCTGCTTCTTAATTAGGTGCCTAGCTCCTCATACTGACTATGCAGAACCTCTGTCCTGTCTATGTCGTTGGTACTTACATGGACCATGCTGACTGGATCCGGCCCGTCCCACAGCAAGTTCCTTTCCAGCCCTGAACAGATGTCCCGAACCCTGGCACCAGGCAGGAAACACAACCTTCTGGACTCTTGCTCTTTGGTGTAGAGAACTGTGTCAATCCTCCTCACTATACTGTCTCCTACTACCACGACATTCCTTTTTGCTCCCCCGCCCCCTGAACAGCTTCCTGTACCTTGGTGCCATGGTCAGTCTGCACTTCCACACTACAGCTCTCACTCTTTTCCATACAAGCTGCAAGAACCTCAAACTTGTTGCTCAATTGAAAGGGCTGTAGCTCCTCCATTCCCATCTTCTCGATCCCCTTACCTGCCTGACTCACAGTTACACCCTACTGTCCCTGACCACTCACCAAAACAGATGACCCTACCCTATGTTTACTATTACTACCAGTGCCACGTGCTAGTCAGAGTAGAA
Source organism: Heterodontus francisci (assembly GCF_036365525.1). Lineage (NCBI taxonomy): Eukaryota > Metazoa > Chordata > Chondrichthyes > Heterodontiformes > Heterodontidae > Heterodontus > Heterodontus francisci. Next base: position 13,419,778 of record NC_090396.1, read on the forward strand.
ATAGCAGGATATATCGGATGAATACGTGGTTGAAGAGATGGTGTGAGGGGGACGGTTTTAGATTCCTGGGGCATTGGGACTGGTTCTGGGGGAGGTGGGACCAGTACAAACTGGACGGGTTACACCTGGGCAGGACTGGGACTGATGTCCTAGGGGGAGTATTTGCTAGAGCGGTTGGGGAGGGTTTAAACTAAAATGGAAGGGGGATGGGAACCTTTGCAAGGAGTCAGAGGAGGGGGAGAAAAGACAAGAACAAAAGACAGTAAGGGGAATAAGAAAAGTGATAAACAGAGAAATCAAGGGCCAGAATCAAACAGGGCCACAGTGAAAAATAGTGGGAAGGGGACAAATAAAAAAAGACAAGCCTTAAGGCTTTGTGCCTTAACGCGTGGAGCATTCGCAATAAAGTGGATGAATTAATCGCACTAATAGATGTAAACGGGTATGATATAGTAGGGATTACGGAGACTTGGCTGCAAGATGACCAGGGATGGGAAATGAACATCCAGGGATATTCAGTATTTAAGAAGGACAGATGTAAAGCAAAGGCAGTGGAGTTGCATTGCTGGTTAAAGAGGAAATTAACACAATAGTGAGGAAAGATATTAGCTCTGATGATGTGAAATCTGTATGGGTAGAGTTGAGAAACACTAAGAGGCAAAAAATATTAGTGGGGGTTGTATATAGACCCCCAAACTGTAGTGGTGATGTTGGGAATGGCATTAAACAGGAAATTAGAGATGCATGCAATAATGGAACAGCTGTAATTATGGGTGACTTTAATCTGCATATTGATTGGGCAAATCAAATTGGTCACAATACCGTGGAGGAGGAATTCTTGGAGTATATACGGCACGGTTTTCTGGACCAATACGTTGATGAACCAACTAGAGAACAGGCCATCCTAGACTGGGTATTGTGTAATGAGAGAGGAATAATTGACAATCTAGTGGTGCGAGACGCCTTGGGGACGAGCGATCATAATATGATAGAATTCTTCATCTAGATGGAGAGTGACGTAGTTAATTCTGAGACAAGGGTCCTGAATCTTAGAAAAGGAAACTACGAAGGTATGAGGCACAAGTTGGCCATGATGGATTAGGAAACGTTACTTAATGATGACAGTGGATAGGCAATGGCAAATATTTAAAGAGCGCATGGATGAACTGCAACAATTGTTTATCCCTGTCTGGCGCAAAAGTAAAATGGGAAAGGTAGCCAAACCATGGCTTATAAGGGAAATTAGAGATAGCATTAGATCCAAGGAAGAGGCATATAAATTTGCCAGGAAAAACAACAGACCTGAGGATTGGGAGCAGTTTAGAATTCAGCAAAGGAGGACCAAGGGATTGATTAAGAAGGGGAAAATAGAGTACGAGAGCAAGCTTGCGGGGAACATAAAAACTGACTGTAAAAATTTCTATAGGTATGTGAAGCGAAAAAGATTAGTGAAGACAAATGTAGGTCCCTTACAGTCAGAAACAGGGGAATTTATTATGGGGAACAAAGAAATGGCTGACCAACTAAATGCATACTTTGGTTCTGTCTTCACAAAGGAGGACACAAATATCATACCAGAAATGTTGGGGAACACAGGGCTTAGTGAGAGAGAGGAACTGAAAGAAATCAGTATTCGTAGAGAAAAGGTGTTGGGGAAATTGATGGGATTGAAGGCCGATAAATCCCCAGGGCCTGATGGTATGCATCCCAGAGTACTTAAGGAAGTGGCCCTAGAAATAATGGATGCATTGGTGGTCATCTTCCAAGATTCTATAGACTCTGGAACAGTTCCTACAGATTGGAGGGTAGCTAATGTAACCCCACTATTTAAAAAGGGAGGTAGAGAGAAAGTAGGGAATTATAGACCAGTCAGCCTGACGCCAGTAGTGGGGAAAATTCTAGAGTCCATGATCAAAGATTTTATAGCAGAGCACTTAGAGAACAATGGTAGAATCGGGCAGAGTCAGCATGAATTTACGAAAGGGAAATCATGCTTGACAAATCTACGAGAATTCTTCAAGGATGTAACTAGTAGAGTTGATGAGGGGGAGCCAGTGGATGTGGTGTATTTGGACTTTCAGAAGGCTTTCGACAAAGTCCCACATAAGAGATTAGCATGAAAAATTAAAGCGCATGGGATTGGGGGTAGTGTATTGCAATGGATAGAAAATTGGTTGGCGGACAGGAAACAAAGAGAAGGGATAAATGGGTATTTTTCCGAATGGCAAGCAGTGACTAGTAGGGTACCGCAGGGATCGGTGCTAGGCCCCCAGCTATTCACAATATACATTAATGAGTTAGATGGAGGAACTAAATGTAATATCTCCAAAACTGCAGATGACACAAAACTGGGTGGGAAGGTGAGTTGTGAGGAGGATGCAGAGAGGCTTCAGGGTGATTTGGACAAGTTCAGTGAGTGGGCTGATGCATGGCAGATGCAGTATAATGTGGATAAATATGAGGTTATCCACTTTGGTGGCAAAAACAGGAAGGCAGATTATTATCTGAACGGTTATAAACTGAGAGAGGGAAATATGGAGCGAGACCTGCGTGTTCTCGTACACCAGTCGCTGAAGGTAAGCATGCAGGTCCAACAGATGGTAAAAAGGCAAATGGTATGTTGGCCTTCGTAGCGAGAGGATTCGAGTACAGGAGCAGGGATGTCTTGCTGCAATTATACAGGGCCTTGGTGAGGCCACACCTGGAATATTGTATGCAGTTTTGGTCTCCTTATCTGAGGAAGGATGTTCTTGCTATAGATGGAATGCAGCAAAGGTTTACCAGACTGATTCCTGGGATGGTGGGACTGATGTATGAGGAGAGATTGAGTTGGTTAGGATTATATTCGCTGGTGTTCAGAAGAGTGAGGGCGGATCCCATTAAACCTATAAAATCCTAACAGGACTTGACAGGGTAGATGCAGGAAGGATGTTCCTGATGGTGGGGGAGTCCAGAACCAGGGATAAACCTTTCAGGACTGAGATGAGGAGAAATTTCTTCACCCAGAGAGTGGTGAGCCTGTGGAATTCGCTACCACAGAAAGCAGTTGAGGCCAAAACATTGTATGTTTTCAAGAAGGAGTTAGATATCGCTCTTGGGTCTAAAGGGATCAAAGGGTATGGGGCGAAAGCGGGAACAGGCTACTGAGTTGGATGATTAGCCATGATCATAATGAATGGCGGAGCAGGCTCGAAGGGCCAAATGGCCTACCCCTGCTCCTATTTTCTATGTTTCTATGTTTCTAAGGGGTGTAACTGCCTTCTGGACAAATTGTCCAGTTAACTTTCCCCCTCCCTGATGCATCGCAGTGTCTGCAGCTAGGCCTCCGGCTCAATGACTCTGAGCCGAAGCTTCTCAAGCCGCAGACACTTACTACAGACGTGGTTGCCATGGATTACTGTGGCATCCAGGAGCTCCCACATACTGTAGCTGTGACACATCACCTTGCCTGCCATCTTTATTCTGTTAATTTAATTAATTTTTTCTTAATTCATTTATAGTTCCCCTCCTTACCAAACTCCCTCATTGACCAAACTTCCTTCTTCACACTCCAGCAGCACTCAATGTTTCATTTAATCTCTATAGCTTTAGTAATCCAGGGGGCTCTATCTCTGGATGTCCATCCTTTCCCCCTCCTGGGTATCTATGTAGCCTGTACCCATTCTATCTCCTCTTTGAAGGTCTCCCACTGCTCATTTACCATTTTATCTGCCAATCGTTGATTCCAACCCAACCAGGTCAGATCCCTTTTTAACTCATTGATATTACCCCTCCACCAGTCGCATATTTTCACATTTGATTTTACTGTGTCCTTTTCCACAACTAGTCTAAATCTAATGATGTTGTGATCACTCCAAAATGCTCATGCAAATACATGATGCATGATCCACTTCATAGAATCATAGGAACTTACAGCACAGAAGGAGCCAATCTGGCCCATTGCTACTGTTCTGGCGTTTTGAAAAAGTAATCATGCAGTCTTAGTCCCAGATCCCTGCTTTATGTCCATAACCCTGTAAATTCCTCATCCTCAAACCTGTCCTACTCCCTTTCAATTTTATTTGTGGAATCTGCTTCCATAACCTTTTCAGGTAGACAGTTCCAGATCCTGACAACTCTCTGAGTGAAAACATTTCTCCTCAATTTCCCTTTAGATTTTTTTTACCAATGATTTTGAATCTATTGCTTGAATAATTGGCTTTCTAACCAGAGGGAATCATTTTTCGCTATCGACTTTATCAAAACTTTACATCTGGATATATTCGGTCACCTCTTAACCTTCTCTGTTTCAAGGAGAAGTCCTAACTTTTCCAACCTCATCTCATAGCTGAGGTTCCACGCCCCTAGTAAACCTCTTTTATTTAAAATTCATTCACGCGATGTGGCCAGTATTTTCCATTACTTATTGCCCTTGTGAAGGTGGTAGTGAGACACCTGCTTGAACCACTGCAGCCCATGTGGTGAAGGTAGTCCCGTGGTACTATTAGACAGCAGTTCCAACATCTTGAACCAGCAATTCTGAAGGAACTATTTCCAACTGGTGTTCTAGAAGTGGGTTCCGATCATGGGGCACTGGCACCAGTACTGGGGAAAGTGGGGGCTGTCCTGTTGGGATGATATGCACCTGAACCATGCTGGGACCGGTGTTCTAGCGAGCTGCATAACTAGGGAAACAGAGAGTGTTTTAAACTAAATAGTGGGGGCAAGGGATCAAATTTGGGAAGATGTGGTAAATCAAAGAGATAAGGCAAGAGAGAAAGGTATGAATATGGGAAAAGATAAACAGACTATGACAGGAAGGGACAGTGAGTACAAATCTAAGAGTAATCAGCAGACAAGGCTAGATAGTACAAAATAATAAAAAGATAAAAATAAAGGCTCTCTATCTGAATGCACATAGCATTTAAAACAAAACAGATAAACTGAAAGTGCAATTAGGAATAAATAAGTGGAGGAGAATTGGAGAGGAACTTGCAGGTCATGGTGTTCCAACATGCCTGCTATTTTTGTCCTTACAGAAAGAGAGCTCACAGGTTTGGAAGGTGCTGTCGACAGAGCCTTGGCAAGTTGCTGCAGTGCATCTTGGAGATGAAACACACTGCTGCCACTATGTGCCAGTGATGGAAGGAGTGAATGTTTAAGGTGGTGGATGGGTTACTGATCAAATGGGCTGCTTTGTCCTGGATGGTGTCAAGCTTCTGCACCCATCCAGGCACGTGGAAAGTATTCCATCACACACCTGACTTGTGCCTTGTAGATGGTGGACAGGCTTTGGGGAGTCAAGAGGTGAGTTACTAACCATAGAATTCCCAGCCTCTGACCTGCTCTTGTAGCCACAGTATTTATATGGCGGGTCCAGTTATGTTTCTCCAGGTGTTGATAGTGGGGATTCAGAGATGGCAATGCCATTGAACATCTGGAGAAGATGGTTAGATTCTCTCTCATTGGAGATAGTCACTGCCTGGCACTTGTGTGGCATGAACATTAGTTGCCACTTATCAGCCAAAGATTGAACATTGTCCAGGTCTTGTTGCATGCAGGCACAGACTGCTTCAGTATGTGAGGAGTTGTGAATGGTACTGAACACTGTGCAATCATCAGAGAACATCCCTATTTCTATGATGGACGGAAGGTCATTCATGAGACAGCTGAAGATGTTTGGGCCTGGGACACAACCCTAAGGAACACCGTAGTGATGTCCTAGAGCTGAGATGATTGGCCTCCAACAACCACAACCATTATCCTTTGTGCTAGGTATGACTCCAGCTAGTTCAGAGTTTTCCCCTTGATTCCCATTGACTTCAATTTTGCTGGGGCTCCTTGATGCCACGTTCGTCAAATGCTGCCTTGATGTCAAGGGCAGTCCCTCTCACCTCACCTCCGGAATTCAGCTTTGATCTATGTTTGCTCCAAGGCTGTAATGAGGTCAAGAGCTTAGTGGTCCTGGCAGAACCCAAACTTATCATCAGTGAGCAGATTATTTGTGATTAAGTGCCGCTTGATAGCACTGTCAATGACACCTTCCATCACTTTACTGATGATCGAGAGTAGACTGATGGGGTGGCAATTTTCCACATTGTCAGGTAGATGCTTGTGTTGTAGCTGCACTGGAACAGCTTGGCTAGGGGTGCAGCTAGTTCTGGAGCAGGTCTTCAAAACTACAGCCAGGCTGTTGTCAGGGCCTATAGCCTTTGCAGTATCCAGTGCATTCAGCTGTTCAACAAAATTGAGGCTCATGAAATAGGAAGGTCAGCGTCAGCTTGAAGAAAAAATTGGCTTAAGGACAGAAAACAGCAAGTCATGGTAAATGATTATTTTTCACACTGGAAGATGGTAGACAGTAATGTTCCCCAAGGGTCAATACTGGGACTATGGCTTTTTTATATATATAAATGACTTGCATCTTGGAATACAGAGTAAGATTTAAAAACTTGCCAATGATATCAAACTTGGAGATGTGCCAAACAGTAAGGATGATACCAATCAACTGCAGCAGGACAGAGACAGGCTAGCAGAATAGGCAGACTTGTTGCAAATGGAATTTAATACAGAGAAGTGTGAGGTGCTGCATTTTGGCATAAGGAGAGGTAATATGGACTTAATGGTGCAGTTCTAAAGAGTGTGTAGGGATAGAGGGACCTTGAGTTCATGTGCATAGATCTTTGAAGACAGTAGAGCATATTGAGAGAGTAGTTGGCAAAGTATATGGGATCTTGGGCTTCATAGTTAGAGATATTGAGTACAAAAGCAGGGAAGTTATTCTGAACCTTTATAAAGCTTTGTTTAGGCTACAATTAGAGTATTGCATCCAGATCTGGTCACCACATTTTAGGAAGGATGTGAGAGTACGTGAGAGGATGCAGAGGAGATTTACCAGAATGGTTGCAGGGATGAAGTATTTTAGCTACAAGGTTCGGTTGGAGAAGCTGGGGTTGTTCTGCTTAGAGCAAAGGAGATTGAGGGGAGATTTGATCGAGTTGTACAAGATTATGACAGGTTTAGTTAAGGTAGACAAAGTAAAACGGTTCCCATTAGCTGACGGTACAAGGAGTAGGGGACACAGATTTAAGGTTTTGGGCAAGAGATACAGGAGGAATGTGAGGAAGAACTATTTTACGCAGTGAGTGGTAATGACCTGGAATTCGCTGCCTACGAGGGTGGTGGAAGCAGAGATGATCAATGATTTCAAAAGGAAATTGGTTGGGCACTTGAGGGAAATAAACTTTCAGGGCTACGGGGATAGAGTGGGGGAATGGAACTGACTGGATTGCTCTACAGACAGCCAGCATGGATTTGATGGTCTGAATGGCCTCCTTCTGCGCCATAATGACTCTTTTATTCTATGTTTCTTGATATGATGTGGAGCAAATCAAATTGGCTGAAGACTGACATCTGTGATGCCGGGGACCTCAGTAGGAGGCCAAGATTGACCATGCACTCGGTGCTTCAGGCTGAAGATGGCTGCAAATACTTCAGCCTTGTCTATTGCACTGATGCATTGGGCTCTCAAATCATTGACAATGGAGATGCTTGGGGAACCTCCTCATCTGGTTATTTATTTAATTGTCCACCACCATTCATGGTTGAATGTGGCAGGACTGCAGAGCTTCGATCTGGTCCGCTGGTTGTGGGATCGCTTAGCTTTGTCTAAAGCATGCTGTTTCCGCTGTTCAGCATGCACGTAGTCCTGTGTTGTAGCTTCACCAGGTTTGAAACTCTTTTTTATGTGTATCTGGTGCTGCTCCTGGCATGCTCTCCTACATTCCTCATTGAACCAGGGTTCATTCCCCAGCTTGATGGTATTAGTAGAGTGAAGGATAATGCCAGGCCATGAGGGTACAGATTGTGGTTGAATACAATTCTGCTGCTGATGGCCCACAGTGCCTCATGGATGCCAATTTTTGAGCCGCTAGAACTTTTCTGAATCTATCCCATTTGGCATGGTGGTAGTGATGCACACATAATGGATGATGTCCTCGGTGTAAAAGTGGGACTTAGAGTCCACAAGGACTGTGCAGACAGATGCATCTGTGTCAGATAGATTGATGAGGACAAGGTCAAGTAAGCTTTTCCCTTTTGTTGGTTTTCTCACCACCTGCAGCAGGCCCAGTCTGGCAGCTATGTCCTTCAGGACTCGATCAGCTTGGTCAGTAGTGGTGCTACCGAGTCAGTCTTGGTAATGGTCATTGAAACCGCTCCCCCCCCCCATCCAGACTATACCCTGCGCCCTTGCTACCTTCAGTGCTTCTTCAAAGTGGTTTCAACATGGAGGAGCACTGATTCATTAGCTGAGGGGTAGAGGGGAGGTAAGTGATAATCAATGGTTTCCTTGCCCATGTTTGACCTCAAGCCATGATTCTTCATGGTGTTCGAAGTCAATGTTGAGGACTCCCAGGACCACTTCCTTCTGACTGTATACCAGTGTACCGCCAACTCTGGACCTACCCAGGGATGGCGATAGAGGAGTCTTGGACATTGACTGTAAAGTATTATTCGGTGAGTATGACTATGTCAGGCAGTTGTTTGACTGGTCTGCGGGACAGCTTTCTCAGTTTTGGCACAGATGTCCATTTCTCAGTCAGGAGGACTTTGCATGGTCGACTGGGCTGGGAGTGCCTTTGTCGTATCTGAATCCAATGCCTAGGTCAAATCTGAGCTATCCATACAGTTTTATTCTTATTATGCTTTTCTCTCTTTACAAGTTGGTACAAATGAATGGCTTGCTTCGTCATTTCAGAGGACAGACAAGAGTCAACCACATTGTTGTGGGTCTGGAATCATATATCGATCAGACTGGGTAAGGACTGCAGATTTTCCTCCCTAAAGGACATTAGATCGGCATTTTCTCTCTACCTTTTCTAAGATGTTAAATCATTCCTGAAGTGTGGTATGCAGAATTGTCCACAAAACTCGAGCTGAGGCCCAACCAGTGATTTACTAAATTCTGGCATGATCTCTTTTCTTTTATATTTTATTCCTCTATTTATAAACCCAAGTAACCCATACGTTTTTTAACCACCTTATCACTTCACACTTCTCCGTATTGAACTCCATCTGCGATGTTTCTGCCCATCTCACCAACCTGTCTATGTCATCCTGAAGCCTGTAACTATCTTCATCACTATCGACTACTTTGCAAGCTTCGTATCATCTGCAAACTTTATGATGCTGCTCCCTACATCCAAGCAAAAGCAAAATACTGAAGATGCTGGAAATCTGAAATATAAACAGAAAATACTGGAAACACTGAGGAGATCACAAAGGTCATCAACCTGGTACATTAACTCTGTTTCTCTCTCTACATTTGCTGCCAGACCTGCTGAGTATTTTCTGTCTTTATTCCCTGCACCCAAGTCTTGGTTGTTCATAAAAATTGAAAACAGTAATGGCCCAAAATTGACTCTTGGGGAACACCATGGTAAACCACCTCCCAGTCTGAAAAGCATCCACCAACCTATGCTTTCTGTCACTGATCTAATTTCGAATCCATACTGCCACTTTCCTCTTAATTCCATGGGCTTCCTTCTTAAGTCTCTGTGTGATATTTTGTTAAATACCTTCTGAAAGACCATATATACATCTACTGCACTACCTTAGTCAACCTTCTCTGTTACCTCTGCAAAGAATTCAATCAAGTTAGTTGCACATGATTTGCCTTTAACAAATGCCTGATAGCTCTCCTTGATTAACCCAGGCCTTTCCAAATGAAAGTTTATTTTGTCCCTGACAATGTGGTTCCAATAACTTCACCACCACTGATGTTAGGCTAACTAGCAGTTTCCTGGTTTATCCCTCTCCCAGTTCTTGACTAGTGGTATAACGCTAGCAACCCTCCAATGCTCCGGTATCCAATAAGGATTGAAAGACTGGGACCAATGCCTCTGCAACTTCTACCTTTATTTCTTTCAGCAACTTGGGTTGCATTCTCTTTGCACCTGGTAACTTAACAAATTTCAGTAATGCTTATCTTTTTAGTACATCTTCTCCGTCTATTATTAGCCTGTCCTTCTTCTCTTCTAGAGTAAACTTCACACTGTCCACTTCCTTTGTGAAGACAGATACAAAGGGATGCAAGTATTAATTTAAAACTTTAGCCATGTCCTCTGCCTTTACATAAAGATTTTCCTTTGGGTCCTTAAGGCGCCCAACTTTTTCCCAGTGAACTGCTTACACTTGGTATGTTTTAAAATGTTTTAGGATTCAATTTAACATTACCCAATACTCTTTTCTCTTTGCTTCCCACATTAACTTTTCCAGTTCTCTCCTGAATTTTCAATAATCTTCCTGGTTATTAACTGAATCTTGCTCCTGACATTTGTCATAAGCCTCTTTTTCCTATTTGGCTTTACCTTTGCCATCCAGGGCACATTAACTTTGGATGCTCTATCTTTTCCATTCAAAAGGAATATGCCTAGTTTGTAACTGAATTATCTCTTCCCTGAATACTCTCCATTGCACCAGTACTGCTTTACCCTGCAATTGCCTTTTCACTGCAATTGCCCTACTTCATTCCCAGAATCAGATCCAGCAGTGCTTCCTTCCTCATTGGGCTGGAAACATACTGATAAAAATGTTCTCTTGCAAACATTTCAGGAATTTCTCCCTCTTTGTCTTTTACTTTGTTATTTTCACAATCTATATTAGAATAATTGAAGTCCTCTATTATTACTACTCTAAGCTTTTTGTATTTCTCGGCATTTTGCCTGCACACTTGTTCCTCTATCTCCTTCCTTGTATTTGGTGGCCTATAGTATATACCCAGCAATGTAATAATTTCTTTATTGTTTCTTAACTCTAAGCAAATGGATACTGTTTTACCTCCTCAAATGCATCAACCCTCTCCAGTGCTATCATAATTTATTTGATCAATACTGGCAACCCTTTCCTTCTTTTCCTTCCCTATTTGTCCTGAATACATTGTAGCCAGAAATATTAAATGCCATTCCTCCCCTTGTTTTAGCCACATCTCTGTTATTACAATAATATCACCATCACATGTGGCTACTTGTGCCTGCAGTTTACCAACCACACTCCGGGTATTTACGCCAATGTACTCTGAACCCATCTCAGTCCACCTTGCATTTGCCCCCGTCTGATCCCTCCTATTTCTGAACTACTCTTTACTCTCATGCGGTTTGCCTCTCCCAGTCATCTGCGCATCTTGTATTCCCCTCGAATGCTTCATATAAATGCAAGTTATTGTTGTTGAGTATGCTATTAACTTCTGAACAGTGGCAAGATGGAGGAAGAGATATATAAATATATTATAGAGTCATAGAGTCATTTACAGAACAGAAGGAGGCCATTCAGCCCATCGGGTCTATGCCGACTCTCCGTAGAGCAATCCAGTCAGTCCTATTTCCCCACTCTATCCCCATAGCCTTGTAAGTTTATTTTCTTCAAGTGCCTATCCAATTTCCTTTTGAAATCATTGACTATCTCTGCTTCCACCATGCTTGTAGGCAGCGCATTGCAAGTCATTACCATTTGCCCTGTAAAAAAGGCCTTCCTCACATCTCACTTTCATTTCTTGCCCAAAACAGGTCCATGGCTCTTCCTCGGATATAGAAATTGTGCCAGAAGAATGGAGGGTTGCTATTTTAACACTTCTGATTGAAAAGGATAAACCAGGTAACTAATAGATCAATCAACCTGACATCAGAAAACTTCCAGAGATCATAATATGGGATAAATTACTTTTCTCATAATCTAGGATAATTAATGACAATCTACCTGGATTTATAGAAGGGAAGCAAAATACTGCAGATGCTGGAAATCTGAAATAAAAACAGAAAGTGCTGGAAATACTCAGCAGGTCAGGCAGCATCCGCGGAAAGAGAAGCAGAGCCAAGGCCCCAGCTCTGCCACCCCCCACCAGAACTGTTCTGTTGAAAGGTCACAGACCCGAAAGGTCAACTCCGCCCCCCCTCCCCACTGACGCTGCCCGACTTGCCAAGCACCCTCAGCACCCTCTGCCCTCATTTATAGAAGGTAAGTTGGATCTGACAATTTTAAGTGTACCTTGAGGAAATAACAGTGCATGAATGAAGGAAATGTAGTGAATTTCCAGAGGTATTTGACAAGGTGCCCCCTGGGATGCTTGTTAATCAAATTGAGGCACGATGTATTAAAGGGAATGTCACTGCATGGATAGGAAGTGAATTAAAAGAACAGAAAGCAACTGTGGTTAATGGATGATTTTCAGATTGGAGGAATGTAAATGGAAATTTCCACCGTGAATCAGGATCGGGATCATAGTTCTTGAAATATAAAAAATAGTCTGGTTAAAGTGGGCGCAATATCAACAATTTTAGACAGCACAACAATAGACAGCATTATTAACTATGAAGTTGATTCAGTGGCTTCGGGAGCCCAGACAGTAGAGTGAGCATAGTGATGCCACAGGGAATTTAATGGAGAGAAATGTGAAGTGATACATTGCAGGAAGAAGAATAAGGAGGAACTAAAAAATGAATAGTAAAAATTTAAAAGGACCAAAAAGCCTTAGGGATTCAAATGTACAAATCTTTAAATACGCAAGAAAAAGCTGTTCAAGTACAATTTCAAAAATTGTGGATGACAGCAAATTCGGGCGTATGATCAATACTGAGGAAGTCTACGAAAAAATATAAGAAGTTATGAACAAACTTGCAGGAATTGGCAAATTACAATAACTGTGAGGTGTTGCATTTTGGTAGAAAAGATAAGGCGACTTAAGTCCTTAAAGAAATAAGTACAAATGGGGTAAAGGAATAAAGGGTACACATTCACGAATCACTAAAGGCAGTGAGGCAGGTTAATAAGGTCGTCGACAAAGCAAATAAAGCACTTCAGTTCATTACTCGAAGAATAGAATTGAAAAGCCAGAAAGGTTATGTTTAAACTTGTACATAATCTTGGTCAAAGCACATTTAAGAGTATTTTGCGCAGTTCTGGGCTCTCGCTCTCTATACTAATCATCAATACAGCCCTACTAACCCCCAATCCTCCATACCCCCTGTTCACAGCTTCGTGGATCATTATGCGACGGGCTAGGGCTGTTACAGGGCAGGCATTTCAATACTTACTGAATAGAAAGCTCTGATCCCAGGCCAGCAACAGCAACACTCGAACACGCAGAGACCCAGTGGAAGAATTTCAGAGAGAATATGGTTAACTCACCGCGCAGTCCGGCTCGGCTCCGTTAGTCCGTGTCTGTAGCAGGCATTCAAATCCAACAGGCTCTCCTTTCCTGTTCTGTTGCGGGTACCATGCAGATTGGGGTTACGGAGGAGCCTAGACTGACGATATTAAGGTAAAGAATAGACCTCAGCACCGGATCCACAGTCTCGAGTCCCAGCCCTGAGCTCCAGTTCCCAGCACCGAGTCCCTGCGGCTCCAGTACTGAGTTCCAGTCTCCAGTACCGAGTCTCCACTCAGCCCGTGTCCCCAGTATCCAGTCTCAAGTTCTCAGCGCCCGACCTATGCTCCAGTCCCCCGACACCCTAACCCCGAGTCCAGTCCCATTCGCCAGCGTCGAGTCCTGACAACCTGGATCCAATCCCTAATCCCCATCCCCCAGTAACAAAATTCAGAGCTCCCGCCTCGTTTCTAATCCAGAGTTCGAGTACCCCGTTTCCAATTCTGAGCTCAGACCCCCGTTTCTAATTCTGAACTCCAAACCCCGTTTCTAATTCAGGACTCAAACCCCCGTTTCTAATTCTGAACTCCAGACCCCCGTTTCTAATTCTGAACTCCAAACCCCGTTTCTAATTCAGGACTCAAACCCCTGTTTCCAATTCTGAACTCAGACCCCCGTTTCTAATTCTGAACTCCAAACCCCGATTCTAATTCAGGACTCAAACCCCTGTTTCTAATTCTGAACTCCAAACCCCGTTTCTAATTCAGGACTCAAACCCCTGTTTCCAATTCTGAACTCAGACCCCCGTTTCTAATTCTGAACTCCAAACCCCGATTCTAATTCAGGACTCAAACCCCCGTTTCTAATTCTGAACTCCAAACCCCGTTTCCAATTCTGAACTCCAGACCCCCGTTTCTAATTCAGAGCTCATACCCCTGTTTCTAATTCTGAACTCCAAACCCCGTTTCCAATTCTGAACTCCAGACCCCCGTTTCTAATTCAGAGCTCATACCCCTGTTTCTAATTCTGAACTCCAGACCCCCGTTTCTAATTCAGGACTCAAACCCCTGTTTCTAATTCTGAACTCCAAACCCCGTTTCCAATTCTGAACTCCAGACCCCCGTTTCTAATTCAGAGCTCAAACCCCTGTTTCTAATTCTGAACTCCAAACCCCGTTTCCAATTCTGAACTCCAGACCCCCGTTTCTAATTCAGGACTCAAACCCCTGTTTCTAATTCTGAACTCCAGACCCCCGTTTCTAATTCTGAACTCCAGACCCCCGTTTCTAATTCTGAACTCCAAACCCCGATTCTAATTCAGAGCTCATACCCCTGTTTCCAATTCTGAACTCCTAACCCCGATTCTAATTCAGGACTCAAACCCCTGTTTCTAATTCTGAACTCCAAACCCCGTTTCCAATTCTGAACTCCAGACCCCCGTTTCTAATTCAGAGCTCATACCCCTGTTTCTAATTCTGAACTCCAGACCCCCGTTTCTAATTCAGGACTCAAACCCCTGTTTCTAATTCTGAACTCCAAACCCCGTTTCCAATTCTGAACTCCAGACCCCCGTTTCTAATTCAGAGCTCAAACCCCTGTTTCTAATTCTGAACTCCAAACCCCGTTTCCAATTCTGAACTCCAGACCCCCGTTTCTAATTCAGGACTCAAACCCCTGTTTCTAATTCTGAACTCCAGACCCCCGTTTCTAATTCTGAACTCCAGACCCCCGTTTCTAATTCTGAACTCCAAACCCCGATTCTAATTCAGAGCTCATACCCCTGTTTCCAATTCTGAACTCCTAACCCCGTTTCTAATTCAGAGCTCATACCCCTGTTTCTAATTCTGAACTCCAGACCCCTGTTTCTAATTCTGAACTCCAAACCCCGTTTCTAATTCAGGACTCATACCCCTGTTTCCAATTCTGAACTCCTAACCCCGTTTCTAATTCAGAGCTCATACCCCTGTTTCTAATTCTGAACTCCAGACCCCTGTTTCTAATTCTGAACTCCAAACCCCGTTTCTAATTCAGGACTCAAACCCCTGTTTCTAATTCTGAACTCCAGACCCCGTTTCTAATTCTGAACTCCAGACCCCCGTTTCTAATTCAGGACTCAAACCCCTGTTTCTAATTCTGAACTCCAGACCCCCGTTTCTAATTCAGGAGTCAAACCCCCGTTTCTAATTCTGAACTCCAGACCCCCGTTTCTAATTCAGGAGTCAAACCCCCGTTTCTAATTCTGAACTCCAGACCCCCGTTTCTAATTCAGGACTCAAACCCCTGTTTCCAATTCTGAACTCCAGACCCCCGTTTCTAATTCAGGACTCAAACCCCCGTTTCTAATTCTGAACTCCAGACCCCCGTTTTAATTCAGGAGTCAAACCCCCGTTTCTAATTCTGAACTCCAGACCCCCGTTTCTAATTCAGGAGTCAAACCCCCGTTTCTAATTCTGAACTCCAGACCCCCGTTTCTAATTCAGGAGTCAAACCCCCGTTTCTAATTCGGAACTCCAGACCCCCGTTTCTAATTCAGAGCTCCAGCCCCGTTTCTAATTCGGAACTCCAGACCCCCGTTTCTAATTCAGGAGTCAAACCCCCGTTTCTAATTCTGAACTCCAGACCCCCGTTTCTAATTCAGAGCTCCAGCCCCGTTTCTAATTCGGAACTCCAGACCCCCGTTTCTAATTCAGGACTCAAACCCCCGTTTCTAATTCAGAGCTCCAGCCTCCAGTCACAAGCCCCTAGCGATAGCAGACTCTGGAACTCACAGGCTGGACGAAGGAACGAACTCTCAAAACACTGTCCTCTTCAGAAAACCACTAGGGAAATACAAAGCTTCAGAGCAGGCAGCGCCAACAATAAAAAAAATCCTCTTTAGGGGACTCCAGACATTCCGAGTCCGAGAAAGACTGCCAGATGTCCGAGAAAGACTGCCAGATGCTCAGCACCCTGGACAGCTCCGGTCACCGCTCCTTTCTCCCATCCTTCCCAGAAAGAATCTACAGACCTCAACACGACGCGGGAAAGAATCTTTCAAGTTCAACAATTAACCCTTCGATGAAGAACGAAAAAAAAACAGATTTTAGGTTAATCACTTCACTACTCTTTCTCCACTGTCCCTCCTTCTTCCAGTGATTCCTTTCCTCTGTCTTACTCCTTATATTAACCCA
The DNA here is from genome assembly GCF_036365525.1 of Heterodontus francisci. Lineage (NCBI taxonomy): Eukaryota > Metazoa > Chordata > Chondrichthyes > Heterodontiformes > Heterodontidae > Heterodontus > Heterodontus francisci. The sequence continues at coordinate 13,436,067 of NC_090396.1, forward strand.
CTACTCACTGTACCCACCCTTATAACCCCTGCACGAACCCTCAATACCCCATGTGTGCATCCTCTCCGCCCCCTACTCATCCTCTCTATACCCCCTGTATCCACCTCTCTTATACTGTATACCATTGTATCCACCCTCTCTCCATGCCCTGTACTCACCTTGTATATCCCCTGTACTAAATTTCTATAACCCCTGCATCTGCCCCCTATAATCAGCTTCTAATCTTCCTGCATTAACTCTCAATACTCTGTACCCAAGCTCTGTAAAGCAGCATTAGAATAGCACTAGATCATTTAGCCCCTTGAGCCTGTTCTGCAATTCAATGAGATCAGGCGACCTAACTCCATATGCCCAACTTGCCCCATACCCCTTAATACCCCTTCTCAAGAAAACACCATATGCCACATGAGAAATATCAAATTCATTGGTTGGAAATTTACATTAGACGTTTAATGGACAAAATCCTCCAGTAACTTTTAAAAAACTAGAAACCAAGATGGCCACTGCAATATACATCTGAAATACCAGGAGATTGAACTGGAGACAAAAGTCTAACAAGAAGCCCAGCCAGGTCAATGGCTTGCTTTAAGTGATTGAATTACCCAAAATGGTTTCATTAGCATGACAGTCAAGGCAATCCTCACAGACTGACTTTGAGAGAGCCAACCCCCTCCAAGTGTGAATTAGCATCCTGTGGCATGTGGAACCTTGAATTTCATTAGAAGGTTCCAGGAAACCTCATTAAAAACAAAGGGCATTGAGAGAAACATGTGACTGTCTGTCCAACTCTGAAGAAAGTGGGAGTTGTTGCTCAGACAAGAGACAAACAGAACCTGCATCTGCAGCAGCAGAAAACTGCATGCTTCCCTTTCTCTCCAGAAAACATCAAGTTTGAAAACTGTCTGTGACTGGGGGACTCTCCAAGCCTACCAACTGCTACAGCCAGCAATCAGGGAAGAGAGCCAACTACAATTCTGCCTTCAGGAAAACCCTGAGCAAAGCAAGCCAGCCAAAGTGCACTTTGACCAACCAAGAACTTCAAGAGTACAACTCCAGCCGGACAATCACTGAATCATCCAACCTCAACCTGTGTATTTAACTTTTATTTATTCTGGACTTGAATCCAACCACCAAATCTATTTGTGTGTGTGTGTGTGTGTGTGTGTGATTCTCCTGTAAATGTGTGCGTGAATGTGAACCGTATTTTTAAATCAGGTTAGCGTGCTAAGTATAATAAACTTACCTCTTTCTTGTTTAAACTCAAGGAAACCTGTCCGATTGGTTATTTCACAATCACAGTAAAGGAAAAAGGTAAAACGCTCATGGAGGTGGTAAGCACCTGTTGCGGCCAATTAAGAGGAAGGGCAAGAGAGGGGAGCTTGAGACCCCCACCTCACCTGGCTGTAACAGAAATTTGGGAGCTGGAGTCCAGGATCGCAACCCAACAACAGATGAGAAATTGGAATTGCGAAACCAAATTAATCCCCAGTAAAAAAAAACATCAATCCAGGTTTTCTTGTGTTTCACTGCTAGAATACTAATGTGTCACACTCGAGGCCTGTACCTTCCCAAGCCAAGGTGAAGTAACTTGGGATAGGTTAAAGGCCCTTTCCATTGAAGGGTTAAGGAATATAGCTGGGCAGTTAGGGATTACTTTCCATGCAAAAACTAAGAAATCCGAAATCCTAAGACTTGTGGCCAACCATTTTTCACTTGAACCTGAAGACTCAGAAACAGGGTTAGAGTCAGACACAGATAGGGTAATGTTTACAAAAAATACAATTAGAAAAAAGGAAACTTGGAATTCCAGAGAGAGAAAGAGCAGAGAGGGTGTCAAGAAATGGAAAAAGAAAGGGAAAAGGAGAGAACTTTCCAGAAAGAGAAGGAGGAAAGAGAGCTAAGGTGGATTGAATTATCTAGGAGGTGGCGCATTGCACCCAGTGAGAGCATGGCTAGCGAGGAAGCTACCCATAGCTCAAGGCTGTTTGCTGAGCTCTTAAAATTCTCCCAGTTGATTCCAAAGTTCAGTGAGGAGGATGTGGAAACATTTTTTGTCATTTTTGAAAGATTTGCAAGACTGCTGAAATGGCCGGCTGAGAGCTGAACCCTGCTGTTACAAAGCAAGCTAACAGCAAAAGCCCATAAAGTTTATTCACTGTTGCCAGATAAAAGTTCATCAAATTATGAGATGACTAAAAATGCTATCCTGGGGGTTTATGAGCTAGTACTAGAAAGGTACCACCAGAAATTCTGAACCCTCCAGAAGCAGCATGACCAAACTTACCCTGAGTTTGAAAAAGTTAAGCAGCTTGCTTTTAACCAGTGGATAAGGACACTTAAGGTACAGCCCACATATGAAAACCTCAGAGAGGTGATCCTTCTCCAGGAATTTAAAAACTCACTGCCCCTTTCTATTAAAACCCATGCAGAGAAACAAAAGGTTCAAAGAGCCAGGCAGGCTGCAGTTCTAGCTGATGAATATACGCTTGTACATAAGTCCTTACCCCAAGGGAAACTCTTCCCTAGTCACCCCCACAAACCCGAAAAGGATAAAAGGTGGGAGGGTGGTAGGAGCCTGAACAACCCTGGGTGAGAACAGAAAGGTGGACACACAGTGGGCCCTCCTCAAGCCAAAAAAGACAGTGCTGAGAGCAGGAGTGAGACCCAAAGACCTGTGCAATTCCATTGTAACAAGGCAGGTCACCTTCGAACTGACTGCTGGAAATTACAGGGAAAACCTGCAGGATTAATCAGGGCACACTAGACCAGTGTAGCAGAAGGGGTCCTGATGGAAAGCACAGCAGAACAGGCTGTGTCTTTAACTGCAGCAACAGTAAGACCCAGCAAACATACTGCTGTAGGTGCAGGAAAGTTTAACAAAATCCCTGAAGGTTATCAGGATTTTGTACCCCATACCCCTTGAGTCCGGCAAGCAAACCCATAGTCATATTCAGGGATACAGGGGCCACAAAATCCCTTCTGCTGGGAAAAGGCATGACCTGTCCCCCAGAGAATGCAGTGAATGCTAGGGTGTTAGTGAATGGTATCAGAGGGTGGTGTATGCCCATACCTTGATATTGGGTGCACCTGGTGTGCGACCTGGTTTTGGGACTGGTGACCATGGGGATTGTCCCTAGTTTGCCTGTGGATGGGGTTGTCCTGCTCCTAGGTAATGATCTAGCAGGGGAAAGGTGGTAGCTTCCCTAGTAGTTGTAGAGAGACCGAAAGAGGTCAGGGAGAGAGAACGGTTGCAGGAGAAGTTCACCGGCATTTTCCCTGACTGTGTGATGACTCGGTCCATGGCCAAACAAGCTGCCTTAGAGGAGGCTGATCTGGCACTGTGGGCAGACGACCCTACTGTCTGGTTATCTGAAACCTTCTTTGCGAAGTTAGTGGACCCAAAGGATGGGTTAGATAGATATTCCCTAGTTGAGGCTCAGCAAGCAGACCCAGTATTAAAAACATTAGCACAGACTGCCCAAACAGAAACTGAAGCAGAGGGAATCCCTGAGTGCGACTATTTAAAGAATGAGGTGCTGTTGAGCAAGTGGAGACCTCCTCACAGACCTGCGGATGAAGAGTGGACAGTTGGTCACCAAATAGTGGTGCCACTGAGGTACTGTAAAGAAATATTAAGAATGGCCCACCAGCTTCCAATGGCTGGGCATGTTGGTGTATGAAAAACCAATATCCACAAAAGATACGGTGGAGTTCTGTGAAACTTGCCACACATACCAGGTTGTGGGAAAGCCCCACAATAAAACCTACATCCCTAATTCCCATTCAGGCTTTTGGGGAACTTTTCAGCAGAGTGCTGGTGGATTGTGTGGGACCTCCGCCGAAAGCAAAAGGGATAGACAAGCACAGGTCTGTCAGACAGTTAGGGAGGAAGGAGATGAAAAGGACAGTGGGGACAGGTCAAAAGGAGGGCTGGGAGGATTGCCAAATGGAACCCCCTACTGTCCAGTTAGCAAATACTGAAATGTTGGAAAACTTAGACTCCACACACTCCTACTTAAATGCAGACCAAAGAGGCACCCTATCAAGGCTGCTAACAGCATTTATCACAACCTGCATGGATGAGGAAAGTTCCCAAAAAGGCAACTCAACAGTCAGGGTGATATCACACCTAGTCGAAGTGCCACATAAGAGTGAAGTGAAAGCTGGACAGACACCTGCAAGCAAGAATGTCCCAGAGGACATGGAGCAGATTAGCAAAGAGACCCTCCCCACAGAAAAGGGAAAAGGGAAACAAAAATGCCCTAAAGTGAACTTCTTCTTCTTAAGCAGTCCCTCGGGAACGAGGATGACTTTCTTCCACTCCAGGGTTGTGGGTCCTTAGATGACTGAATAGTTTAATTCTGGATCCGCACACTGTGCCACAGGTGGGACAGGTAGTGTTAGGTGAGGCGAGTGAATGGGATGTTTGAAATTCCAAGCACTCCATCCGCAGTTTGCACTTGGTTGCTGCCTGGGCATGTCGATGTTGTTTGAACGGGCTGGCGCCTTCGCAGATGCTTCTTTTCCATTTAGGGCAGTCCCGGGCAAGCGATTCCCATGAATCAGTGGAGATGTCACATTTTTTCAGGGAGGCTTTAAGGACATCCTTGTAGTGTTTCCTCTGCCCTCCCTCTTGCCATGACAGAGCTCGGAGTAGAAAGCTTGTTTTGGGAGTCTTGTGTCAGACATGTGGCCCACCCAACATAACTGACTAGCCATGACCAGTGTCTCGATACTGGGGATGTTGGCCTGAGATAGGACACTGATATTGGAGTGCCTGTCCTGCCACTGAATTTGCAGGATCTTGCAGAGGCACTGTTGGTGATATCTCTCCAGAGCTTTGAGAGGTCTGCTGTACAGTGTCCATGTTTCTGATGCATACAGGAGGGCAGATAACACTGCGGCCCTGTAGATCATGAGATTGGTGGCAGGTTTGAGGTCTTTGCTGTCAAACACTCTTTTCCTCAGATGATTGAAGGCTGCACTGGCATACTGGAGACGATGATGAGTTTCATCGTCGATGTCTGCCCTTGCTGAGAGGAGGTTCCCAAGGTATGAGAAGTGATCCACATTGTCCAATGGTTTGCCATGGATTGTGTGACGGACCAGAAAACTAAAAGTGAGGTCAGGGTGGATCGACCCACTGAACAGCCCAATGATCAGGGCCCAAGCTGAAATTTAATCAAACCCAACAATTTCAATTCCAAATTCAGCAATAGCAAGGGCCCAGAGGAAATCTCAGACACCTCACAGGGGTTTAAAACCAATTTATTACATGTTATCACTATGGGGAGAAAAATTATCAAGGTACTTGAAGCTGAATGGTTAAAGCCATGAGGTGCAAAAACATCAGTTGACGGGGTTAAAATTTGTAAGTACAGGAAAACTTGCCTTAAACAACAATGGAAATTTGCAGACTTCAAGTTTCACAAACAACCACATGTACAGGGCTGTGTTCTCGCACCCACACTTTTTGGGATTTTCTTCTCCCTGCTGCTTTCACATGCGTTCAAATCCTCTGAAGAAGGAATTTTCCTCCACACAAGATCAGGGGGCAGGTTGTTCAACCTTGCCCGTCTAAGAGCGAAGTCCAAAGTACGGAAAGTCCTCATCAGAGAACTCCTCTTTGCTGACGATGCTGCTTTAACATCTCACACTGAAGAATGCCTGCAGAGTCTCATCGACAGGTTTGCGTCTGCCTGCAATGAATTTGGCCTAACCATCAGCCTCAAGAAAACGAATATCATGGGGCAGGATGTCAGAAATGCTCCATCCATCAATATTGGCGACCACGCTCTGGAAGTGGTTCAAGAGTTCACCTACCTAGGCTCAACTATCACCAGTAACCTGTCTCTAGATGCAGAAATCAACAAGCGCATGGGTAAGGCTTCCACTGCTATGTCCAGACTGGCCAAGAGAGTGTGGGAAAATGGCGCACTGACACGGAACACAAAAGTCCGAGTGTATCAGGCCTGTGTCCTCAGTACCTTGCTCTACTGCAGCGAGGCCTGGACAACGTATGCCAGCCAAGAGCGATGTCTCAATTCATTCCATCTTCGCTGCCTTCGGAGAATACTTGGCATCAGGTGGCAGGACTATATCTCCAACACAGAAGTCCTTGAAGCGGCCAACATCCCCAGCTTATACACACTACTGAGTCAGCGGCGCTTGAGATGGCTTGGCCATGTGAGCCGCATGGAAGATGGCAGGATCCCCAAAGACACATTGTACAGCGAGCTCGCCACTGGTATCAGACCCACCGGCCGTCCATGTCTCCGTTATAAAGACGTCTGCAAACGCGACATGAAATCGTGTGACATTGATCACAAGTCGTGGGAGTCAGTTGCCAGCATTCGCCAGAGCTGGCGGGCAGCCATACAGACAGGGCTAAATTGTGGCGAGTCGAAGAGACTTAGTAGTTGGCAGGAAAAAAGACAGAGGCGCAAGGGGAGAGCCAACTGTGCAACAGCCCCAACAAACAAATTTCTCTGCAGCACCTGTGGAAGAGCCTGTCACTCCAGAATTGGCCTTTATAGCCACTCCAGGCGCTGCTTCACAAACCACTGACCACCTCCAGGCGCGTATCCATTGTCTCTCGAGATAAGGAGGCCCAAAAGAAAAGAAAAAAAAAGAATTACAAATTGATACTAGAGAAACTTTAGCCCCATTTGACAACACATTACTATCCCAGACAAGACACCAATAAAATTTATTAAATCAGCATTGCTGCTGCAGTTTATCTGCAGAAGCTTTAACATTGGTAAGTAAATTTGGGGGGTGAGTGAGAATGAATGTGTGTTTTCTTCAGTTTCTTTTCCACCCCTTTAATGAAATATTACAGTCACATTTCATTCTGTGTGGGATGGGGGTGTCAAGAAAACCCCATATCATTGGTTGGAAATTTATATTAGACTTTTAGTGGAAAAGAATCCTACTGTAATTTTTTTTAAAAAAGCTGTCAAGATGGCCTCTGCAATTTATATCTGAAATACCAGGAGATTGAACTGGAGACAAAAGTCTAACAAGAAGCCCAGCCAGGTCAATAGCTTGCTCTAAGTGATTGAATTACCCAAAATGGTTTTATTAGCATGGCAGTCAAAGCAATCCTCACATATTGACTTTGAAAGAGCCAACCCCCTCCAAGTGTGATTTGGAATCCTGTGGCATGTGGAACCTTGAACTTTATTAGTTGGTTCCAGAAAACTTCATTAAAAACAAAGAGGATCGAGAGAACCATGTGACTATCTGTCCAGCTCTGAAGAAAGTGGGAGTTGTTGCTCAGACAAGAGACAAACAGAACCTGCATCTGCAGCAGCAGAAAGCTGCATGTTTCCCTTTCTCTCTCCCCAGAAAACATCAAGTTTGAAAACCATCTGTGACTGGGGGACCCTCCAAGCCTACCAACTGCTACAGCCAGCAATCAGGGAAGAGAGCCAACTACAATTCTGCCTTCAGGAAAACCCTGAGCAAAGCAAGCCAGCCAAAGTGCACTTTGACCAACCAAGGACTTCAAGAGTACAACTCCAGCCAGACAATCACTGAATCACCCAACCTCAAACTGTGTATTTAACTTTTATTTATTCTGGACTTTAATCCAACCACCAAATCTATTTGCGGAGGTGGTAAGCACAACCACTGTTTAAAAAAGGAATAAACCCTGTTGCGGTCAATTAATAGGAAGGGCAACAGAGGGGAGCGTGAGACCCCCTCCTCACCTGGCCACAACACTTTGGATAACAAAAATCTATCAATCTCCGATTTGTGGAAGGGTGTTCTAAAATTCAACCACCCTTTGTGTGTCGAAGTTTTTCCTAATTTCACTTTTGTCACATCTGGTTGTAATTTTTAGACTATACCTCTCGTTCTAGACTCTGCAACCAGCAGAAATAGTTTCACTCCATCTACCCTAGTTTGTGTAATCTTTGCTTGTATTTTAGCCCTTGGGATCCAAGTATCATTCTGGGAAATCTATGCTGCACTCCCTCCAAGAGCAATATATCCTTCCTAAGATGTGGTGCCCAGAGCTGCTCAAGTACTCCAGGTTTGATCTAACTGGGGCTTTGTATAGTTGAGGCAAGACGTCAACCCCCTTGTATTCTAGTCCTCTAGATGTAAAGGTGAGCATTTCATTAACCTTTTTGATTATTTTTCATAACTGCTCATGACATGTTAATTATCTATGTAACTTGACCCCCAGGTCTCTTTGGGCCTCCACTGTTTCTAGCTTTTCAAAGTACCATTTAGAAAGTACCCTGTTCAATGCTTTTTATATCCAAAGTGGATGACCTCACATTTGCCAATATTGCCTCTGGAAGTCCAGAGATATAACATCCACTAACATTCCCCTGTCCACTACTTTAGAAACCTCTTCAAAAAATTGAATCAGATTTGTCAGGCATGACTTACCTTTTACAAATCCATGTTTGCTCTGTCTGATCAGCTGAAAATTTTCAGACTTCAGTCACTCTATACTTAATTACGGACTCTAAAAATTTCCTGACAACAGATGTTAGGCTAACTGCTCTATAATTCCCTGGTTTTCCTCCCTCACCTTTCTTCAGTACCATTATATTCTTTATTATTGTTATTTGCCGATGTTAATTTTGGCGAGTCCCTGTCCCTGATTCAACATTAGTTTCCTTGGGATTTCTGGCATGCTAACCTCTTCCTTTACTCTGAATACTGACACAAAGTAATTATTCAACGTATCCACCATTTCCTTATTTTCATTGTTAGTTTTATCATTACAGTTTTCAAGAGGCCCACATTGTTTGTGACACTTTTTTCCCTCATATAATTGTAAACTTTCCATGCTTTCCTTTTGTAGCCCTTACAATCTGTTTTGTCAGCCGTTGATTTTCTTTGTATCTTTCCCATTTGACAGGATCTGTGCTGCTTTCTCCATTTTTGTATGCTTTCAGTTTGATGTCTCTTGTCTCTTTCATTGTCCCTAGCTGTTTGTTTTAGTAAGTAGATTTTTTGCCCTTGGGTGTATAAGCTGGTTCTGTATCATATTCGTTTTTGAACACCTCCCACTGATCTTCTGCCATTTTACACATTAATAGACTTTCCCAGTTTATTGTGGACAGTCTCTGTCTCACCATATTGAAGTCAGCCTTACCTAAATCAAAAATTATAGCGGATGTTTCGCATTTTTCCCTTTCAAACATTACGTTGAACTTAATCATGTTATGATCACTATTAGATAAATGTTCATGCACTGGTAGGCAGTTAACTAAACTTGGCCCATTGCTCATTACTAAAAATTATATGGCCTGCCCCCTTGTTGATTCGAGAACATATTGTTGCAGAAAACTATCCGGGCCATACTCAAGCAATTCACGACCTGTCTGTCATGAGCTAGCCTGCTTATTCCAGTCTATAACAAAGCTAAAACCCCCATTAAAACCACTCTTCCTTTGTTACATTCCAGTCTAATATCTGTTTTTATGCAATTTAACCACTTCACAGTTCCTACCAGGGGTCCTACACACGACTCCCAATGCAGTCTTAAATCCTTTTCTATTCCTTAATTCTTCCCATAAAGTCTCCTGCTTACCTCTTGTTATATCCTCTCTTATCATTGAAATGATTTCATCCTCTACCATTTTCCCTAACTTTCCTGTAGATGTTATAACCTGGAATATTTAATTCCTGTTCCAGACCATCTTGCAACCATGTCTTAGTAATGGCTACCATGCCATACCTTTCAATTTGAATTTGTGCCTGCAATTCATTCAATTTGTTCCTTATACTCTGTGTGTTTATATAAAGAATGCATATTTGGGCCATACATCTAATCTGTTTTTCTGCTCTAACGTTTTACTCACACATTTCTTATTTCTCTCTTCTGGTTTAAACCTTTTACATCTTTTAGTTTTCCCTTTACTTGTGGTGCTTAAAACACAACTTCTGACCATTACTCTACTCTCTTCCCACTTGTAACTTATTGAACTATTATTTATACTATCTTTTCCACCTCAGCCCTCATCCCATTAAACTAGTTTAAAGTCCTTGTAACTGCCCTATTTATTCTTTCCACTAGGACCCTTTTCCCAGCCCTGATCAGATGAAACCCAGCCCAACAGTACAGATCCTTCCTGGAAAGGTACCGTGTCCCATCAAATGAAACCCCTTTTTCTTGTACCACTTCTTAAGCCATGTGTTCACCTCCCTAATCTGCTTATCCCTACACCAATTGCACATAGCTTGGAAACAATTCAGAGATTACAACACTTTAGGCGCTGTTCTCTAATTTAGCTCCCAGTTCTTGCTACTCTCCAACAGGACCTCTTGCCTACTCTTCCCTGTGTTGTTGGTCCTAACATGGAGGACAGCAACTGGATCCTCCTTCCTCTCCAACATCAGTCAGTCATTTATTAATTCAGTCATTCAATCATCCATTCAGTCAATCGGTCATTCATTCTGTCATTCATTAATTCAATAATTCATTCGGTCAGTCATTCAATCAGTCAGTGGGTGGAATCTTATGAGTGCCCTGGCGATCCCAAGGCGGAACAGGAAGTTGTTGTAACTTCTGCTTCTGCCGCAGATTGCATTTCCCACTCGATTTTGTATTTAAATTAGCCATGCAGTGAGGGCCACAGAGAACACGTGGGATCATGCGGCGGGGATTGCCTTTCATTGGTGGAAGCTGCCATCACTGCCCCAAGCACCATGATCGCCGCAGATATAAAACATTCTGTGCTTGCGGTCGTAAGGACCAGCGGCCTTCCTTTCATCGAAGTATCTTCAGAGTAACTCAAATTGAAGCTTTTACATAAAGTTTTTGCCTCCCTTATTTTGTGAAAGTCACTGCCAACTTTATATCATTTACTTTGCCTCCAGTCAAAATGACTCAAATGACAGCCAGCAGGCAGCATCCCACCCCAGTCATAGAGTCATAGAGTTATACAGCACAGAAACAGGCCCTTTGGCCCATCGTGTCCGTGCTAGCCATCAAGCACTATTCTAATCCCATTTTCCAGCACTTGGCCCGTAGCCTTGTATGCTATTGTGTTTCAAGTGCTCATCTAAATACTTCTTAAATGTTGTGAGGGTTCCTGCGCTACCACCTCTTCAGGCAGTGCGTTCCAGATTCCAACCAGCCTCTGGGTGAAACAATTATTCCTCAAATTCCTTCTAAACCTCCTGCCCCTTACCTTAAATCTATGCCCCCTGGTTATTGACCCCTCCGCTAAGGGAAAAAGTTTCTTCCTATCTAACCTATCAATGCCCCTCATAATTTTGTATACCTCAATCATGTCCCCCCCTCAGCCATCTCTGCTTCAAGGAAAACAATCCTAGCCTTCTCAGTCTCACTTCATAGCTGCAATGCTCCAGCCCAGGCAACATCCTGGTGAATCTCCTCTGCACCCTCTCCAGTGCAATCACATCCTTCCTATTGTGTGGTGCCCTGAACTGTACACAGTACTCCAGCTGTGGCCTAACTAACTTTTTATACAGATTCCGAAGAAGGGTCACTGACCCGAAACGTTAACTCTGCTTCTCTTTTCACAGATGCTGCCAGACCTGCTGAGTGGTTCCAGCATTTCCTGTTTTTATTTCAGATTTCCAGCATCCGCAGTATTTTGCTTTTATTAACTTTTTATACAGCTCCATCATAACCTCCCTGCTCTTATATTCTACGCCTCGGCTGATAAAGGCAAGTATCCCATATGCCTTCCTAACCACCTTATCTACCTCTGCTGCTGCCTTCAGTGATCTATGGACAAGTACACCAAGGTCCCTCTGACCTTCTGTACTTCCTAGAGTCCTACCATCCATTGTATATTCCCTTGCCTCGTTAGTCCTCCCAAAATGCATCACTTCACACTTCTCAGGATTAAATTCCATTTGCCACTGCTCCGCCCATCTTATCAGCCCATCTATATCATCCTGTAATATAAGGCTTTCCTCTTCACTATTTACGACACCACCAATTTTCGTGTCATCTGTGAACTTACTTATCATGCCTCCTATATTCACGTCTACATCATTAATGTACACTACAAACAGCAAGGGTCCCAGCACCGATCCCTGCGGTACACCACAGGCTTCCACTCGCAAAAACAATCATCAACCATCAACCTCTACCTCCTGCCACTAAGCCAATTTTGGATCCACTTTGCCAAATTGCCCTGGATCCCATGGGCTCTTAACTTCAGTGATGCCTTCAGTGATGCTTCCCTGCAGGTTTTCCTCCAGGCCGTCAGGGAAGGGCGGGAGGTCCTCTTCCCCGTAGATGGAGTCAGAAGACCATCTCATCTCAACAAGGCGGCCTGGATGGAGGTAGCAGAGGAGGTCTTGAACCTTGGGGTCACATGTAGAACATGCATGCAAGTGCATCGTGACTTGTTCAGATCAACGAGGGTAAGTGGTCCTGGTGAAGCTCCTCCATTGTTTTCTTGCATGACTCTGTGTCTTTAAAGCAGAGGGCATACAAGGTATGCAGTGGAATGTGTGAGTAGCATCAGTGCCATTTACTAAATGATGTTGCGCCAAGAAGAAGATTGGCATTGTTTATGTGATTGGATGTGTCGTGCGAAAGCCAATGCAGAATGAGTGATGTTTATGCATGTATGCAATGGTTGTTATGCATCATTTGCCATGGCATTAAATCTGCACTGTCTGCTGCAGGATAAACAATGACACAATCACCATGAGCATGTTAAGACTGGAGGAGGGGTCCCTGACATAAGGCTGCTGGCCACGGCTGATGAGGAGGCATCTGAGATCGCGAGAGAGGTGGGAGGTAGGGTAAGTGGAGAGGGCAAGGCAGGAGCCACAAGGCATAAGAATGAAGTGTCATCTCTGCTCTTGCAGCCATATATGGAAACTGAAGGAAATTGTGTCAATTCACGTGAAGCACAGGCTTATAGTGCCTGCTTGTGTCTCCACTGCAGGTGCCCATACTCGAGCAGCAGAACACCACGATGCCCAAGACTCCTCTGGGGAGAAAGAAAAAGTCAATGCCCCAGAGGGTGCACTGTCACCTGCCTCTTCTTCCACTTCTGCCAGTACAGATATATCCACACTGTCCGCAGGCGTTTAAGATTAGAAACTGGATCACAAGCTGGTGTGCATGTCAGAGACACGTCCCAGCAGCTGAGGGAGCAGGTGCCAGTCGGGTCCTCTGACAATCGGAGGACTGCTGGGGACCAGGCCCCTGCTCAGCCCCACGCTCATGATGATCCTCTGTTTGTTGCTATGCAAAGTCTGCTGGATGTGCAGAAAAGCCATGTGGAAAATATGTCAGAGATGCCTGAGGTCATGCATGGTTTTGTGTGTGCTGTGGAGGAGTCCATGCAAACCATGATGTCTGCTTTGTTCCAGGCACTTCAGCATATGGCTTCCTCAGTTGAGAGTCTGGTGAGCACAGTGGCGAGTCTGGTTCAGCACTTGAGCCATATGCGATCTGAACGGCACTTCATCGCTGTTGCCATGGGCTCCATGCAGCAGAGTCTAAGCAAGAGGGGGAACGAGGAACCTGGACCTCCTTCCAGGTGCTCCTTCCCCGCAGGGAGACAGGCAGGTGCCATCGTGCATACAGATGGAGGAGGAGCGCGTGCCAGCTGCCACTTAGGACACCCCCAGGGTAAACATACACTCGATCCCCCCCCTCCCCCACCGACATTGACCCCCCTTACCTCCAGCAGGTGAGCACACGGGGGATACTCAATCATCAATGCTGTAGACCCCCAGTGGGATGGAGCCGTCAAGGCCCCGTTCCTCCAGAGGAGGCCACTGTATTCATCCACAGCAACGGGGCAGCGCACTGAGCAGACTGACTCCACCTCAGCTGCTAATGTCGGGGTTGGACCTAGATGCAGTGTGAAAAAAAGGAAATTGAAAAAGTTTTGATCACGAAGGTGCCATGGGTCCTGTGCAAATTGTCACGATTGAAAGATTTATATTAATACATTTTTATTTCAAGCAAAATTTGATCCACTCTCGGTAATGTTTTGCTTGCTTACAGATGGATACAAAGATATTTTTTGAAGGCCTATGGCAGGAAAGCAATGACGTTTGCAAAGTATCTCAGGAAATGTACAGTGTCCATATCTTATTGGAATTTGAGCCTTCACTCTTCAGTGATGGCTGTTTTTCTGTTGATGAATATTAACTTTTTCCAATACGGCCATGTTTTACTTTTATTTTCTACAGTCATGAGTTAACGTTGCTTACAGTGGTGCGTAGTTGCATTCAACATAGCTCATAGATAATTTCAAATGTCAATCACATGAAAATGCAGCAATGTTTTGTTAAGATTGCAGAGATGAATAAGACCTCATGCAAAAGGGAATTTCTGTGGGGAATGAGTATGTTTTTTGATGATGTGGTTTATTGTTGGCTGAAACTTTCCGAAATGAGTGTCTCCCCGATGTCCCTTGCATGTCTCTCCATGGCCTCATATTGATGACCGAATCGTTGTCATTGTTGTCCTCCTCCTCACCCTCTTCATCGTCATCCTCATCTGAGGAGGACTTTTGTTCCTCCTGTTCCTCCGCCTACAGAATGTTGCCGTGTCTAATTGCAAGGTTGTGGAAGGCACAGCAGACAATGATTATTCATGACATCCTTTGTGGCACGTACTGAAGAGCCCCTCCAGACCAGTCAAGGTAACAGAATCGCATTTTCAGCAAGCCCATGGTGTGTTCAGTAGTGGCTCTGGTGGAATCCATGAGCAGCATTGTAGCTCTCTTCAGCAGCACTTTTAGGATGATGTATTGGTGTCATCAACTATGTAAAAAGTGGGTAACTCTTGTCACCCAGGATCCAGCCGCCCACTTTGGCTGGTTCCTTGAGAACTGCTGGCAACTGGGAGTTCTCAAAATGCACGAGTCATGACAGCTCCTAGGGAAATGTTTGCAAACATGCATGATTCTTCTCTTGTGGTCTCACATTTAAAGAGTGGAAGCCTTTGCAATTGACAAATGCAGCAGGCTGGTCCCAGGGAGCTCTAATGTCCACATGGGTACAGTTGATCACCCCTTACTCTTTAGGGAATGCAGTAATGGTGCCGAAGGCCGCAGACCTTGCTGCCTGGCTGTCCTCTTCTACAGGTAACTAGATGAAATGATTGGCACGTTGCAAAAGGGCATTGGTCATCTCTTTGATGCACCTGTGGGTCACAGACTGTGAGATGCCGCATATATCACCCATGGATCCCTGGAAGGAGCCACTGGAGAGATAAAGAAGAGTGCAGCAGTCACCTTGAGAGCAACTGGCATGGGATGTGAAAGCTCTGCAGGTCATACTGCAGGATTCTACAAATTTCTGTGACCATTTCACGTGACGTCCTTAGGCATCTCTGGCATCACCTCGCTGACATATGTAGGTAATTTGTCCTTGTCCTGAGGAAGTAATGACGTGCCAGTGCCCGTCTTTGATAAGGCCGTTCCTGAATGCTATCCTTTGGAGCATCCTCACCTTCCTGTTCATGAGTTTAGGGAAAAGAGCCCTCCTTAGTCTCTCTCTTTGTTCTTCCCGTGGTACTAGACAAATTAGGTATGTGAGACCCATATCGCTGTGCCTTTCTGAACAATAAATAAGCAGAGCATGGTGATGCAGCCCTCTGTTGTCAGTGAGCTGAAACATCAAGGCAACGAACTCCTCCATTATATCTGCCTTCAAATTGCAGCCAGGTAGAAGACACACCCAGTGTCATTTGCCTCCTCCCACTCTCGTTGCAATCCTTGAGTCTCCACGTTGTTTCCAATAACGTCGGAGAAAATGGTTCGCATGGAATACAGGGTAAGTCTTCCCACCTTCCAGCCTCCATCTGCAACCTTCCAGTTTGAACCCATCATCACCCTTGACCCACCCAATGTTACCATTATTCTTCCCACCATTACCCTCAACCTGCCCCACAGTTCCCCGACATCGACAGCACTAATCCCTCCCTTTAGGCCTTTGCCAAATATCTTCACACTGCACTGATCTAATCCACCCACCACCCCCGCAGCCCACAAAATGCATCTTCACCATCAACATCAACCATTCAACAACCTGGACACTCCACTCCACTTTCCCCTGTTCCTCAATGCACCCAATCACCCCACCCTTCCCTCCCCGACTACCCTGCCCTGCTCCTCCATGTGGCGCCCGCACATGCCTTCGCCGCCATCTCCCGAGAAGATTCACCCTTGCTGGTGTCGAGCCTGGAGGCAAACATCCATTCCAGTGCTGGCATCAGTAGAGTGGATGAATTGAAGAGAGAAGAGCACAGTCCTGAGATTCAACTGCACAAATCCACTTGTTACATGCCACGTGGAAACATTCGTGAACCAGATGGCATGGGACTATTGTTTGCCGTTCACTTAATCTGACAAGTAGGACTAAATTGTAGCTATGTGTAGGGTAATGAGTATTCATGTTATTTAAATGAATGCAAAGCTGCAATTTGCCACCGTGCTGGGGGAACCCCGGAACGCCACAAACTGGCCACCGACTTAATCCCCTAAAACAGCGTTGTCCAACATCTGAACTCGGGCCAGGATCTGAGGGGTGGGAACAGAGAGAGAGGGAGAGAAAGGGGCGGGGGAGGGGGGAACAGAGAGAGCACGTGAGAGTGAGTGAGAGAGAAACAGAGAGAGGGGAAACAGAGAGAGGGGAGAGGAACAGAGAGAGAGAGTGAGAGAGAGAGAGAGGGGAAACAGAGAGAGAGAGATAGAGAGAGAGGGAACAGAGAGAGAGAGATATAGAGAGAGGGGGAACAGAGAGAGGGGGGGAACAGAGAGAGGGGGAAGAGAGAGAGAGAGAAAGAGGGAGGTAACACAGAGGTGGGGAACAGAGAGAGAGGGGGAAAGCAGAGAGAGAGAAAGTGAGAGTGATAGAGAAACAGAGAGAAGGGAACAGAAAGAGAGGGGGAGGAACAGTGAGAAAGAGAAAGAGAGGGGAAAGAGAGAGAGAGAGAGATAGGGAAAACAGAGAGGGGGAAGAGAGAGAGGGAGGGGGGAGCAGAGAGAGGGAGGGAGCAACAGAGAGAAAGAGAGAGAGGGGGGCAAGAGAGAGATAGTGAGAGAGAGGGAACAGAGAGGAGGAGAGAGAGATGGGAGGAACAGAGAGAGAGAGAGAGAGAAATCAGAGGGAGAGAGAGGAGGGGATAGAGAGGGAGACAGAGACGGGGTGGGGGAAAGAGAGAGTGAGCGAGAGGGGAAAACAGACAGAGAGAGGGGGTTGAAACAGAGAGAGAGAGAGAGAGAGAGAGAGAGAGAGAGGTGGGAAAACAGTGAGCGAGAGAGAGAGGGGGCATAACAGAGAGAGAGAAAGAGAGAGAGAGAAACAGGGAAGGGGGAACAGAGAGAGAGAGAGAGAGGAAACAGAGAGAGAGAGGGAGAAACAGACAGAGAGAGGGGGCTGAAACAGAGAGAGAGAGAGAGAGAACGGGGAACAGAGATGGAGAGAGAGAGAGAGAGAAGAAACAGAGAGAGAGAGAGAGAGAGAGAGAGTGGAGGGGACAGAGAGGGAGACAGAGACAGGGGTGGGGGGGGGGGGGTAAACAGAGAGAGCCAGAGAAAAAGGGGGAAACAGGGAGAGAGGGGGGGAAACAGAGAGGGGGATAGAGAGAGCGGGGGGGGGGGTTAACAGAGAGAGAGAGATAGAGAGGGGTGATACATACAGGGAGAGGGGGGTGAAACACAGGGAGAGAGAAAGAGGGGGGAAACAGAGAGAGAGAGAGAAAGAGGGGGGAAACAGAGAGAGAGAGAGAGAGGGAGAGAGGGAGAGAGAGAGAAAGAAACAGCGAGGGGGGAACACAGAGAGAGAGAGAGAGAGAGAGAGAGAGAGAGGGGTGGAAGAGAGAGAGAGAGGGAGGGAGAACAGAGGGAGAGAGGGGGAGAACAGAGAGAGAGAGCACGCAAGAGAAAGAGAGAGGGGAAGAGAGAGAGGAGAGGGCAACAGAGAGAGGGAGGGGAGAACAGAGAGACAGACAGACAGAAAGAGGGAGAGAGAAGGAGGGAGGAAACAGAGAGAGAGAGTGGGAGGGAGAACAGAGGGAGAGGGGGAGAGAACAGAGTGGGGGAGAGAACAGAGAGGGGAAGAAAACAGAGAAGGGGGGAGAAAACAGAGAGTGGGAGAAAACAGAGAGGGGGGAAACAGAGAGACGGGAACAGAGAGGGGGAAAACAGAGAGGGGGGAACAGAGTGTGGGGGACTCAGAGAGCGGGGGAAATAGAGAGGGGAAAACAGAGAGGGAGAAGAGAGAGGGGAAAAGAGAGGGGTGTAAACAGAGAGGGGTGTAAACAGAGAGGGTGTAAACAGAGAGGGTGTAAACAGAGAGGGTGTAAACAGAGAGGGTGTAAACAGAGAGGGGGTAAACAGAGAGGGGGTAAACAGAGAGGGGGTAAACAGAGAGGGGGTAAACAGAGAGGGGGTAAACAGAGAGGGGTGGGGAAACAGAGAGGGGTGGGGAAACAGAGAGGGGTGGGGAAACAGAGAGGGGTGGGGAAACAGAGAGGGGTGGGGAAACAGAGAGGGGTGGGGAAACAGAGAGGGGTGGGGAAACAGAGAGGGGTGGGGAAACAGAGAGGGGTGGGGAAACAGAGAGGGGGGAAACCAGAGAGAGGGGGAAAAACAGAGGGGGGGAGGAAACCAGAGGGGGGGGAAGACACCAGAGTGGGGGGGAAGAAACCGGAGGGGGGGGGGGAAGAAACCAGGGGAAGGAAGAAACCAGAGGGTGGGGTGGGTGGAAGAAACCAGAGAGTTGGGGGGCGGAAGAAACCAGAGAGGTTGGGGGGAAAGAAACCGGGGTGGAGCAGGGGGGAACCAGAGAAACAGAAACAGAGACGTCAAGATTACTCCTGACAGATGGATGTTATTTGTGAGATTATATGTGTTAGTTATGTGATTATTTGCAGGTGAAGGGAGTTAATTGGGGCTTCAGTTGAGCACTTTAAAGCAGACATTCACTGGGACTGGTGGAGGGATTTGTGTGAAGAGTTACATGTTTGTAATCCTTTTACTCTGCACAATAAATGTGAAACTGAGTAAATATAGGCTCCAGCCTTATCCTTCTATAACAAGCTTTCTGGAGTTAAACAATGGATATCTATCGAGAATACTCTGCATCACTACATCAAATGTGCAGGCAGAGACTCATGCAAGCAAAACAATGCCAGGTATGTCACTGAATCAGTTTTCAATATAGTGACGAGAAAGTAAGTCAATAAATATGTCCTCTCATTTAAAGGTCCCCCTGGGACCGAGCAAAAATCATAATGTGGCACGCCGCCCGAAAAGGTTGGACAACACTGCTTTAAAATATCCCACCTTTGGGAATCCGAAAAACACCTCCTGCTTATTTATATCACCCTGAACGCCATCAAATCCACTGCAGTGGACAGCATAAAACTCCCCCAATCATTTGATCATTGATTCAGTCAGTCATTCATTCACTCATCCAGTCATTCAGTCACCTATTCACCATTCATTAATTCAATCATTCATTCAGTCAGTCATTCAATCAGCCAGTGAGTCAATCATTTGATCATTGATTCATTCAGTCATTCTTTCGTTCAGTTTTTCATTCAATCAGTCAGTCATTCAGACATAAAGTCATAGGGTTGAATTTAGTGGGCCCATTGCGGGTCCTGGCAGCAGACCTGGAAGCAGGTGCCATCACCGCCTGTGACACATGCGGCCAGCCAACTGTGATCGTGCGGCGGGTGGCCATTTTACATAATAGATGCGTGGGGCCCATCCTATCACACAATGGGGGCGGGCTCCGAGGAGCCGATTGCGGTGTCAGATTACTCCAATGCAGGTGCTGGCACTGCCAGCCCTGCTTGTATTGCTGCCTTTCAGTGATTCACCGATTCTGGACTGCTGCTGGAGCCGCTGTTGGAACTCCTGGACCCACTTACCCCGCCCCACCCTGGAGAAGGAGGTACCATCCTTGGGATGGAGCAGGAGTGACTGGGCACTATGTCTAAGGGGAGACACCAGGTGGCCCCATGGTTTAGTGATGCCTCCCTGGAGATTGTGCTCCAGGCTGCAAGGGAAAGACGGGAGGTCCACTTTCCAAGAGATGGGAAGAAGAGATCCAACCGCCTGACCAAGCAAAGCTGGATGGAGATCGCAGAGGAGGTCAGCAGCTGTGGAGTCACCCCCTGGAACTGGGTCCAGTGCAGGAAGAGAGTGAACAACTTCCTTCGTTCTGCCAAGGTGAGTCCTTCATGCCTCTCTCCTCTTTGGGGCTTGAATATGGCTACGTGGGAGGCAGCACAACATGGGGAGGGAGTGATCACAAAGGCACTGGCAAGGAGGTGAGGCATCACTATACCCTGTCAGATGCATGGCTGCATCTCAGCGACAGGTCACCTTCTTCCATAGCTCACCTCCATGATGTCCCTTGAGAGCAGACATGGGGTGAAGCCAGGTAGAAAATCCTAGCATAGGACAAGGGGCTGCTACTAGCATAACTGTTCTCCTGTTTTTCCTGCAAAGTTACTATGTCCCTCTTCCCACATGCAGGAAAAATGGGTCCATAATACCAGGGAGACCTCGCAGACTGGCAGAGGCATACCAGACCTGTGGCCTCTTTCCATGGCTGAAGAGGAGGCACTGGAGCTAGCGTGGGCTCAGGGTAGCTGCTTAATAGCGGGCGGTGAGACTGGAGTCTCTGCACAAGAGTGGGGATTGTCTTCATTTGACCTCGACCACACTACTGGAGATCCACATCACGCATGGTTGGCATAACAAGTTCTGCACAGCCTAACCCACAGATGTCTGTGTTCTTTCATGCAGGTCATTGTCTGCAGAAGGCTCCAACTGATGGGGGACAGCGGTAAAGCCTGGCTACCCGACCCATTCCGACCAAACTCGACTACATGCATCGCGTTCGGGTCGGGTCTATATTTTGTGTCCAGCATTCGGGCTCAGGTCGGGTCGGGTCGGGTTCGGGTTCGGGTTCAGGTTCGCTGTGGTCGGGTTTTGTTTTGTATTGTTTTCTTTTTAATGCAGAAGAAAAAGATACATTTACCAGAGTCCCTGAACATGTCAGTAACACCTTGTCGTTTATCATGATCGTCCCCGATTAATGTAAGAAATTGATTACATGATACAATTGTTCATGACCATGTTGATGGGAAGGATCAAAACATTGGAGTCCCACTGAATCTACTGAGGTTGAGTTAGCTTTGTTTTTATACTGTCATTTGGAGATGTTGGAGTTACAGTTAGTTGCTGCTGTAGACATTTAAACTGGGGAGTGACTTGCAGTTAGTTCTCGAAATATTCGTAAGGAAAAGGTGTGTTGAGAGAAATTGACTGTCGGGGATAGATATGGCATAGGTGAATTGAGTGTTGACCCTTTGGAGCAAAGAGATGAACTGTTGGTGTTGCAGATGAGTGTGCTTTAGATTTGCTAATAAAGAGACATTTGGAAGAAAATATAAGAAAGAGATGTTAGTAATAAATGATGTGACAATAATTTGTCTTAGACTGAACTTAGTTATAGCTTTCTTGAAGTAGATTTTGGCACCTGTGTGGAGGAAAAAGGTGACACTGCAGCTGACGCTGCAGAGGCTAATTCAGAGATTAGTGTAGTAGAAAATACTGATGGTTTTGAATTTGGTGTTGTGCCCACTGTTAGTGTTAAAGGCAAGCCAGCATAATTAAGGAATGCCAGAACCTAAAATAAGCAAAAATTCTTTGGTGATCTTTGATTGAAGGGCGAGGCATAGCTGCTGTAATTGTTGACGATTCACTTGTTGCTGCAGTTGTTTCTAATGTTATTAGAACTGAAGCATCTGCAAATGGAAGATCGGTTTATAATTCACAGTTGACTGTGGATGTGTTTTAAAAGCAAAACAAAAATGTATCTAAATGCTTCTGTGAATGTGGATGTGACCGACAGAGTTAGATTTGCAGTTATGCCACCTGTATAACTTAAAGCAATGGAGATATTTGCTTGAAGATTTGAGAATCACCATGAGGTAAAACCATGAAAACCGTCACTGAATAGTGGCAGCATCCTTTATACCTTACCTGCTGTTACTGCTGTTGACCCAGGGGGGACGGCGATGAAACTGTTGTAGTTTGCTTTGACTTTGTGGTCATTAATTCTGCCACTGTAGTTGTGGAAGAAGAGGAAACTGTTGTGGTTGCAGTTGAGCCTCCTGTAGATATGGAAGATGCAGAAACATTTTGAAGAATGTGAAAGGAAGATACCAATAAAGGCTCATGGTAATCGACAATGATTGATCATCGACTTACGTGCAGTAGATTTCTGTGTCTGAGCCCAGGGCCGAGATGAACCCGTTGGAATGTCCACTGACCCTTTGGAGGCTGAGCTGAATATAGTAGTCGTAGAAACAGATGAAATTGTTGGAGTTGCAGGTGATTCTGTTACTGCAGATGTTGAATGAAACGAGATGTCTGGAGGTCTTTCTGTACCAGCTATATTAACGAAGAAGAAGACACAATTGCCAGAATGCCTGGACACATCAGTAACTAATACCTTGTCATTTATAATGAGTGATCCCGATTGAAATAAGAAATTGATTCCATGGTACAAATGTTCATGACTATGTTGATGAGAAGGATCAAAATATCGGAGTTCCTATTACTCTGCAGAGGTTGAGATAGCTTTGCTTTTGTAGTTTTGACGCAATTCTTTTTCTGCACTAATAACATGTTTGATATTTTTGGGTCGGGTTGGGCATGAACAAAAATTGAAGGACCCGGGCCCGGGTTGGGTTCGGGTTGGCTGTGGTCAGGTTGGGCTTTAATTTTATACCTGAGCCAGGCTTTAGACAGCGGTCAATCTCTGAGGAGGAGCAGCAGTCAGAGGATGCACTGTCACATCGTTCTCCTACACCTTCCACCAGCACAGGGACGTTCATAACGGTGGGTATGCATTCGGCCTTAGAATCAGGGTCACAAGCTGGTGAGAATACCACACACACGCCCGAGCGGCTAGCAGAGGCTGTGATAGCCGAGGCCACTGACAGTTGGGAGGACTGTGGATGGCCAGGACCATGCTAACCCCAGGCTGATGACGAGTTTCTGATGTCGACAGCACAGGTGCTGGAGCTGCAGAGAGAGGTAAGGCAACATTGGATTTTCAGCATCTGCACAACTTTGTTTTTATGGAGGAGTGGCTGACCTCTGTATCTGGGGTCTCCTCTCAGGGTACTCCATGTATGGACAGCAGCTCCTTAGCCCCTCTGCCAGTGAGCCCAGTTCCAGTAGCCACGATGACTGAGGATGCTCCTGCACCTCTGCAGCAACCGCGCAGCCAGCCAGGGTCCTCCAGATCTCAGGCAGCCAGAGGACAGCCATCAAAGTCATCACAGGCCAGTCTGATCAGCGGCCTGCCTCCAGTCTAGCTGCTAGTGCAGGGGGTCACACCTTGCAGAAGCACTCGTAAATGTATTAAGAAATGCACCTAGACGCACTTGGGGATTTGCGGGAGTTTTCCATTTTCTATTTATATTGTTTAATAAACCTTTGCCATTAGTACAGTTCACATTAATTGTTGTGAAATGCTCATTCTTTCATGCCTGAATTGTGAGCTGCTGCTTTCACCCTTGATGCCTCATTGAGCTGCCAGTGTAGGCACAGGTCCTGTTTGGTAAGTGTCTCAGATGTGCCAGAGTGCATGGTGAAGCTGGGCGCTAAGCACTGGAGTGCAATAGGAAGGAGGCGACAGGCGGAATACAGTGGGGTGAGTCTTTATTGAGTTCACTTTGAGAGGCCATCATGGTGGCTGGAAGTGGGTAAGTATGAGATTGTCTCTTGCCTCCCTTGCGCGTCTCTCAATGTGCCTGGGCTCCGATACAAGAGGTTCAAGATCCAGTGCTGGCTGCTCATTAGCCTCCTCCACATCCACCTTGTTCGATGAGGACTGGCGATCAATCATGTCCTCTTCATGCAGTTCTAGATTTTGCACAGCACAGCACCACAATACGCGAGACCCTCTCTGAGACATACTGCAGCGCTCCACTGGATCGAGCTAGGTACCAGAGTCTCATCTTCAGCAGCCCAATGGCCTGTTTGATGGTCGCTGGAACCATGCCAAGTGTTAAACCTCTCATCTGCTGCTGTGTGAGAGTTCCTCACAGGCGTCAGTAGCCATGTCTTCAATGGGTAGCCCTTGCACCTGAAGTGGAGTGGAGGGGTGCTGGAAAAGTTGTGGCACCTGGCATTGCTGAGATTTGTAGGTGTTGTGGCTGCTTCCCGGGAAACAGGCACACATCTGCAGGATGCACTTCTGCTGGTAGCAGACCAGTTGAATGTTGATGGAATGGAAGCCCTTCCTGTTGACGAAGATGCCTGGCTGCTCCATAGGAGCCTTGATGGCCACATGCGTGCAGTCTATCACACTTTGCACCTGGGGGAATCCAATGATGGCCCTGAAGCCAATGGCCCGCTCGGCTTGACTATCATGGTTGGTCCAGTAGCGCACATATTTGCCAGCCCTCTTGAACAAGCATTGGTTACCTCCTTGATGCAGTGGTGGGCTGCCGCTTGGGAGACCTCACACATGTCCCTGGTGGATCCCTGGGAAGAGCCAGATGTGTAAAAGTTGATGCCACCGTGATCTCCAGGGCCACTGGCATAGGGTGACCGCTGAATCCCATAGGTTGCAACTTGCCCTGCAGCAGGCTCCTTAGACAGCGCCTTCCAAACCCGCGACCTCTACCAACTAGAAGGACAAGGGCAGCAAATGCATCGGAACACCACCACCTGCAAGTTTCCCTCCAAGTCACACACCATCCTGACTTGGAACTATATCACCGTTCCTTCACTGTCGCTGGGTCAAAATCCTGGAACTCCCTTCCTAACAGCACTGTGGGTGTACCTACCCAACATGGACTGTAGTGACTCAAGAAGGCAGCTCACCACCACCTTCTCAAGGGCAATTAGGGATGGGCAATAAATGCTGGCCTGGCCACATCCCATGAATGAATTTTTAAAAAAAGGAGCATAAGTCGCTGATGGCCTCCCTGGAGAGCCACAGTCTTTGCTGACACAGCCGCTCAGACATTTGCAGGTAGCTGAGTTGAGTCTGGTACACTCTGTGGCACAGGTGGGCCCTTCTTGGCATTGCTGGCTGCTGGAAGCTCTTGGAGCTTCACTGGCAGGCATAGTTGCCTCTTAAACTACCATCCATTGGGGGCACTGTATCACCCCATGGGCATCCACAAAGACAGGGTGTATGAGACCCATGCTAGCTAATCAGTAGGCTTTAGAATCGCTGTCCCTGCACAGACAAACTTGTCTTTGTATCTTTGTCTTTGCTACTCCCCTCAGAATACGCGCTAATGGCCCTCATTCCCAACCCTTGCAGAGAGCCAGCCCAGTACCCAGTACTATGGTCACCCTCACAGCGGGATTGGAGGTGGGGAGAGCATAAAATTGGGTGGGATGGTACCGGGGAGGTTGGGGGGAGGGCCTTCCTGTCCTGCTGCCAATTGAGGCCCTTAAATGGGTAATTAATCCCTCCCAATTAAGGGCCTCTTCCTGCCACACCTGCAATTATCCGTGTCCCCTGAAGTCAAAACCCCCACCACTGGCATTAAATTCTTCCCAATATCTCTATTTATGAAGCCCAAGATCCCATATGCTTTGTTAACTACTCTCTTAATATGTCCTTCCACCTTCAAAGGTCTTGCACATTAACCCACCCAAAGAGATGGAGGCAGGCAGGACTGGAGAGGAGGTTCTGGTCCAACCAGGAGCACACAGCTTTCTCCTTTCAAAAGTTCAAATTCAAAACCTCCAACAGTCAGTCATTCATGTGACCAAAACTGGTCTGTGTACTGGGGAAGCAACGACTGGGCCCCCTTGTTCCAACACTGTTAGAGACTATACAAATGTCTTTCCAGTCAGGGGTTTGCAATTTTAAGTTTTAATGTTCATGTGGCAAAATCATGTGTGCCTCAGTCTTGACAGGTGGGGGGTTTGCCTGACACTGTTCTATCCTTTTTAGGTCCCAAAGAGGACGACCTCCATTTGCTTACATTGCCTAAATCCATTTGCTGCAGTTTTCTTCTTCACTTAATCTATCCAATCGCTTTGTAATTTTATGCTTACATCTAAACTACTTACAATTCCGCCTACCTTTGTGTCATGAGCACATTTGGATATGTGGCTTTCTATCCCAACATCTCAGTCATTAATAAATACAGTGAATAGTTGAGGCCCCAACGAGGATCTTAGCGGGCCGCCGATCTCGGCAGTGAGCTTCAAAACTGGCATACGATACTTCCATGGCTTATTTCCATGGAGGAGAGGGACCACCCGCCACGATGACATCATGCGGGGTGGGTGCTCCGTACCCAGCAACGCTGTCCAGCGCCACCGGGCAGGCACCATTTTTAAAGGCTTCAAACGCTTCAGGGCCATTTAAATTTTTGAAGGCCCTGGTCTGCAAAAAATAAAATTAAAATTTTAAGAGCACTTTGAATCCCCTCTCCCACCCGCACCCCCCCCCCACAATGAGTACTCAATCTATAAATTGCCCTCTCCCCCCAAAGAAAACTTCTATTCCAATCCTGAATCTTCCCCCCCTGAACTACAGTAACTTTGACCCTCAACCCCTTTCTGCCACCCCCTCAACCAATAGCAAGAGTTTTCCCTGCTCCCACCATTTCTGCCCTGAAAACTTCACTCCTCCCCCCTCGGATCTCCGAAGGTGTGGGAGTTCTGGCAACCAGCCGGAATATTGGCGTGGGATAGCTATCGGGACGAGGTGAGTGATTACGCATGAATTAACATTTATTTAAATATTTAAGTTAAGGTTCTGTTGTCAAGTGGTGGAGGTTTGGGGTGGGGGGGGGGGGTGGGAGCGGGCCGCCACAAGGCCTCGCCACTGTCGGTAATATGGGGCGAGGCCTTCTTGGCATCGAGGCCCGAGGAGGCCTCTCCCAGAGGTATTTTCCGGCCCCTCCCCCCCCCCCCGCCACAATCCGAAACATCGGGGGGCTGGTAAAATCCAGCCGCACTAGTCACATCCTACCAATGAGAGTACATATCCATTATCCCTACTCTGTCCCCTGCTGCTCAGCCAATTTTCAAACCAGGTCACAATTTGCCTTCGATTCCATGGGCTTCAACTTTAGCTAACAGCTAAGGAACTTTATCAAATGTCTTCTGGAATCCATATAAACAAATAAAGTAATATTTGCATTTCTACAGTGCCTTTCATGATCTTAGGACATCTTTGCAGCCAATGAGGTACTTTTGAAGTGGAATCACCGTTGTAATATAGGAAATATGACAGCCAATTTATGCACAGCAAACTCCCACAAACAGCAATATGATAACGACCAGATAACCTGATTTTGGCGATGTTGATTGAGGAATAAATATGGTCCAGCACACTAAGGATATCTCCCATGCTCTTCTTTGAAATATGCCATTGGATTTTTTATGTTCCTAAGAAGGTAGATGGGGCCTCACTTTACTGTCTCATCTGAAAGATGGTATCTCCGACAGTACAGCACTCGTTTGGTTCTACACTGCAACGTCAGCTGAGATTTTTGGGTTCCTGGAGAAGATTTGAACATTCTAACTGAGAGGGCAGTGTGCTACCAACGGATCTATGGCCAACACTAAAAATCACATTCATTCACATTACCTTGTCCACTACTCTAATCATGCCTTCAGAAAATTCAATCAGGTTCATCAGGCATGACCTACCTTTTACAAGTTCATGCTGGCTCTCTGATCAGCGGAAAATTGTCAAGGTGTTTCATCACCCTATCCTTAGTTATAAACAATAATATGATTTCCTAACAACATATATTTGGCCAACTGGACTGTAATTCCTTGGTTTTCCTTGCTCACCTTTCTTAAATAGCAGAGTAACAAGCATTATTTTCCAATCTAAAAGGAATTGTTCCAAATCGAGAGAAATTTGGAAGATTATAGTTAGGTCATCTGCAATTTCTCATCAACATCCTTTAAAATCTTGGGATGAAAACCATTTGATCCTGAGGATTTGTCACTCTTTAGTGCTATTATTATCTTCATTACTGTTATTTTGCTTAAGTTAATTTTGGTGAGTCCCTGACTCAACATTAGTTCTTTGGGCTTACCGGCTTGCTGACCTCTTCCTTTACTGCAAATACTGTTACTCTCCACATGTCACAACATATATTTAAATGTTCACCCAGTTAACGATACAGTCAATCCTATACTTTACTCTTGATCCCAGAATTAAAATACACCAACCAATTTTCATTAATATACAACAAAATTATCAGTTTATTATAAAACAAAACTTATCCAGTAATGAAGCAAAGCATCACAGATTGAAATATGAAAATTCCCTTTTTAATTACCTACCACCCCCACACCCCCAACACACACACACATATACCGGTTAACTGAAAAATAAAGACATTTTCTCTGCAGAGCTCTTTTTACGAAAGAAACAATAAAAGAAGTACTTTGGCCAAATACTTGCCAATTCTTGAATAAAAAAAGAGATGATATGGAAGGATGTCAGTTGTCCCTTTTGGTCTGGTGTCTGGATATATGGAGACGGATCACTGGAATCTTTTCTGGAGCAGTTCATTCTGGAGATGTCGAGAAGTAGTCCAGTAGGCTTTCCAGGAGAAATGTGGCATCAGCGGTTTCAGTTATCCCACTCTGGATTCTCAGGTTTTTCAAAGAGATGGAGAAAGAGGAGCTGACACACTGGATGTTTCTGGGTCTCTTGGACAGGTGCAGGAAAGGTGAGCTGGGTGTTTCTCTCTTTGCAGGTTGATCTCCAACTACTTTTCAACACTGTCCATACCCCAAATGAACCAAAACAAAATCTCAGAAGTGAAACCAGCTCCTGACCCTCATAAATTGTGACATGTCACTTTTCTGTAAACATCTCCTCCTTGTCACCAAGGTTTCTGTTGGTTATTGAGCTTAAGGCATGTGATTTCCAGTAAAGGTTGTTTTCCAAAAAGGACCTCTCAGTGACACTTGTAAAAAACATCCATGGAGTTTTTTCAGTTTTCCCAAATAAACCAATGTCCATAATTCTAACATATAAACCCTCAAAAAATACTTAAAAAGAAGCATTTTCATAACAATACTGTCACAAAATAATTGTTCACCATGCCTGCCATTTCCTTACTTTAATTGGCAATGTCACCATCATCAGTTGTTAAGGGACCCACATTTCTCCTGATTCATAATATAGTTGTATTTTTCTGTTCAATTATTCATTCATTAATCCACTCTTCATTCAATCATACATTCAATTACACATTCATTCAGTCATTCAATCATTCATTCAGTAACTCATTAATTCAGCCTTTCAATCCTTCACTCATTCAGTAATTTATTCATTCATTCAGTCGCTCAATCATTCATTCAGTCATTGAGTCATTTATTAAGTAAAACATTAATTCATTAGTTATTCAGTCTGCCATTCATTCAATGATTCATCATTTTTCTGTGATCTATTAATTCAGTCGTTCAGTCATTAATCCATATAATCAGGCATTCATTCAATTATTCAGTGATTCATTCATTTATTCATGCAGGTGGTCATTCATTCAGTCATTTATTAACTCAGTTACTCATTCTTTCATTCTATCATACATTGCTTCAATCGTTCATTCATTTACTCATTCAATAAATGATTCAGCATTCATTCAGGCATTCATTCAAGTAGTCATTTTGTGTTTCAATCGCTCACTCATTCACTCAGTCTATCATTCACTTAATACTTCATATAATTATTCATTTAGTTTTTTTCATTCAGTCATTCATGATCAGTTATTGATCATTCACTCACTCATTCAGCCATTCATTCATAAAATGATCCTGCCATTCATTTCATTACTCATTCAGTCATTTGATTACTCATTCATTCAGTCACTCAATCATAGGATCATAGGAAATAGGAGCAGGAGTAGGCCATTCAGCCCATTGTGCCTGCTCTGCCATTCAAACAGATCATGGCTGATCATCTACCTCTAAGCCTTTCATTCTGTCATTCAATCAATCATTAATCCTTACAATCAGGCATTTATTCATTAATTTATTAATTCAGTCATTCATTCCTTCATTTACTAATCATTCATTCACTTGTTAAATGAAACAGTAATTAATTCAGTCTGTTATTCATTCAATTATTCTTCATTATTTCTGTGATTCAACCATTCAATCATGAATGAAACCTTATCCTTATCTAGTCTGGCCTACATGTGAATCCAGACCCACAGCAAAGTGGTTGACTCTTAATTGCCTTCAGTGGGCATTTAGGGATGGGCAATAAATACTGACCTAGCCAGTGACACCCACATCACATTAACAAATAATCAATACAATTAGCCACTCATTCAGTCATTCCTTTAGTCAGGGAGTTATTCATTAAATCATTCATTTATTTATTCATTCGTTCATTCAAAGATGCATTGATTCACTCAGTCATTAAATCATTTATTCATCAATTCATTCAGTTGCACACTGGGTGGCACAGTGGTGCAGTGGTTAGCACCGCAGCCTCATAACTCCAGCGACCTGGGTTCAATTCCGGGTACTGCCTGTGTGGAGTTTGCAAGTTCTCCCTGTGTCTGCGTGGGTTTTCTCCGGGTGCTCTGGTTTCCTCCCACATGCCAAAGACTTGCTGGTTGATAAGTTAATTGGCCATTATAAATCACTCCTAGTGTAGGTGGTAGGGAAATGTGGGGATGTGGTAGGAATATGGGTTTAATGTAGGATTAGTATAAATGGGTGGTTGATGGTTGGCACAGACTTGGTGGGCCGAAGGGCCTGTTTCAGTGCTGTATCTCTAAACTAAACACACTCTCATTCATTTTGTTATTCAATCATTTATTTATTCAGTCACTCATTCATTCAGTCTTTCATTTACTCACTCAGTCTGTCATTCATTTGATACTTCATAATAATGATTCCTTCATTTAGTTTCATTCAGTCCTTCATTCACTCAGTTATTCAGTCATTAATTCATTCAGTAGTTCTTTCTGTGATCCATTCATTTGGTCATTCAATCAATCATTCACCCTTACAATCTGGAATTCATTCATTCATTCAGTGATTCATGCAGTTGGTCATCCTTTAGTCAGCTAATCAGTCAGAATTAAGTTACTCATTCAATCAGTCATTCATTCTGTCATACATTCAGTCATTCAATAATTAATTCATTTATTGTCAGTCAGTCAGTCAATAATTCACTCATTCATTCATTTATCAAAGTGACTCCTGACAACGCAGAGGCCCGCTGACGTCATCAGAGTGCGCACATCCTCCTCCGGGTCGTCACCGCCAGCGGCCGACACATCCACCACACATTGTGGGGCGGACGTCCCGGCCGCGCCAGCTGATCCTGCCTCCGTCACGATCCCACCCCCAGGATCGATGGCGGAGGAGTCCTCTCTGGGTTCTATTGTGAAACTGGAGCCTGTGGGTACCAGCAGCCCGGACCCCCCTCCACCTCCGTCCCCAGGCCAATGAGTGGTCCAGCAGATGGGGCAGCATTCTCGGTTATAACCGGATCCAGTGTCTCCTGGTTGGTGGTGGACTCCGGCTGGGAGGGCCAACCCTTTGGGGCCCCGCCCTCCCCTCTACTCAGGGCACCCGACCCGGTGGCAGTAGCAGAATGGGCGACGTCCCCAGGCTCCCCCACAACAAGCAGGGCTCCACTGGCTTCCCCTGGAGGGGCCACATGTACAGGTCTCTCCCCCTCCACTCCATCCTGAGGAATAGGGAGCTCCTGCCCAGACTTTGCAGCCTTGATGTTGTTGGTGGTGGTAGGGGAAACCTGGGGACCAGAAACAGGAGACAGCTCCCCTCCAACAGATGGACCCTGCGCCTCAGGGCCCCTTGTCACCTCGGTGGAGGGGTGCCTTCTCCTCTTTTTCCCAGTTGGGTGCGGAGGCTCAGAGACCTCCATGTCATCAGAGGCCTCCGCCTCCGCACTCTTTTTTTTATTCACCCTGGGCCTGAGCCCAGCCCTGGGGCAAGTTGACTCCCCGAGATCGGGCTTTGTGCTGAGCTCAGACTCGGGTAGTGTCACGGTGTCCAGGGGACGCGCCTCTCGATGTTTATTTCTCCTCCGCGCCTTCCTTCCACTTGGACGGTCACCCCACTCCCTGCCGGAGGCCGTGAAAACCACAGCCTCCGGTACCGACTGAATGGTATCTGGTGGAGGTGTAGCGGGGGGTGGGAGGAGGTGCAGCGGCACCACCCTGGGCCGCCGAGATGGAGTTGGCAGCCGGGAGGTTGGGGCAGTTCTTACAAACATGCCCCACCCCATTACAGACATGGCACCGCACCCCATCCAAGGTCCAGAAGACGCGGTAGGACGTCACCTGGAACTCTACATTAAAGTGGCCCTCTGTAACCTCCTCCCGCGCCAGCTGCATGAATAACTGGCGGCGGAAGGAGTACACGTGTCGGAGGCTTATCTCCCCAAGACCGAGCGGGACTGGAGTGAGCCCCGTCTTTACCTCCCCCAGATGGTGCAGGTGGGGAAGGAGGAGCTCACCAGGAATGAAGGGCGGGACATTGGACAGAATAAGCCTTTGCGCAGTGGCCTCCAGGAGGTCCACTGGCAGAAAGGTCCCGCCCACGGTGAGCCCCTTGCTCAGAGCCAGGGACACCGCCCGCTCGGTCCTCAGGAATAACACTGCCTTCCCATACATTTTAGAGGCTGCAACAATAGCCGAAGGGCCGACAACCTCGGCCATTGCTTTCACACATGCCTCTCGTCATGTTCGGGTGGATGTAGCTCTTGACCCCATGCTTCGATGTTAATAAAGCAAACGGTGACGGGGCAACAGGTGCAGCTGCAGCAGCCGCAGCAGCACATGTACGGGAAGGCCCCGCCACCGGCGAAGGAGGGCTTGCCATGGGGTCTAAGAGCCACGTCCACCCCCAAGGAACAAAGCAAATTTACACAATTGAAACAAAAAACAAACAAACTTTAAACAAAGTGGAGTGGGAGTAGAGGAGGATAGGGGTAGGAAGGTAAAGGAAAAGGGGAGGATAGGTGACTGAGGCGACTGAGTGGAGGAAGGGAGAGAAAGACTGAAAGGGATGTTTGATCCAACTGCCAGTTGGAGCACCTTTGTAACAATTAGTCCAAAACTGTTTGTTGTGTTCCAGTTGGGGGAGGCTTCTTCGCCCGGGACGGTTGGAGCTGCCCGGTACTCTCCTCTTCTGCTTTTAACAAAAAAAAAATTCTTCACCCGGGCAACTCCAGCTGACCCGAGCAGGCAGTTGGGGTGGGGAGGGAGCTCCCTGTGTGCAAGCACCAATACAAATACAGGGGCCCCCGACTGGATTTGGCAGCCCCACCCAAGTCTTCCGGCCTCTTCTCCCTCCCCCAAACAGTCCAAAACTTAAGAGTTCTTCAGGTGCCCTGACACCCACCTCTCCAAAACAATTGCAGCCTTCCTTGATGGTTTCTCTCCACTCTGCATTCACCTCTCTCCACTTTCTCCAATTACTCCAGTCTCCTCTCTCCAGTTGCTCCAGTCTCCACTCTGCAGTTGCTGCAGCACAGGTGCAGCTGCTCCCCCTGATTGCTGGCAGGAAGTGCTCCAAATTGCCCAGCCAATCCCAGTGCTGTACCTGTCCTGGGAGTGTTTGATGGGACATTGTAGAAGGAGCTTTACTCTGTATCTAACCCATTTTTTTTGTGAAGTGCGAGGCAATGGATGAGTGCGCGATCTCTGCTGATACACACACTGAGCAAAGCTCAATGTCATGGGAATCATCTGAGAGGTTTCCACTTCATGCAGTTTCCATAACAAAACCCCAAAAAATTAACTGCATGATCGCACTCACAGACTGTGGGAGTTGTAGGGAGCAAGCTTCACTCATCACTTTCACCTCTGTGTGAACTGCAGCAAGTTAATTACAAGAGCTTTACTCTGTATCTAACCTGTGCTTTACCTGCCCTGGGAGTGTTTGATGGAATAGTGTAGAGGGAGCTTTACCCCATTAGGGATTGTTAATGTTTAAAAAGATAAAGTCGAATTCCTAGTTGTTATTGAAAGAATTACGCCACAATACTTCATGTTTTAAACAAAAACACTTTACTGTATTGAAGTTAAACAAAGCAAAACACTACTAACTCAACATTACAATTTGAAATCACTTATACTTTAAACTTAAAATCTTAACAAAACATGAAGACCTATACTTTAAACTACAAATCTCAAAAGAACACCCACATTTGACTTTTACTTCTACCTCAAGAGTTCCACTAGGCTTTACAGGATCTTGGTGGTTTGTTCATTTCTCCTGGGACCAATCCAAAGTGTACCACAGCTCTTAGGAATTCACTTCGATTTTCCTTAACTTCTTGGCTGTCTTCCGAGGTATGAGATCTCCTGGGGATTCTCCCACTATTATCCGACTAGGCAATCCTCCAACTCTCTTGTAACACCTCACAATTCTGGATGTCCAGCTTGAGGATGGACCTTACTCAAAACGGCACAGTGGCGCAGTGGTTAGCACCGCAGCCTCACAGCTCCAGGGACCCGGGTTCGATTCCGGGTACTGCCTGTGTGGAGTTTGCAAGTTCTCCCTGTGTCTGCGTGGGTTTCCTCCCACAAGCCAAAAGACTTGCAGGTTGATAGGTAAATTGGTCTTTATAAATTGTCACTAGTATAGGTAGGTGGTAGGGAAATATAGGGACAGGTGGGGATGTTTGGTAGGAATATGGGATTAGTGTAGGATTAGTATAAATGGGTGGTTGATGTTCGGCACAGACTCGGTGGGCCGAAGGGCCTGTTTCAGTGCTGTGTTTCTAATCTAAAACAGAAACACCCCTGGTTCCTGATGACTGCTGTACTCCTGAGTCCTGCAGCTTCCAAAGCCAACTGACTGTCTGTAAGCCAGCATAGAGATAAAAACATCTGACCAAAGGCATTTCTCTGCACCATCTATCTCCATAGCAAGTGGTACAGGTGAGATGTCCCAGATAGCAACTTAAGGTAATTACCTCCAACTCCAAAGTACCTCTTTGATTTCTGATACTCACATGAATAATTGATATTGCTGACAATGACAGGGCAATTCCTCCCAGACCTTCTGGCTACAATTTCCAATGGAACGAACCCACCTGCTGTTTTTTGGCTCTCACCTCTCTAACTTTGGCCTTGCAAGCACACATGGAAAGACCTCTGAAATGTAAATCTTGGGTGGTCCTGCAACTCTTTGAAATTCCAGAATTCTTACAGCTACACATTCAATTTTCCCAAAAGTGACCCCTAAAATATTAATACAAACCATGAACTAGGTGAACATGACACCCTCACCCTAGGAAAAATGGAAATGCATCACCAAAATGATGCATTTTCATTTACCAACAAAACTAAAATAACTTAAAGCACGCGACACATTTAAACAATTACCTAATCACATGCAATACATTGTCCCGTAACCAGAAACCATGATCTAATTAAGACTTAATATTTCTTTTTGTGATGTTTTCTGAATGTTGTTTTCTTTTGTATATGAAAATCCAATTTTTGCCACTGGGTAAAACAATGATTATGATAGCCAATCTGGCTTTTGCATACCAGTAGATGTGAATTGTGATTGATTTGGTTCTTCTGTAAGTGGAGATTTTTCATGGTTATCCTGGTGTCAATTTTCAAACTCAGTCTTTGAATCAGTCTGTTCAGATTTCACCTTCTGAACTTTATTCTCTTCCATATTTCCAGGTTCTTCATTGAATGTTTCAATTAATTCCACAGTTAAACCATCTTCCTCCCACTTAACTGCAGGTATAATCTTTATTTTTAAGTCCATTCCCCAAACTCAAACATTCTGGATTCTCTTTTTGAGACAAGAAGTTTAAAATTGCTTCTTTCTGTGCGAACAATTCATTCTTTTGTTGGTCAAAATTTTCTTTAGCCACTTTAAGAAGGTTGTTTAAAAGACTTTTATGTTCAAGTAAAATGTTTGATATTCTTGTTTGGTCTGGTCTTTAAACAGATTATAATCCTTTAGTTTTTCTTGATCCCAGTCATAATGAGCCTTGTTCAAAACTCTGCAAGTGCGCTCGATAGCTTCTTCATTCTGGACTTCCACTTTCTGTTATAACACTTTGGTTCTTTCACGCAATTCACAAATATCATCGTCCCAGTCACGGGGTTTTAAGTGGTCTTTTGTAACCTATCTATTTGCTTGGATTACTGCTGCTGTGCCCTGTGTTGTATCAATATTGGCAGGCGCCTTTGATTCAGTGTCAGGTCATTAATTCTTCAGGGTTTGTCTGAAGTTTAGTCCTTCCTGGGGACAACTTTTAAATTCTTCAGGCACTTTTGCTGCCTCTGTTAAGTCCATTAATGGGGTAGATACTTCTGTGCCTTTACTTAATTTATTCTCTGGCCCGAAAGGATTACAAACAGGTGAGGGGCCTTGACGTACAGGAAGAGTTCTCATACTCTTGTCCATTGTCCCAGAAAACAGAAAAAACATGGCTGGGATTTTATCTGGGTGACAGGTGTCTCGCCCTCTGGCAAAAGTTCCGCTGGGAACCCCACGTCACCCCTTCTGTGGGAGGCCCACCAACTCAAGTACCAGTTAGGCACTTAATTGGACAACGATGGGCCTTCCATGGGATCAAGGACCCTGGCTGTGGAAGTCCCACCCTCTGAGAGCTGTTGGCCAATCAGAGGCCAGCAGCTCTTTAACTGAGCAGAATCACCATGGAGGTAGTGGCTGCTGCTGGTGGAGCACCCACTGAGGCCCAGGAGGGACACTGTACTCAGGCCACAGGTAGGTCAGGGCAGGAGGAGTTTTGGTGTTGTGGGGTGTATGAGGGTTGCCAGCAAGGGCAGAGGAGTGGCTCTCAGCGGGACCCCCCTTCTCAATGCCGGGTCCCTCGTTCAGTTACTAACTGCCTGTTAACGAGCGAACCCCACCCATCCCGGAGCCAGCAACCTGCACAGTATTTCTTGCCAAGCTCCATGTGCAGCGATAGGCCTGCCTGCCACTGGGCTAATTGCGGCAGTGGCGGGACGAGGCCCTTAATTGCCCACTTAAGGTCCTCAACTGGACTTTATTTTGGCTGAGGCGGGAAGGTGGCGGGATCTCCCCACCCCACCGTCCCACCCAATTACATGCTCTCACTGCCTCCAAACTTGTCGCGGGAGAAAGCATAAAAGTCCACCCCCACCCCCCCCCCACCCCCCCAATATCTCCTGCAAGGTCATTTCCTAATATAACATCAACCTGATTAACGTGTAGTTCAGATACAACCCCAACAATAACATACCCTTTTACCAAATCACAGTTTAAATTTACTCCATACAATGGGATAGGCACACGATTCCCATCCATACCCCGTATCAATACATTTTTATTCAGTGAACTCTTTGAAGAAAAGCCTAAATCTTTTTCTAGCATTAAGCTCTGAGCTGAACTGGTATCTCTCAGGATAACAATCTTTCTGGGTCTTCCTTGGAAAAAAATAGAGTGACTTCCCCTTCTAATATAAAACCTTCATAA
This sequence comes from Heterodontus francisci, assembly GCF_036365525.1. Lineage (NCBI taxonomy): Eukaryota > Metazoa > Chordata > Chondrichthyes > Heterodontiformes > Heterodontidae > Heterodontus > Heterodontus francisci. Next base: position 13,473,515 of record NC_090396.1, read on the forward strand.
TCTTTCACGCACCTATTTAAACCCACAGTAAATACATTAGACGGTAATGGTTTTTCACCAGCCTGCTTGGGCCCCAGTTGTTCACAATATATATCAATGATTTGGCTGTGGTGACCAAATGTGGTATTTCCAAGTTTGCGGATGACACAAAACTAGGTGGGAATGTGTGTTGTGAGGAAGATGCAAAGTGGCTTCAAGGGGATTTGGACAGAATTAGTGAGTGGGTAAGAACGTGGCAGATGGACTATAATGGGGAAAAATGTGAGGTTATCCACTTTGGTAGGAGGAATAGATGTCCAGTGTATTTCTTAATTGGTAAGAGATTAGAAAGTGTAGATGTACAAAGGGGCCTGGGTGTCCTTGTCAACAGGTTACTGAAAATTAACATGCAGATGCAGCAAGCAATTAAGAAGGCTAATGGTATGTTAGCCTTTATCGCAAGAGGATTTGAGTACAGGAGTAGTGAAGTCTTGCTTCAATTGTATAGAACCTTGGTTAGACCACACCTGGAGTACTGTGTGCAGTTTTGCTCCCCTTACCTTAGGAAGGATATTATTGCCATAGTGGGAGTGCAATGAAGGTTCATCAGACTTGTCCTATGAAGAGAGATTGGGAAAACTGGGCCTGTATTCTCTAGAGTTTCAAAGAATGAGAGGTGATCTCATTGAAACTTACAAAATACTTAAAGGGATAGACAGGGTAGATGCAGCTAAGATGTTTCCCCTGGTTGGGAAGTCTGGAACCAGGGGACACAATTTCAAAATAAGGGGGAAGCCACTTAGGACAGAGATGAGGAGAAATGTCTTTACTCAGAGGGCTTTGAATCTTTGGAATTCTGTACTCCAGAGGACTGTGTAAGCTCAGTCATTGAGTATGTTTAAAGCAGATTGACAGATTCTAAATACAAATGATAGAAAGGGATATGAGGATAGTGTGAGGAAAAAGACATTGAAGTGGAAAATCAGCCATGATAGTATTGAATGGGCTGAACGGCCTACTCTGCTCCTATGTTTCTCACTCTTTGGTGCAGTAGTCTTTAGAGAAACACTACCCACACTCACTGAAGCTGTGGCTTTTGGTTTTAACTTCCAACACTTCTTTTAAATGTCCGACCTTATGATAAAGAAAACATGTTGGTATTTTTGACTCATTCCTATCCTTCATACAGTCTTTGTTTTTAACCACTTTGACAGGCATTTGTTTTGTCAATTTTACTATCCCATTGTCTGTCTCTCCAGCTCTTGTGAGTTTGCAAATGGAGATTTACTGCCCCCTAGCTGCTTATGGGATAAATCATAAACATCAGCTAAAACAGCAGCTTCTCTTATGTTAGAAACTTTACCGTCTTCCAGGTATGTCCTAATACCTGCTGGAACACTATTTTGAAATTCCTCTCTCACATTTTCAAAATTCTGTTTAAATTTCATTGAACGATACCAATGGTCAAAATCATTTCTTTTTCTCTAGCAAATTCTACAAAAATCTGATTCTGTCTCTTCCTCAAATTTCAAAATTTTAATCGATAAGCTTCTGGAACCAGCTCATCCACATTTCTAACTGTCTCACAATCTGCAGATTGTTCCACCAAATGTTTTGAATAGACAGCCAAGGCTTTTCCCATTAAAATACTTGATGAAAGAATGATCCATGTTTCTCGGGGCCAAGCTAACCTAGTAGCAATTTTCCTAAATGAGGTAAAATACCTTTCAACTCCTTCCTTACTGAATTTAGGCACTAGGCGAATATTCTTTGTCACATCAAAACTCGGAGTGGGACCTGATTCATCATCCAAACTACTAGATCCTCTTTCACCATGTAATCAAAGCTTTTCTTTAGCCAGTTCAAACTGTTTCACTTCCCTTTCTCTTTGAACCTCTAATTCAAGTTGCTGCATTTCTCTTTCTTTGGGCTGGATTTTATGAGCCCGCCGCTGATCTTGGCGGCCAGCTCAAAAAATGGCGGCCGCCCGCGCGAGCCAAACAGCCACCGCAATCTCAAGCACGGCAGCTTATTTAAATAGCTGGTGGGGCCTGTCCCCCCAATCATGAGGAGGGGGTGGGCTGTCCGTCTCCGGCAATGGTGTCAGCTGCCTGTGCGCAGGCGCTGATGCCATTTTTAAAGGGCAACCAGCCCTGCCGGGATACTTAAATTTTTAAAGTGAACCCCCCAAAATTAAATTAAGTTCCAATGCCCCTTTCCTACCCGCCCCCCCCCCCCATAATGACTGCATTAACTATTTGCTCTTCCCCCAAAATACTTACCTTTAACATCTGACCTTCCACCCCAAAACTGCCCAAAATTTAAGTTTCAACCCTTCGCACCATGCCCTACAACCATTACGTGTATTTGACCCCGTTACCAGCAACCCCCCCACTCCCCACCAGTGTGGCACCTCATTTCCCCAGACATAGATCTGAAGGCGCAGGAGTGCTGGCTGTTGTGCCGAGGATTGCAGCAGGCCTTCAAGATCGCGGGTGAGTATATTTAAATTAATTAATTTTATTGATTTGAATATTTAAAGTGTGGCCCTGTTGCCCAGCGGTGGGTGGGGCTGCCACAGAGCCTCACCGCCACCGGGAGGATTGGGCTGGGCCCTGCCGGTGACAAGGTGGGTGGCGGGCCTCATCCGGAGCCATCTTCAGGCTGGGCCCTGCCACGGATCACGACATCAAAGGTTTCTTAAAATCCAGCCCTTTATCTTTTTCCTCTCTTTCAAGTTCAAACTTTTGCTTTTCTCTATTTCTTTCCAATTCGCGTTTCTTCATTTCTTTTTCTAATTCAAGTTGCTTCATCTGTAACTGAATCCTAGCTAACTCAATGTTCATCTATCTGGGTCAACCTTTCCCTCTTTAAATTCCAAATGCTGTGCTAAAGTCTCCACTATTTCTACTTTTTTACCCCGTGCTTTTAACTCTATCTTCAACTCTTCTGCTAATGTCATCAATCTAACTTTTGTTGATTGTTGCAAAACTCAGGGATAAATCTTCCCATCTCAGAAAAGTCTTAGCAATTGACAAAGATTAGATTAGATATACAGCACTGAAACAGGCCCTTCGGCCCACCGAGTCTGTGCCAAACATCAACCACCCATTTATACTAATCCTATATTCCTACCAAACATCCCCACCTGTCCCTATATTTCCCTACCACCTACACTAGTGACAATTTATAGTGGCCAATTTACCTATCAACCTGCAAGTCTTTTTTGGCTTGTGAGAGGAAACCGGAGCACCTGGAGAAAACCCACGCAGACACAGGGAGAACTTGCAAACTCCACACAGGCAGTACCTGGAATCGAACCCGGGTGCCTGGAGCTGTGAGGCTGCGGTGCTAACCACTGCGCCACTGTGCCGCCCCATTCTTTCTTTTCTTTTCTTTCTTTTGGGCCTCCTTATCTCGAGAGACAATGGATACGCGCCTGGAGGTGGTCAGTGGTTTGTGAAGCAGCGCCTGGAGTGGCTATAAAGGCCAATTCTGGAGTGACAGGCTCTTCCACAGGTGCTGCAGAGAAATTTGTTTGTCGGGGCTGTTGCACAGTTGGCTCTCCCCTTGCGCCTCTGTCTTTTTTCCTGCCAACTACTAAGTCTCTTCGACTCGCCACAATTTAGCCCTGTCTTTATGGCTGCCCGCCAGCTCTGGCGAATGCTGGCAACTGACTCCCACGACTTGTGATCAATGTCACACGATTTCATGTCGCGTTTGCAGACGTCTTTATAGCGGAGACATGGACGGCCGGTGGGTCTGATACCAGTGGCGGGCTCGCTGTACAATGTGTCTTTGGGGATCCTGCCATCTTCCACGCGGCTCACATGGCCAAGCCATCTCAAGCGCCGCTGACTCAGTAGTGTGTATAAGCTGGGGGTGTTGGCCGCTTCAAGGACTTCTGTGTTGGAGATATAGTCCTGCCACCTGATGCCAAGTATTCTCCGAAGGCAGCGAAAATGGAATGAATTGAGACGTCGCTCTTGGCTGGCATACGTTGTCCAGGCCTCGCTGCCGTAGAGCAAGGTACTGAGGACACAGGCCTGATACACTCGGACTTTTGTGTTCCGTGTCAGTGCGCCATTTTCCCACACTCTCTTGGCCAGTCTGGACATAGCAGTGGAAGCCTTACCCATGCGCTTGTTGATTTCTGCATCGAGAGACAGGTTACTGGTGATAGTTGAGCCTAGGTAGGTGAACTCTTGAACCACTTCCAGAGCGTGGTCGCCAATATTGATGGATGGAGCATTTCTGACGTCCTGCCCCATGATGTTCGTTTTCTTGAGGCTGATGGTTAGGCCAAATTCATTGCAGGCAGCTGCAAACCTGTCGATGAGACTCTGCAGGCACTCTTCAGTGTGAGATGTTAAAGCAGCATCGTCAGCAAAGAGGAGTTCTCTGATGAGGACTTTCCGTACTTTGGACTTCGCTCTTAGACGGGCAAGGTTGAACAACCTGCCCCCTGATCTTGTGTGGAGGAAAATTCCTTCTTCAGAGGATTTGAACGCATGTGAAAGCAGCAGGGAGAAGAAAATCCCAAAAAGTGTGGGTGCGAGAACACAGCCCTGTTTCACACCACTCAGGATAGGAAAGAGCTCTGATGAGGAGCCACCATGTTGAATTGTGCCTTTCATATTGTCATGGAATGAGGTGATGATACTTAGTAGCTTTGGTGGACATCCGATCTTTTCTAGTAGTCTGAAGAGACCACGTCTGCTGACGAGGTCAAAGGCTTTGGTGAGATCAATGAAAGCAATGTAGAGGGGCATCTGTTGTTCACGGCATTTCTCCTGTATCTGACGAAGGGAGAACAGCATGTCAATGGTCGATCTCTCTGCACAAAAGCCACACTGTGCCTCAGGGTAGACGCGCTCGGCCAGCTTCTGGAGCCTGTTCAGAGCGACTCGAGCAAAGACTTTCCCCACTATGCTGAGCAGGGAGATTCCACGGTAGTTGTTGCAGTCACCGCGGTCACCTTTGTTTTTATAGAGGGTGATGATATTGGCATCGCGCATGTCCTGGGGTACTGCTCCCTCGTCCCAGCACAGGCATAGCAGTTCATGTAGTGCTGAGAGTATAGCAGGCTTGGCACTCTTGATTATTTCAGGGGTAATGCTGTCCTTCCCAGGGGCTTTTCCGCTGGCTAGAGAATCAATGGCATCACTGAGTTCCGATTTGGTTGGCTGTATGTCCAGCTCATCCATGACTGGTAGATGCTGGGCTGCATTGAGGGCAGTCTCAGTGACAACATTCTCCCTGGAGTACAGTTCTAGGTAGTGCTCAACCCAGCGGTCCATCTGTTTGCGTTGGTCAGTGATTATGTCCCCCGATTTAGATTCGAGGGGGGCGATCTTCTTGATGGTTGGCCCAAGAGCTCTCTTCATACCATCATACATTCCTCTGATGTTTCCGGTGTCTGAGGCCAGCTGAATATGACTGCATAGGTGTTGCCAGTAGTCGTTTGCGCAACGCCTGGCTGTTCTTTGTGCAGTACTTCTGGCTGCTTTAAGTGCTGCGGATGTTAAATCGCTGGGGGCTTTCTTGTAGTTCAACAGTGCAATGCGCTTAGCGGCTATGACAGGTTCCAGCTCTTCATTATGAGATTGAAACCAGTCTGCATTTCTCTTCGCACTTTTGCCGTAGGTGGTCAAAGCTGACTCATAGATGGCGTCTCTGATGTGGGCCCACTTGGTCTCAGCATCCCCTGTGGGAGTGTTTTGAAGGGCTGTTACAAGTGAATTTAGAAATTTTTGTAACAGCTGTGGGTGAGAAATTCTGCTCGTGTTGATGCGCGGGTGGCCCTTCTGCTTGGAATGATGCAACTTCTTTGGTCTGAGTCTAACCTGCTGCACACCAGGGAGTGGTCGGTGTCGCAGTCCGCACTGTGGAAGCTGCGTGTGATTTGAACACTGTTTAAGGCGGCTCGCCTTGTTACAATGAGGTCCAGCTGGTGCCAACGATGTGATCTTGGGTGCCTCCATGAAACCTGGTGACAGGGTTTAGTGTGAAAGAACGAGTTGGTGATGCAGAGGTTATGATAGGAAAACAGGTTATCAGTAAAAGCCATGCATTACACAATGTGACCAGACAGAATAGTCTGGTACACTGTACAGTTAGGCAGCATAATGAATTGGCAGTGCAGCTAAAAAGACTTGCATTTATATAGCACCTTTCATGACCACAGGATATCCCAAAATGTTTTACAGCCAATGAAGTGAAGTGTAGTGAGTGTTGTAATGTAGGACACGTGGCAGTCCATTTGCACACAGCAAGCTCCCACAAACAGCAATGTGATATGATCAGATAATTTGTTTTGCTGATGTGGATTGAGGGATAAGTAGTGGCCAGGATACCGGGGATAACGCCCCTGCTCTTTATTGAAATAGTTCCGTAGGATCTTTTACATCCACCTGAGACAAAAGACAGGGCCTTGGTTTAACATCTCAAGAAGAGAATCATGAGTTGCCTCATATGATCAAACAGAACAAGTGGCGCAGTGGTTAGCACCGCAACCTCAGAGCTCCAGCGACCCGGATTCGCTTCTGGGTATTGCCTGTGCGGAGTTTGCAAGTACTCCCTGTGACCGTGTGGGTTTCTGCCGGGTGCTCCGATTTCCTCCCACAGCCAAAGACTTGCAGGTTGATAGGTAAATTGGCCATTGTGAATTGCCCCTAGTGTAGGTAGGTGGTAGGAGAATGGTGGGGTTGCGGTGATTAATGTAGGATTAGTATACATGGGTGGTTGTTGGTCAGCACAGACTCGGTGGGCCGAAGGGTCTGTTTCAGTGCTGTAAGACTCTATGACTAAAATTACACTACACAACAGACCATCTTTGAGCTGCAGATGGTAAAGAAAGAACTTACATTTATATAGCGCTCTTCATGACATTGGGACGTCACAAAGCACATCACAGCTAATGAAGCATTTTTGAAGTGTTGCAATATAGGGCAATGTGGCAGCAATAAAGGATACAATTCTAAAGGAGGTGCAGAAGTAGAAGGTCCTGGGGTGTATGTGCACAAATCGTTGAAGGTGGCAGGGTAGTTTGAGAAAGTGGTTAAAAGGCATACAGGATCCTGGGCTTTATAAACAGAGACATCAAGTACAAAAGCAAGTTATGATGAACCTTTATAAAACATTGATTTGGCCAATCCTTTAGGAAGGATATGAAGGCTTTAGAGTGGATGCAGAAAATATTTATGTGAATGGTTCCAGGAATGAGGAACTTCAGTTATGAGGATATACTGGAGAAGATGGGACCGTTCTCCTTAGAGAAGAGAAGGTTGGGAGGAGATTGGAAAGAGGTGTTCAAAATCATGAGGGGTCTGGTTCATAATAGTTTAGTTTAGTTTAGAGATACAGCACTGAAACAGGCCCTTCAGCCCACCGAGTCTGTGCCGATCATCAAACACCCATTTATACTCTCTCTTTCTTTTGGGCCTCCTTATCTCGAGAGACAATGGATACGCGCCTGGAGGTGGTCAGTGGTTTGTGAAGCAGCGCCTGGAGTGGCTATAAAGGCCAATTCTGGAGTGACAGGCTCTTCCACAGGTGCTGCAGAGAAATTTGTTTGTCGGGGCTGTTGCACAGTTGGCTCTCCCCTTGCGCCTCTGTCTTTTTTCCTGCCAACTACTAAGTCTCTTCGACTCGCCACAATTTAGCCCTGTCTTTATGGCTGCCCGCCAGCTCTGGCGAATGCTGGCAACTGACTCCCACGACTTGTGATCAATGTCACACGATTTCATGTCGCGTTTGCAGACGTCTTTATAGCGGAGACATGGACGGCCGGTGGGTCTGATAACAGTGGCGAGCTCGCTGTACAATGTGTCTTTGGGGATCCTGCCATCTTCCATGCGGCTCACATGGCCAAGCCATCTCAAGCGCCGCTGACTCAGTAGTGTGTATAAGCTGGGGGTGTTGGCCGCTTCAAGGACTTCTGTGTTGGAGATATAGTCCTGCCACCTGATGCCAAGTATTCTCCGAAGGCAGCGAAGATGGAATGAATTGAGACGTCGCTCTTGGCTGGCATACGTTGTCCAGGCCTCGCTGCCGTAGAGCAAGGTTCCCTGCTCCACCCTCTCAGCTCACCCCCTCACAACCCCGTCCCAGCCCGCCCCCCCCTCGCACCATCTTCACCCCGCACCCCCTTCCCCTGCACCCCCCCACCCCCTCCCTCTACCCCTCCCCCTTGCATCCCCTCCTCCCACCGGCACCATCCTACACCTGTGTAGGGGCCCCAACAACCCCACTGCCTTGTGGGCGTCTCGGGAGAGACCAAGGCTAAGGGAGTAAACCCTAACAGAAAATCCGGAGCGGAACCCCGTAGGCGGTCATGTGTCACCTTTGGCATGTTTCCGGCAGTTCCTGCAGCCATACTGGTGCCAAACGTCGTGTCCTGCACTCCTTTGGACCCCACCAGCAAGGCCGAGAGGGGGGTTTTGACGACTGGGCAACTCTCAACCTCCATAAATTTGCCCAGGCATGCGCCATGGAGAGGTCACTCCATAGTTGCCTCACAGCGACTAAAACAACACGGAAGGCAGCAGTTACGGGTTATAAGTCCAAATAAATTGGCGTAGAAACTGGGCGCCACGGGTTGCCTTTGTCGGTGGGAGAGGTCATTGCACCTCACTGGACAGCTACCGCCCGCCTCAAACCGGGCAGCCCCCGGTCAATAAGGTTCTGTCCCGCCACAGTCTGCCTGCTTCAATGGGTGCTTGGAGCTCAGGGTCATTGCCCGAAAGGTGGACTGATACACCGCACCAAACAACATGAAAAAAGGAAAGAAGGTACCAGCCCTTCGCTTTGCAAGCTGGAACGTCAGAACTATGTGTCCTGGCCTGTCGGAAGACCTTACACAAATCAACGATTGTCGGAAGACCGCCATCATTAACAACGAGCTCAGTAGATTCAATGTGGACATTGCAGCACTTCAGGAGACTCGCCTCCCCGCGAGTGGCTCTCTAGCAGAGCAAGACTACACCTTCTTCTGGCAGGGCAGGGATCCTGAAGAACCAAGACAGCATGGAGTGGGCTTCGCCATCAGAAACTCCTTGCTCAGCATGATAGAGACCCATTTATACTAATCCTACACTAATCCCATATTCCTACCACATCCCCACAACCTACCTATACTAGGGGCAATTTATAATGGCCAATTTACCTACCAACCTGCAAGTCTTTTGGCAGGAAACCAGAGCACCCGGAGGAAACCCACACAGACACAGGGAGAACTTGCAAACTCCACACAGGCAGTACCCAGAATTGAACCCGGGTCGCTGGAGCTGTGAGGCTGCGGTGCTAACCACTGCGCCACTGTGCCGCCCTAGATAGAGACTGTTCCCATTGGCGGAAGGATCGAGAACCAGAGGACACCAATTTAAGGCGAATGGCAAAAGAACAAAAGGCGACATGAGGAAAAACATTTTTAGGCAGTGAGTGGTTAGGATCTGAAATGTACTACCTGAGAGTGTGGGAGGCAGATTCAATCAGGGCTTGCGAAAGGGAATTGGATAATGATCTGAAAAAAAAATTTCAAGGCTACGGGGAAAGGGGCAGGGGAGTGAGACTAGCTGAGTTGCTCCTGTAGAGAGCCGGCACAGACACGAAGGGCCGAATAGTCTCCTTCTGTGCTGTAACCATTCTATACTTTTTATGATTCACATCACACCCACTAGCAAAATGCAAGTTACACACCATGAGCAAACCATGTGAACATAAATTACAGAATGCACCCACAGTGACAATGAGCTACATGGCGCATTCAGACAGAACCTAATCACGTGTGTCCTGTTAAATGCTGCACTTTGTTTCTCAGTGAAATCAGTAAGAATCCACATCACACGAACCAAATAGGAAATGATTTTGTAGAAACGCAATTTAACTTCAAGCCCTAATGCCCAGCAAACGGTACAAAGAATGTCATCGTTTATATAGCAGCAAAGCAGCTAACTGCATTCGGCCCAGTATAGTTTAACTACTTAGTAAAGGGTGCCCTCTGTTGGCTGTCATTGCTGGCACATGTACAATTAGTCATACACAAGCTCATATTCTACCAGGGCCCTGAGCAGACATTTAGTCAGAGGTGTCTCTTGGTCTCCAATCACTGTGCATTGCTCTGGAGTGTTGCTGGAAGTAGAAGACACACACAAGAATACAGGAAAGTTTTTAATGAAAAAATGCCATCTCTTCATCAAGCTTGCTCCTTTCACTCACAACGAACATATCTTCCCTGTTATAGATTATGTCCTGATTTTTCGTAAGTGAAAGTTCTACATAAATACTCTGATTGCCAAACGTAATCAAGCAAAATTAGAGAATATTAATTCATCTTCCCATCTTCAATTCTGGATTGCTATCCTTGAGGCAATAATTTCTTCTGTGAAATATGTTAACAAACATCATTGTCTCAAACTGAAATGGTATGCAAGATGTACCACCCTGGATCGATGATTTAATTGGAACTAATTTGCACTCCTAGGGCGAGATTTTATCCATGTCAAGCCGTTTTCAATGGTGGAAACGGAAGTGGGCGGCACTTCCGCTCCCTCCCTTTCTGCCAGTTCCCACATGATTGTACCTGAAAATGAAAAGGGCCAGCAGCAGGCACGGGGGACACGTGAGATCATGTGCTGGGGAACACTTTTCATTGGTGAAATCCACTGTCAGCCAGCGAAGCATCATGTACAGCAGGATTATAAATAATCCTTCAGCAGAATCATGAAGGCTCATCAGTGCGGCTGTTGGTCTTTAAGGAGAGTATTCTACTTTTTTTCCCCTTCACTTAATATAAGCGTTTACCCATCCTTACCAGTCCTCACACCTCTCCAACACCATCACCACCCTCCTTTGTAATTGTTTGGTTTAGTTCATCACCAACCCCACGGTTCAGTGATGCCTCTCTGCAGGTGCTCCTCCAGGCCGTCAGGGTAAGGGGGAGGTCCTCTTTCCTGCAGATGGCATCAGGAGAACCCCCCTCCCGACCAAGGCACCTGTGGGGTTCAACCTTGAGCCTGGGTGCAGTGTAGGAAACAGGTCAATGATCTGCTCAGATCGGCAAGGGTAAGTGATACAGCCAAATCCTAACAAATAATATCTCGTGGGGTCCTCAAAACTTAGGCTGGAATTTTACTTTCGTCGGATGGGAGCTGGATGGGAGATCCCACCTCCGCCTGGCCTGGGGATCTGGACCACATTTTACAGTCCCCCGGCCTTTAATTGGTCTGATACGGGACTTCCAACTCATTGAAGCAGGAAGTCCCGCCTAATGGAGCTGCTGGCCAATCAGTGGGCCGGCAGCTCTCAGTCCCAGCAGCGCCAGTGGGAGCAGTGGCCACTGCCGGGACTGCAACCCGACTGAAGAGGAACGACGGCCCCGGGTGGGGCCTTGCCGGGGTTGATCAGTTGGGCCCCGGCGAGGCAAGGGTGGTCAATTGGAGGGACGGGGTGCATGTTGGGTGTTGGGGGTGGATGGAGCACAGCGTGCCTGATTATGAGAGCCCCCCCCCCATCAGGCCGTCAGAAAGCCACCTGCTTTTGTCAGAATGGTACAGTCGGGTTCCCTTGACATTCAGAGGGCTGCTGGGGCCAGGCCCCTACTGAACCCCACGGTGATAAGTGTCCTCTGGTCATGGGCACAAGAAGCTTGCTGGACATGCGGCAAATGTTTGGGGACTATATGTCGGAGATGCCTGAGCTCATGCGCAGCTTTGCATGGGCGATGGAGTTCATGCAAGCTATGATGCCTGTCATGTCCCAGGCATGTGAGTGCATGGCTTCCTCCATGTAGGACGAGGTTGAGCACTTGACCCATATGCGGTCTGACCTGCATTCCATTGGTGTAGCCAGGTGCTCAGTGCAGCAGTGGCTCAGCGAGAGGAGGGCAAGGAACCTGGACCTCCCTTCAGGTGCCTCTTCCCCTCAGGTAGACAGACAGGTGCATCGTGTACCCAGATGAAGGAGCAGCAAGTGCCAACTGCCCCGGGGCCTTCTTCTCAGGACACCCCCTAGGTAAGTAGCATCTCCTCATCCCGCCTGACATTGACCTTCTTACCTCCAGCAGACGAGGCCAAGGGCGACGCCCCTGCAACAATGTAGGAGACCCCTAGTAGAATGAAGCTCTCAGGGCCTTGTACCTCCAAAGGACATGCACCATTGTCATCTACGGCAACGAGGCAGTGCAATGAGCAGACTGCCTCCACTTCAGCTGTTGCTGTTGAGGTTGCACAAAGACGTAGTGGAAGGAAGTGCAAATGTAAGGAATTCTGAGCATGAAGGTGGCACAGGTGTTCAAAAAAAGATTACAAATGTAAATATTTCACAATATATTTTTTCTGCTTTATTAATTTGTACATTTTTGTCATTTCTTGAGAATTGCTAGTCAGAGAGTTAAATGTAATAGCATGCTTCTTTGCAGGCATGCTTTGATGCTTACTGACGTGTAATGGGCATGGACTTTATCATGGAAGATGCTTTATTTATGCATTCATTCTTCACTAATTGTTATTGTGAGTATGTAGTTTTGCACTATCTGTGGCATGTGGCTTCATCTGCTGGATCAGTTGGCCCTCTCATCTATGCCTTATAAAGGAGATTGTCTGAGTCTACACACAACCTGGAGACATGAAATGGTGCAGGTGCACTCAAAGTACTGTTATGATGGTGCTGGTTCCGATTGAGTGGTCATGGTTGGATGATAGACATATGTCCAAATGCAGCACAGATTTCCTCAGATTCAGTATTCGCTAGCGAGTGCAGTTAGCAAAGCTTCACCATCCGTGCAATTGTAGATGGTAGAGGATGTCTGTTTTGAGTTTGGAGCACTGGTGAGACTGACAGAAGTAGGCAATGGAGTTCAAGCATTTGAACAATAATCATGTAGATGCCTCACTTCTTGGCCGAAGTGTGTGAATATGAAGTTGTCCCTGGAATCCCGTGCATGTCTCTCCATGGCCCTGGCATCCATTAAAGGATCATTCAAATTCATGGCCTCCTCCTCAGGCTCATCCAATTCATCCTCATCTGAGGAGGAGCGGTGCTCCTCCCGCTCATTCTGCCGCAAAAGATGTCTGCGTTGCATTGCCAGGTTGTGCAGTGCATAGAAGACTATGACTATTCGTGAGACCCTGTGGTGCGTACTGCAGAGCCCCTCCAGACCGGTCAAGGCAGCGAAAGCGCATTTTCAGCAAGCCAATGGTGTCTCTAGTGGAGACGTGAACTGCATTGTATCGCTCTTCTGCTACACTTTGGGGATGCCTCACTGGTGTCATCAACCATGTCTGCAAGGGGTAACACGTCACACAGGATCCAGTCGTCAACCTGGGCTGGTGCCTCAAAATTTTCTGGGAGTTGTGAGTTTCGCAAAATGTACGTGGCGTGACCACTCCCTGGGAAATGAGCACAGACTTGCATGATTTTTCACCTGTGATTACAAAACTGTTGAATGTTTAAAGAGTGCAAGCCTTTACGATCCACAAATGCAGCTGGCTGGCCCCAGGGAGCTCTAATGACCGCACAAGTGTGTTGTGTTACTGCTACTTCTAATTCTGCAGGTGAGAATTGACCTAAGACATCACCACTGTCTTCAACCCAAGGTGAACTACCAGGAGACCGCACCAGCCCAATGAATACCTGACAAGCAGCAAACAGACCTGCAACTTTAAAAATTCACCTTCCGAGTAGGATCTCACAGGCTATTCCTGAACCAACAGACTTTTACAATCTGAACTCTGTACACCTTTTGCCCTGTACCTTTCTATCTATCTTCTCTTGGGAGTGCGTGTGGAGTGAATGCGTGAGTGGTGTTGCAACAATTTCGGGATAAGGAATATGGCTCAATAAATAATTAATATTTTGTTTTAAACCTAGAAGAAAACCTGTCGCTGTCTGTTTATTTGACAAATAAAACACAAAGGGTTTAAACTCGAATAACAAAAAATGCTTGCTGCAGCCAGGTGGGAGTTGAACAGTGGGAACCACCCACAGCTCTCACGACATGGCTGGAACAAATTGGGGGCTCGAAGCCAGGATCTGAACTGTAAGAAAATTGAGAGATTTGGAAAATAGGAGGAAAACTGACCTCTAAATTTGTGGGAAAGGAGACAAACAGATTTTCTTGTATTCTTCTGTTTTTCTCTACAGTGCGAGAAACAAAAGATTTAATGCTAAGGAGTTTTTAGAACAGGGAGACATAACCCATGATAAGTTAAACAAATTGAGTATCGAAGATTTGAAAAGCTTAGCTACACAGGTGGGAATCACTTTCAAGCAAAAAGCAAAGAAACCTGAACTGGTGAAGAGTCTAGCTAGCCATTTTAAACTTACCTCTGAACCCCGAAGAAGAAAGTATAGAATCAGAGTCTGAAAAAATAATTCGAGCTAGAATCAATTTGGAGATGAAAAAGGAAGAGAGAGAGTTTCAGAAGGAAAAGGAGGAAAGAGAGCTCCGGTTCAAAAGAGAGGAGATGTAGTTTCCGAAGAAAAAAGAGGAAAGAGCGATTAGAAGAGAGGAAGCAGCAACAAAGTTTGAGTTATAAAGGCGACAAGCACAAGGTGAGCACGGTACCAGCTACTCAAACCGTATCCCCAATGCAGAGCAAAACTTTGATGTGCTGAAGCACTCAAGACTCGTGCCAAAATTTAACAAGGAGGAGGTTGAGTCATATTTTATAGCATTTGAGAAAATAGCTACTAGGCTAAAATGGCCGTTAAGAATTTTAGACTCTCCTATTACAAGGCAGGTTTGTGGGTCGGGTTTGTAAAGCTTTTTCTCAATTATCAGAAGACAGTTCATCTGACTATGAACAAACTAAAACTGCAATTCTAAATGCATATGAGCTAGTACTGAAGCACAGAGACAGAAATTCAGACACACCAGGAAAAGACCCCACACAGAGTTATGTTGAATTCAAAAGAATTAAACGTATGGCTTTTGATCGCTGGATACAATCTCTCAAGCTAGAACCCTCATATGAAAATTTGAGAGAAGTGTTGTTGCTGAAAGAATTTAAAAATAACATTCCAAGTAGTATAAGGACCCATATTGAAGAACAAAGAGTTACAAGAGTAAGAGAAAAAGCAAAAGTGGCCACCGATTATGAGTTAATACACAAATCCCTAACTCACAATAAATTTAGATCTAATAACTCTTACAGTCTAGGGAAAGATAGCAGGGATGCAGATAAAGCAGAAATGGGCGAGAAAGAAAAGGAGAGTAGGAAAGAAAACCAGATCAGTCTCCAACTTTTAAAAGAAATCCAGGTTGGAGTCCACCCGATGTGTTTCCTTTGTGGCATATCTGGGCATGTCCAGGCAAATTGTTGGTATTTCAAAAAAACAGTCAAACCAGTGTCTGTGGCTATAAAAGTGATGAGCATGTGTTCTAATATAACCCAAGCACAGAACACATACCAGAACATTTTACAAAAAGAAAAATGAGTCCTTTTGTATCCCAGCCACCAGGATACCAGTTGTTTTCAAACTCTACTGACAGCTAGGTTTACAGAAATGCCACCCGAAAGCAGAACAAATACCACAGTATTGGTAAAAGAGCTTACTGGCAAATGCTTAACGGTTCCCTGAGTTAAAGCTTACCTGCAAAGTAAGTTGGTCACTGGTGTAGTGACAATTGGGATCATTCTGAGCTTACCAATGCATGGGGTCGAACTATTGCTGGGCAATGACTTGGCAGGAAGCACAGTATTGTATCCAGAGCGTCCAGAATAGTCCACAGAGACTGGAGAAACTGAGGGGAACAAACAAACCTCTGTACAGCTGCAGAGGGCGAGGAAAGTCCCAAAAATCCCACAGGGGGTGTGAGAGACAATGGAATTTAAAAAGACCAAGACAGAGCCAATAAAATTTAAAAAGGCCAAGATAGAGCCAGAAAAAATGAAAGGAACTAAGATAAAAGCTGCAAAGGTTGAAGGAAAAGCACCAGAGATATGATTAGCCAAAACCTTCTTTAAAGATTTAACTGGGGTGGGGGACACACAAAGAAAGTTCCCAAACAGGTGAGCCGAAAGTGATGGAGATACCTCACCTAATTCAAGTGCCACAGGGGAGTGCAGTGAAAGCTGGACAGCCCCCTGTGAGCAGTAGTGTCCCAGAGGACATAGTTCAGATTAGGGGAAAACCTATCCCTGAAGTAAAAGGAAAAGAGAAGCTGAAATACTTTAAAGTAAACAACACTTATGAAAATCACAAGAAAAGTAAAAGTGAGGTCAATGTGCGTCCATCCATTGAAGAATCAAATGACCAGGTTCCAAATCCAAAGCTAATCAAACCCAACAATTTAGATTCAGAACTCGGCAAGAACAAGGGGCAGGAGGAAATCCCAGATGCTTCACAGAGGCTAAGAAAGGAAGAATGATAAAAAAACTCCAAACTTGAACGTGAAATGGCTGTTATCGGCAATGCCAGCTGCAGCTGTAGATTGAGGAATGAATGAAATGAATGTGTGCAGTGGTGTAACCCTATATCATCTTTCTTTCTAAAAAAGAACAAACATCCGAGGAATTTAATTTTTTTCCCCTTTTGGGGGAGGTTAAAAGACCTGGCTTTGTATATTCGAACTGGCTACTGGCGGGTACGAACAGAAGAATACCTTCAAAGCTAGGAGGTGTCAATTGCACCTATCCTAAGCCCATCAAGCCACATTTTGAATTCAACAAATTCTTCTGAAACAAAGAAGGTGTGAAGTAGCCACATCCTGGGCCATTGTTGGTCACTACAGGGAAGAAAATCACCGTCTCCCAACAGAGACCAGATTTAACAAACGTTTACCTTAAAAAGGCAGCCTGGGAGAGAAAGAGAGACTCTCCCAGAAAGAAGTATCACTGAACAGCTTGAGCAGCTAAGAGCGGGGAAAAAATCCAGCAAGCCATAAGGGAGGTATCCTGCTGAAAATTCTACTTAGGCTGCAGTGAAATTGGAAGTGATCTTGTCTTCAAAGTGAACTTTCAACCAAGAGAGAAACCTACAAACACCTCAGGCCTGCAAACAATGAGAACGTGACTTCCAATAGAATTCAACAGGTTTACTGTGAACCCCAAAACCTGAAAACCACTTACCCCTTTTCCTCTCCATCTGTCTCATCTTGTGTGTCTGTATTTCTGTGTATATATGTGTGTGTGTGTGTGCGCGCGCGAGTGAATGCATGAGTGAATATGATTGCAACAATTTTGGTATAAGGCATATTGCTCAATAAATAACTGGTCTTCTGTTTTAAACATATAAGAAAACCTGTTGCTGTCTGTTTATCTGACAAATAAAACACAAAGGGATTGAACCTTAATAACAAAAAAATACTTGCTGCGGTCAGGTGGAAGTTGAACAGTGGGAACCACCCACAGCCCTCACCATGTAGCTGCAACAGCAGACAGAATCTACAAATCCTTTACACTTCATCTATGATTGGCACAGTTGCCAGAACAACCAGACATGGAGAGCCATGTATTCGATGTGGCTTCATACATTCACCAAGAAACTGTCCGGCATTCCACAATATCTGTAAAGCATGTGGCAACAGAAGGCACCGGAAGCGTCAGTGCAACAAACCCAAGGTACAGAAAACCAAGCCACAGTCGGATTTGTGACAAGGGCAACATCCCAACAGATGGAGGGGACAGTCCAGATATCAAAAGTGGAAAGTACATGAGATGACCAGCCAGACTGAAAGGTTGAAAAGTGAGTATAACCAAGACACTGGCACACAAAGTGGGCAGGCGTTTCACATGGGTGAGCTTCATAGAGTGCATCGACATGGTTAGATCCTCCAAAGTCTTTTCCGCTGTCTAGATTATTTGCCCGCAAAAGTCTGGTAAACACCTACTCTGGAATAAAATAGCCACAGGTGTGAGCATCAACATTCTACTGCTCCGCATCCTGAAGAACATGTATTTGCGGCAATGGTAAACAATGGCTCAACTGACCACTGCCAAGCTCATGGCATACAATGGCACAGCGATTCCATCCTTGAGATCCATTAAGTTCAAACGCTGATACAGCAACTCAACGTGGTCACCCCAAATTTTTTATGTCGTGGACATCGCAGGTCCATAAATTACAGGCCTACCTGCATGTAGAGACCTGACACTGGCAAAAATTCATGGCATCAACACAGTAGTGGCAAAGCAAATGAACCACAAAGACAACCTCAGAAAGTTTGTGATCAAAATGAACTGGCACCGCAGGATTTAGGCTACACACTCAAGATCCAGAAAATCCAAGCAGCCAACAAGGCCGCACAGAGTCCACCTGGAAACCGATGTGACGATCGAGAAGGAGTGCAATAGCCAATGCGAGAAGGTGCAATATCTCACAGCCCAGAACAAGGGACTACTTGCTCAGTCACATGAAACTAATCGAAAAGTAGCCGAGATGCGTTGCAAGCACAATGATGCAACTGCGCTGTGACCTCGAGAAGCAGGTAGAATACCAGCTGTGTTTGAGCTACAACAAAGAATTGCAGCTCTAGAGGTACAGCTTAAAGGCTACCCAATGATAAAGTGACATTTCTTCTCTGCAATTGGAGAAGCAGCCAGTGCAGACAAGGTTAAGAGAAACAAAAGTCCCAATGGGTCTGAAAGAATTTCGGCAATAAGTTAAAGATTTGGAAACGCATTGGTAACACCATCTTCCCAGAGTTAATGGCAGGTGGGAAGAACTATCACGGAAGCTTGGTGTCAGCGAGCCACAGAACGAACTGATGGCTGTGCGCCTTACAGAAACTGAAACGCAGACTGAACTGAAAGAAATTAAACAAGATGATGAAACTTGCAACACAGAACCAAACCAGGAGTCACCAGCCATGCTGGGCAGAGAAAAATTGATCAATAGAGAAAAGAAAAAATTAAAGACAAGCCCAACACTCCTACTGACAGTCAAGACCATGAGACTGTACAATGTCCACAAATCAAACCTACGGTGACCAGACTGGGTTGTATAATCAGACCCCCGACTTGTAACTTTACCTATAACTCTATCACTGTTTATCATAAACATGTAATACCTTTTTCACATACTGTACGGTAAATTATTCTGATCCTTTCATGACACATTTTTATTTGTTGCAGTGTTGCTTTAAGGGATGTATCCTAAACAGCTGTCCAATACCCAGACACGATATGATGCACAGATCCATGTGACCTGAGTCATTCACTGCAGTCAGTCACTGCAAGCAACCAGCAATCTAACAACCAAGTACAGGACCTTCCCCAGTATTGCTATGGATGTTTGTATCTACAATAAAAGAACCTATCTTACAGATTCACTGATTATTATACAATTCGCATGGACACAAAGTGCAGTCAATAACCCCATGAACTCGAGGGAAAGGAGCGATGGTGCCGAAGGCTGATGATCTTGCTGCCTGGCTGACCTCATCTGTTGAGAAATAAATGAAATAACTGGCATGACGGAACAGGCATTGGTCATCTCCTTTATGCACTTGTGAGTGGCAGCCTGTGAGATGCCACATAGGTCACCCGTTGAGCCCTGGAAAGCACCGCTGGCGAAAAAATTGAGTGCCACAGTCACCTTGAGGGCAACTGGCATGGGGTTCCCACCAAAACCATGTGGTTGCAAGTCTTGCTAAACAATCCCAAAAATCTCAGTGAACATTTCCTGTGACATCCTCAGATGTCTCTGACATCTGAAGGTAGTTAGTCCTTGTCCTAAGAACGCATTAAGGCACTAGTGCCCATCTTCTATGATGCCTTCCCTGGATGGCATCATTCTGCGTATCGGCCCTCCTCTTGTGCTGCCTGCTGCTGGCGTTGCAGCATCAGCCACTGAGCAGCAAGAGCCCTCCTCAGACGCCTCCTCTCCTCCTTTGTAAAAATCTTGGGTCAATAAGACCCATCTTGTTGCAGCTTTATAACTGTTTGAATGAGACAGACAGTGCAATGAGAACAAGTTTGGCTCCTCCGCAGCTCCAGGCACCTAATCCCCACCTCTGCCCTCCCTGGTTTCCCTCCTCTGCACCTCCAGGCACTTGAACCCCACCCTCTCAACCCCATCCCTCGCCCTCCACCACAATTCACCCCAGCTGGTCCCGAGTGTGGAGCCAAACATCCAATCCAATGCTGCCCCCCACACCTGTGCCAAAGAGTTTGAGAAAGAAAAACACTGACCTCACACACAACTGCACAAAGCTGACTCGTGTACGCCACGTGAACTGGGTTCCATGAGAGTGCCATGCACCGCTGACTGAATCTGGCCAGTAGGGCTTAATTTCAATTAATTATAAGGTAATGAATATTCATGGTAAGCAATTTTATTAAAATGTGGAACTTGCCACAGGATGGCGTTACGCCTGACCAGCCACAAACACGCCACTGACTTAATCTTCACAATTGAACCCGCCATCGGGAGATTGAAAAGTCACTTCACACCTAATTAAGTCATGCCGCCTGCCATGAATCCCGCTCTTGCAGGCCCCATAAAATTACCCCCCCCACCCCCCTCCAGAATATGTGTGTTCTGTGGAAATAATTCTTTGTAATTCAAATTTAACAATATCAACAACTTAATCATAATTTTTCTTAGCTTAAACAGGTTGACAGCGGGTGGCAACAGGCTATTCAGTCATGGCAGTATAACAGGAATGCTTGACTCTGTAACAATCTGAAATCCCTACATACATACTTTCTAATGGGTGACATATGCAGGAATCAGAAACTATCACTTTAATTTCATGCAAATGTTTCTATAAACCTTGCAAACTCCAGTTATAATGCATTTGTGAAGTAACCTAACATTGGCTTGTATCCCCTTGAATTTGGAAAGTTGAAGGGATGAATAAATTAAGGTGCTTAAAATAATTAAAGGATTCGACAGGGTAGATATAGAGAAGTTATTCTTTCTAGTTCAGGAATCCAGAACAAGGTGACATAATCCTAAAAGTAGATGATTAGAAATCAGGAAGCACTTCTTCACACAAAAGGTGGTGGAAATTGGAATTCTCTCCTCCAAAACATTGTACATGTGAGTCAATTGAAATTTTAAAGGCTGAGATTGATCGATTTTTTATGAGCTAAAGGTAATAAGGGATGTGAATTAAAGGCATATAAATGGAGGTACAGATCAGCCATGATCTAATTGAATGATGGAAGAGCCTTGAGGGGCTAAATGACCTATTCCTGTTCCTATATTCTGCATAACAGAGGAACAGTTGAGTACTCATTTGGAGGCTCATATTTGGGCCTCTTTGCTGGGTTTCTGGTCCTGTTTACTTCCCTAGATACTAAACACAAAACACAACTTCAAAATTGAGGCAGCAACAACACCTTCAGCTACAGATGAAAGTTGAGTTTAGTTTACACCTTAAATTGGAGCACATTAGGGCCATTATAGCTGCTACCTTGAACGTACTTCCTTTCTACCTGGTGCTCCTGAGGAGTAAGCGATAAGAGGGAGATGGACAGGAGGAAAATGGGTTGGGACAAAAGTCCCCATCATCCCCTGCGGTTCTCCACATGTGTTAGACTGGGAATAGATGATCAACGGTGGTTGCAACAGGAGTGCAAAATTTTGCTCTGGGTGAGAATATGACAATATTCCCTACCGTACGATTTTGTTCCCTTTCCCAGACCATGGTGCCATTGACAGGAAGCACTAGGTCACAAAACACTAGATGAATACACAGCATCTTTATAGAATAAAAATTGGGTCACACTCACGTTCACTTGGGTTCTTGATCTGATATTGGATATTGTATCATCAGGCACTTGGTACTTATTACGGAAAAGGTACAACTTCAAAAGTACGTACAACGTCACCAGCCAGAAGAAATAATCTGTATGGAATACCTTTGTTCAGTCCGCAAGCGTGACCCTGAGCTTCCGGTCACCTGTCATTTTACTTCTCTGTCCCACTTCCAATCCAACCTTTCTGTCCTCGGTTTCCTACGCTGTTCCAACGTAAGTTTAAGGAGGAGCACCTCATTTTGCAATTAGGCACTTTACAGTCTTCCAGACTAAAGTTCAACAAGCTCAGAGCATAACTTCTGCCACCATTTTTTCTATTTTTTTTTTTGTTTTCGGACAGCAGCTGTTGGTGGTGATCCTGCTTTTCACATTTACACCTGCTCTAGATCTATTTTTTATTTCTTTATTTGTCCCATAACTATCTCCTTTTCTCTTGCACCATCATCCCTTTTGATATTTAATCTCTCCTGCCTTACACCCTCTCACAGACCTTCCCTTCTGTTCTCCCCACCCTCCTCTCCCTGCCTCTGACTTGCTTAAAACCTGTTATATCTCTAACATTTTACAGTTCTGACAAAAGGTCATGAATCTGAAACGTTAACTCTGTTTCTCTCGCCATAGATGCTACCAGACCTGCTGACTACTTCCAGCATTTTCTATTTTGATTTTAAATCGGAGGATTCCAATTTCATTAAAATATTTAAATTGCCAATACTCCGGGTCAGATAGACCGCCTTCCCCTTGTCATAGCTCCATTAAACCCATAAGTGGGCAGGTTGGGGTCGGGTTTGACATTGTTAAAATTTTAACCTTTGACCTGACCTCACCCACTCGTTTTTGGGTGTTAAAATTCTCCCCTAAATGTTCAGTATAATCTTAGACACAAGAGAATCTAAACACAATGCGTCTGGGGTGCTTTGGCACAATGCAGTTTGCTGCTCTTCACTTTGCGTTTTTGTACAGTCACAGCGAATAGTAAATTTCCACAAATCTGCTTAAAAAATCCCCACTGTTTCAGACCGGAGGGATGTAAAGAAGTAGGAAAATAGGCATTCATCATGTCAATTCAGTCTGCCTGTCCTGCATCTTGACCCTTCAGTCTCCTCCCCAAGCTCCAGGGTCTGTCCAATTGCCATGTGAATGACTGAGCTCTAGTTTTCTCTACACTGGATAGCAGTCTGTGCCAGAAAGTTAATGCATTACTTCTCACATCACATCTGACACACAGCTCCCAAATCCACCCATCATTAATTACAAACCTGGATCTTTAGAGATTTACAGAAAAGAAACTCATTGTTCCTATGTTGACTCTTGGCCAGAACAACCTAAAACTTAGTTTACGTTCCTTCAATATTTTTCTCCCCCGATAGGAATTTACAGCATCGATCAACCCCTGTGCTCTCTCCAGTGCCTCTTTAGCCTTTTGAACATTCAAAGTTATTCACAGGGGACAATGAGAGTAGAATACCCACTCACATCACTACCCTTCTTCAAGACTATACTCTGAAACCCTACTTTCTTTCCCTAAAGCCAAGTCACACTTCTTGTGTAGCCTAACAAGTAATCAACAATTACCCATTTTGATATGTTACTTCTAACCAGTACCTCTGCCCGGTATAAAGTTGTCTCAGCTTTTTCAACCCCCCAAAATGTGTGGCATTTGCACACAGCAAGATCCCAAAATCAACAATGAGATAAATGAGCTGGGAAGCTGTTTTGGTGATGTTGGCGCAGGGATAAATGTTGGCCTTGACACTGGCAAAACTCCCTCAGCATTGAATTGCCAACCTACATTATGTGCTGAGCTGTCTAGACTTGCACCCACAACCCACTGACTCCGAGGTGAGAGTATTATCACTGAAACAAGGCTGCCAAACAAAAATGATAACAGCAATGTCCCAATACTCCATTGCTGAACCTTTACCATTCAAATTCATTTCCATTTATAGCCTACCAAATGATCTCAATCTTCTACTTCTGCAGTCTAGCAGCTGTCTTATAATTGCACAAGATCTAATTGTTTTTGGATAGCTGTCTATGCTGTACTTTTATTGAATGATAAAGATCAATCCAACCATCATTCTCCACTGTTTTGGTCACTTGCTCAAACATCTTAATCAAGTTAATGAGGCAGGTCCTGTTTCCTAAAGCCAAGTTGGGATTCCCTAATAATCACCAAACACTCCAAGAGATGATCAATCACATCCCAAATATAACTCTTTCCTACAGCTTCCCTACAACTGGCATCAATCCCATCGGCATATAATTCCCAGTGTCCAATTTCAACCACTTAAATTATATGGCCACAGGTGTCACTCTCAATCCATGGGCACAAGCCCACTCTCAATCCATGGGCACAATCCCAGACTTCAGTGATCTACTGATTGTATGAACTACTGACTCACTAAAACCATTCCTGTGATCGCTTCTATTGAAACAACTTTAGCTAACCCTGCACTACCAGAACCAAAACATTGTCCCCAGAAGTGAGAAAATTCTGATGAGGAGCATTTATTCAGCTCATCAGCCATCACTTTAACCTCACAGTAAGCCTGCCCAGATAAATTCCTCAAAGAATCAGCGTGGACTTTGTCTTCGAGCCCCTAATATTGCCTACTTTCCTTTTCTTATGCTATTTAGCATTCCTAATAGTATCTCGTTACCCACAGCTGTTTGTTGCAATTTTTTTGATTTTTCTTACAACTGAACATTTAATACAAAGTACGTATTTAGGTTAATTTGTCTATACACATTCTTGTTTAGCCATGATAGTCTGACTACCTAAACCCTCTTTCACCCAAAGGATATACAAGGATCTTTGCCCTACAGCAAGGATTTAAAAATGCTCCTTTACTCTTTCGGTTGTTCCACTTCCAAACAATTCCAATTCATCCTCTGGTCCTCCCAAAATCGGGTATCAATAATAACTTAGCAACAGCATTAAGCAATTGAAATCTAACCATATATTTATCGCTGCACATCAGATATTGTTGCTGGATCACCACTAAATCTAATGTAGTACTCTCCCTACCATGTTGAATTAACTGCTTCTCAATGTCTGTCATTGAGGGAATGTTACAAATGGCAACACTGTCAGTGAACGAGGGTTATGTGTTATCAATAGTTTCACAGCCTTCCTCTCAATGCTCTATACTGCCTACTAATGGTTCCTAAGTGTATTCACTGATGGTTACCCTCTGTGCTTTCAGTCTGCCACACTCTCTTCTTTACTGGGGCCTGCTGCCTACTCATCACTCGATCCTGCCCTTCGTCACTTTTGGGCCTGGGTTTTGCTGCAGGCACTGATCTCAATACGGGTCTCTGGCTGATGCCTGCTGATAGCAGTGGTCCAGACTGCCAGAGCCTACGACCGTAGACATCACCAGTATTCACGAGCTGGGTCTATGCCTGGCGAGAAGCCAGGGAATGTCGATTCGGAGACGATGCTATATCTCCTAGGCAACAACAGCTGCACCCTTGGCGGAGGGACAATTCATTTCTCCACGTTACTCTTTTCTTTCCTGCCCAGTCTCCAAATCGACTTTGATCCGATACAAGTCATCATTGATCTAAATTGACAGTTAAACTGACCAAGAGGCTGTTAACAGTCAGTTACAGTCAATCCAGATAGGCCTCGATGTCATAGGCCTCTGTGGTCGGAATCTGCAGATGAATCAGATCCTCTGATCACACAGAGCCAGACAAGATGGTGAAGTCAGAGAAGTGGGACTTGGTGCTCGCCGAAACTAGCCAGAAAAATCTGCAGGTTTGTGAAGTGTCCATTGATAGGAACTCCATTCCTTCAAAATTCCCCTTGTGACGGAACTGCAAAAAGACAAAGAAAAGGTTCAGTGAGGATCGGTGACCACAAAGGTTAAAGGAGATGGCACTTCCATTTATTGCACTCAGCTGGGCAGGTAAACTATGGCCAGATCCAGAAAGCAAAGATTCACTGGTCCAAGTAATTTGTATTCAGTGTTCAGCACAGGGGCACCAACCCACATCCTACCTGTAAACAAGACCCTGGAGTGGGAGCACTCTTGCCTTTGAGTCAGAAGTTTGTGGGTTCAAGTCCCACTCCATTGACTTAATAGCATAACCCAAGCTAACACTCCCAATGTTGTACTGAGGGAGTGCTGCACTGTTGGAGGTACTGTCATTTGGATGAGCTGTTAAATTAAAGCCCTGTCTGCCCTCTCAGATGCTTTTTGAAGAAGAGGAGAGTTATTCCCAGTCTCATGGCCAATATTTATCACGCAATCAACATCACTCAAACAAATGATCTGGTCGTTATCACATTGCTGTTTGTGGGACCTTGTTGAGTGCAAATTGGGTGCAGTACCTACATTACAACAGTGACTACACTTCTAATGTAGTTAATTGCCTGTAAAGCATTTTGGAACATTGTGAGGTTATGACAAGTGTTACATGTATGCAAGAATTGCTTTTTAAAACAACCAAAAAATACATGGTCTACCAAGATGCAACATTGGTAAAACTTCCCTGTGGGACCTTCCCAACTGTTGGAGCATTGGCCTGCAGTGTTACATGGAGCCAAGCAGGAAAAATCCCACAGTGGATGATGCGGCATGTTAAACCACATCCACCAACAATAGGACATGGACAAGCATTAAGACTGTGATTATTCACACCAAAATTGAACCAATGGCATTGGATGTAAGGGTCTAGCAGCACCAATGACGCAGAAATGGACAGCATTTTAGTTCTTAGTTTGGTCATCCTTCCAATACCAGCTGAACCGGTTTCCATTTGGATCTTGGCAGTATTGAGGTCAGCAGTGCAATAATCAACCCCACTATTAGCAACATCAATATAAATTTTTCTTTCTCCAATTGTATGCATTAGTTCTCGATGTGTATGGGTAAAGCACAACATAGAAATGGAAAAGAAATATCAGGGTATGTGTTTGTTCCGCCAGCGTAACAAAATCCAGCCCTATAAATGCAAGATGTTGTTGTTCTATCTACTCTATTTCCACAACATCCTTCCCATAGTGTGGAGCACAAGATTGCTCCCACTCTGGTATTAATAAGGTTTTATATAGATTTACCATTACATTTCCACTTTCATATCGCCACCTCTGTCTGTCCTGTGCAGCCCTTACACATTCTGCATAGATCAACTACATCCAGTCCAATGTATCTGTCATCCATTTTCTCCTCTGCTTCCCTCTCCTACGTTTTCCGTCAATCTTTCTGTCCAATAATTGTCTTGTCTACCTTCTGCTCTAATGATGTAACAGAAATCTCAACTCTCAAAAGTTGAATGGGAGAGGCTGTTTACAGGTAAAGGGACGTCTGGCAAGTAGGAGGCTTTTAAAAGTGAGATAGGAAGAGTTCAGTAATAAAAACAAGAAATGCTGGAAATACTCAGCAGGTCTGGCAGCATCTGTGGAAAGAGAAGAAGAGTTAACTTTTCAGGTCAGTGACCCTTCTTCGGAACTGACAAATATTAGAAATGTCAAAAGTTATAAGCAAGTGAGGCGGGGCTGGGGCAAGAGATAACAAAGGAGAAGGTGTAGATTGGACAAGGCCACATAGCTGACCAAAAGGTCATGGAGCAAAGGCAAACAATATGTTAATGGTGTGTTGAAAGACAAAGCATTAGTACAGATAGGGTATTAACGGACTGAAGATTGAACAGCAGCAAGTACAAACATGAAAAAAAACAGTGGGTAAGCAAACTGAACAAACTAAGATGAAATGAAATAAACATACAAAAAAAAATTGTAAAAAATGTAAAAAAGAAAAAATAACTAAAAATAAAAGTAAAATGGGGGGCCCGTCATGCTCTGAAATTTTGAACTCAATGTTCAGTCTGGCAGGCTGTAGTGTGCCTAATCGGTAAATGAGATGCTGTTCCTCGAGCTTGCGTTGATGTTCACTGGAACACTGCAGCAAGCCCAGGATAGAGATGTGAGCATGAGAGTAGTGGGGAGTGTTGAAATGGCAAGCAACTGGAAGCTCAGGGTCCTGCTTGCGGACTGAGCGGAGGTGTTCCGCAAAGCGGTCACCCAGTCTGCGTTTGGTCTCCCCAATGTAGAGGAGACCACATTGTGAGCAGCGAATACAGTATACTACATTGAAAGAAGTACAAGTAAATCGCTGCTTCACCTGAAAGGAGTGTTTGGGGCCTGGGATAGTGAGGAGAGAGGAGGTAAATGGGTAGGTATTACACCTCCTGCGATTGCAGGGGAAGGTGCCATGGGAAAGGGACGAGGTGGTAGGGGTAATGGAGGAGTGGACCAGGGTGTCGCGGAGGGAACGATCCCTTCGGAATGCTGACAGGGGAAGGGAGGGGAAGATGCGTTTGGTAGTGGCATCACGCTGGAGGTGGTGGAAATGGCGGAGGGTGATCCTTTGGATATGGAGGCTGATGGGGTGGAAAGTGAGGACAAGGGGAACCCTGACACGGTTCTGGGAGGGAGGGGAAGGGGTGAGGGTAGAGGTGCGGGAAATGGGCCGGACATGGTTGAGGGCCCTGTCAACATCAGTGGGGGGATTCCTCGTTTGAGGAAAAAGGAGTTCATATCAGAAGCACCGTCATGGAAGGTAGCATCATCAGAGCAGATGCGTCGGAGACGGAGAAACTGGGAGAATGGAATGGAGTCCTTACAGGAGGTAGGGTGTGAAGAAGTGTAGTCAAGGAAGCTGTGGGAGTCGGTGGGCTTATAATGGATATTAGTAGACAACCTATCCCCAGAGATGGAGACAGAGAAGTCGAGGAAGGGAAGGGAAGTGTCAGAGATGGACCATGTAAAGGTGAGAGAAGGGTGGAAATTGGAAGCAAAGTTGATGAAGTTTTCCAGTTTGGGGCGGGAGCAAGAAACAGCACAGATACAGTCATCCAGCGTGATGCCACTACCAAACGCATCTTCCCCTCCCTTCCCCTGTCAGCATTCCGAAGGGATCGTTCCCTCCGCGACACCCTGGTCCACTCCTCCATTACCCCCACCACCTCGTCCCCTTCCCATGGCACCTTCCCCTGCAATCGCAGGTGGTGTAATACCAGTCCATTTACCTCCTCTCTCCTCACTATCCCAGGCCCCAAACACTCCTTTCAGGTGAATCAGCGATTTACTTGTACTTCTTTCAACGTAGTGTACTGTATTCGTTGCTCACAATGTGGTCTCCTCTACATTGGGGAGACCAAACGTAGACTGGGTGACCGCTTTGCGGAACACCTCCGCTCAGTCCGCAAGCAGGACCCTGAGCTTCCGGTTGTTTGCCATTTCAACACTCCCCCCTGCTCTCATCTCTATCCTGGGTTTGCTGCAGTATTCCAGTGAACATCAACGCAAGCTCGAGGAACAGCACCTCATTTATCGATTAGGCACACTACAGCCTGCCGGACTGAACACTGAGTTCAATAATTTCAGAGCATGACGGGCCCATTTTACTTTTATTTTTAGTTATTTTTTCTTTTTTACATTTTTTACAATTTTGTTTTGTATGTTTATTTCATTTCATCTTAGTTTGTTCAGTTTGCTTACCCACTGTTTCTTTTCATGTTTGTACTTGCTGCTGTTCAATCTTCAGTCCATTAACACCCTATCTGTACTAATGCTTTGTCTTTCAACACACCATTAACATATTGTTTGCCTTTGCTCCATGACCTTTGGGTCAGCTATGTGGCCTTGTCCAATCTACACCTTCTCCTTTGTTATCTCTTGCCCCACCCCCGCTTTACTTGCTTATAACCTTTGACATTTCTAATATTTGTCAGTTCCGAAGAAGGCTCACTGACCCGAAAAGTTAACTCTTCTTCTCTTTCCACAGATGCTGCCAGACCTGCTGAGTATTTCCAGCTTTTCTTGTTTTTATTTCAGATTTCCAGCATCCGCAGTATTTTGCTTTTATTATAGGAAGAGTTCAGTGCCGACATGTTCCTGTTAGATGGAAGGGCAAGGCTGGCAAGTTCAAGGAAGCTTGGTTGACGAGGGATATTGAGGGTCTGGTCAGGACAAAGAAGGAGGCATATGTCAGGTATAGGCAGCTGGGATCAAGCGAGTCCCTCGAGGAGTATAGAGGATGTGGGACTACACTTAAGAAGGAAATTAGGAGAGTGAAAAGGGGCCATGAGATTTCCCTGGCAGATAAGATAAAGGACAATCCTAAAAGATTCGAAGTACATTAAGAGTAAAAGGGTCGCTAGGGAGAGAGTAGGTCCCCTTAAGGATCAGTGTGGTCATCTATGCGTGGAGCCACGGGAAATGGGCGAGGTCTTAAATGAATACTTCTTGTCCGTATTTACCGTGGAGAAGGTCATGGAAGCTAGTGAGTTCAAGGGAGGGAACAGCGATATCCAGGAGCATATCAACATTACAAAGGAG
The DNA here is from genome assembly GCF_036365525.1 of Heterodontus francisci. Taxonomy (NCBI): domain Eukaryota; kingdom Metazoa; phylum Chordata; class Chondrichthyes; order Heterodontiformes; family Heterodontidae; genus Heterodontus; species Heterodontus francisci. The sequence goes on from NC_090396.1 coordinate 13,503,557, forward strand.
GAGGTGTTGGAGGTTTTGAAGCGCATTAAGGCGGATAAATCCCCAGGCCCTGACCAGGTGTATCCTGGGATGCTATGGGAAGCAAGGGAGGAGATTGCTGGGGCCCTGGCAGAGATTTTTATATCATCGTTAGCCGCAGGTGAGGTACCAGAAGACTGGAGGATAGCTAATGTTGTGCCTTTATTTAAGGGCAGCAGGGATAATCCAGGGAACTACAGGCTGGTGAACCATACATCAGTGGTGGGAAAGTTATTGGAAGGGATTCTGAGAGACAGGATTTATATGCATTTGGAAAAGCAAGGTCTAATTAGGGATGGTCAGCATGGCTTTGTGCATGGGAAATCAATTCTCACGAATTTGATTTGAGTTTTTCGAGGAGGTGACCAAGAGGATTGACGAGGGCAGGGCGATGGACATTGTCTACATGGACTTTAGCAAGGCCTTTGATAAGGTCCCGCATGGTAGGCTGGTCCAGAAGGTTCAAACACATGGGATCCAGGGTGAGCTAGCCAATTGGATACAAAATTGGCTTGGTGACAGGAGGCAGAGGGTTGTTTTTCAGATTGGAGGCCAGCGACCAGTGGTGTGCTGCAAGGATCGGTGCTGGGCCCTCTGTTATTTCTCATATATATTAATGACTTGGATGTAAATGTAGGGTGCATGATTCGTAAGTTTGCAGATGACACCAAAATTGGTGGCATAGTGGACAGTGAAGAAGGTTGTCTAAGGTTACAACAGGATATAGATCAACTGGGAAAGGTGGGCAAGGGATTGGCATATGGAATTTAATGCAGACAAGTGCGAAGTGATGCATTTTGGGAAGTTAAACCAGGGCAGGACATATACAGTGAATGGCAGGGCCCTGGGGAGTGTTGTTGAACAGGGAGACCTTGGGGTGCAAGTACATAGTTCCCTAAAAGTGGCAACACAGGTAGACAGGGTGGTGAAGAAGGCGTGTGGCATGCTTGCCTTCATCGGCCAAGGCATTCAGTACAACAGTTGGGACGTCATGTTACAGTTGTACATAACGTTGGTTAGGCCACACCTAGAGTACTATGCGCTGTTCTGGTCGCCGCACTACAGGGAAGATGTGATTAAGCTAGAGAAGATGCAGAAAAGATTCACAAGGATGTTGCCTGGTTTGGAGAGCTTGAGTTGTAAAGAGAGATTGGATAGGCTGGGTCTGTTTTCCCTGGAACGAAGGAGGCTGAGAGGGGACATATTCCAAAGTCTCTCCTTCAACATATTTGGGAGGTGGAATATTTGGCTGACCAGCTGAGGGTTGATATACGAGTTTTGTTTTGGCAACATTCAAGGACAGGCCGAGTCTGTTACGAGCTCACAGGACACCAGTCTGGTATATACTGAGTCTTTATTGAAACTGACTGTAATGGCTGCCTCCCCAGTCAGAGTACGTCATGGTAGAGATCACATGACTATGGCAAGCCAGGAGGCACATTGGTACAGTATTGCATTTCTATCCCAACCTCCCCTTTTCATACAAACAAAAACATTTTCATGCATCATCATTTATATCATGGGCGGCACAGTGGTTAGCACCGCAGCCTCATAGCTCCAGGGACCCGGGTTCGATTCCGGGTACTGCCTGTGTGGAGTTTGCAAGTTCTCCCTGTGTCTGCGTGGGTTTTCTCCGGGTGCTCCGGTTTCCTCCCACAAGCCAAAAGACTTGCAGGTTGATAGGTAAATTGGCCATTATAAATTGTCACTAGTATAGGTAGGTGGTAGGGAAATATAGAGACAGGTGGGGATGTTTGGTAGGAATATGGGATTAGTGTAGGATTAGTATAAATGGGTGGTTGATGTTCGGCACAGACTCGGTGGGCCGAAGGGCCTGTTTCAGTACTGTATCTCTAATCTACTGTGAGGTGCCCAAGTTACCTATTATGCACACAACTGTTCTCACACAATAGTAGTTCGTCATTCTTGTCAGTCTCTGCACGTGCATTTCACATATTAATTAAATCTCGTTGGTCTCTTAATTGCGCGTGCGCAACATCGTTGGTTGCTCATCTGGTTGATTTTCCTTCTCCGGCAAGTGTCGTTCCCTTGTCACTTGTTGCCGCGGTAACTGTTGTTCCATTTCCATTGTTGGGGTGCTGTGGACCTCTGGGGCTGATGGTTGTTCTGTGGTCTGTGCAGTTGGTGAGTTCTCATCTTCCTGATTGACCACCTACTTTGACAGAACAGCTTCTCCAGTTGTGCGTATATGTCTGCGGTTGCGATGGTATATCTGGTCATTCACTTCCACCGCATACGATCGAGGTGACAACTGCTCTATGCAGGTCCCAAGTTGTCACTTGGGCTGACTCTTGTTGAGAGCATTGAAAGTTTGTACCCTGACTGGCTCTCCAATGCACAGTTCAGGCAAATGTTTAGTAGTTTTGTCAAAGAGGAATTTGACTTTCTGCCGTTCCACCTTGATTTTGTCACTCACGCCTGTTACTACTTCTGGCTTTAGTAGCTTTGTTGCTATTGGAAGAGTAGTTTGGGTGCAGCGTGATATTAGTCTTTGTACTGGACTACTTTCCATGTCTTTGGTAGGCGTGTTTCTCCACTCGAAGATTGCCTTGTATACATCTGTGCCAGATTTGCTCGATTTCTTTGATTCCTTTGGAGATTTTCACTGCCGCCTCAGCCTTTCCATTGGACTAGGGACAGTGTGGAGATGATGTATGGCATTGAATTTCCCACCCTCTATGAAGCGGCTGAATTCTTTACTCGTGAACTGAGAGCCATTGTCGGTCATTACAATGTCTGGAATGTCGTAATGACCGAAGTATGCTTTCTGCCATTCTACAATCTCACCGGTAGTCATTGAGGTCAGCTGGTCTACCTCCCAGTAGTCAGAATAGTCTATGGTGGCAAGATAATCAGCTCCTGTGACAGTGAAGAGGTCTACTCCCAGTTTCATCCAAGGTCTGTCTGGGATGTCATGTGTCATCAGCAGCTCTTTAGCTTGCTTAGCTTGGTATTCATTGCACGCACTGCACTGGCTGATGTGGTCCTTGATTTCATTGCTCATGTTTGGCCAGTAAAGCACTTCTCTTCTCTTCCTCAGACTCAACTCAATTCCTTGGTGACTTGCATGGATGCACTTCAGCATCTCTCTCCTCAATTCCTTAGGGATAATGGCTCTATTTCCTTTGTACAAGATGCCGTCTTGGGCTGTCAATCCATCTCTGTAAGCCCAATAGCTCTTGTGACCACAGGAGTCTCCTTGATGCTGTCAGGCCATCCTTTCATCACTACTTCTGGCAACACTTGTCGAGTTACATCTTGTCGGATAGTTCGCTTGATTTGAGCAAGGTGTGTGTTTGTCAGATTCAATGTCTCTGCTGAGTTGATGACTTCCAGAGCATGTCAAGCTTCAGCTTCACGTTGGATTTGGAAGATTTCACATTCTGCCATAGCATCCGTGACTTTCTTCATAGGGAGTGCTGCTCTCGACAGCATGTCAGTGATGTACATCTGTTTCCCTTGCTTGTACATCACATCCAGATGATATCTCAGTAAACGGAGTAACATTCTTTGCAGACGCTTTGGAGCAGATAGCAGCGGCTTGAGGAAAATGCTTTGAGGTGGTTTGTGGTCGGACTTGACTGTCACTTTGTCTCTTCCAAGTATGTATTGATGCAAATGTTCACGAGCAAAGACAATGGACAGGCACTCTTTCTCGATCTGAGCATAGCGTTGTTCCGTTTGCGTTAACGCCCTGGATGCAAATGCAACCGGTTGTTCTTGCTGCATAAGGGTTGTTCCAAGTCCTGTCTCGCTGGCGTCACACTGCAGGGTAACTTCATCTTTTATGTCATAGTATTTCAGCACTGATGTTGCTGTAACTAGCTGCTTGATTTTAGTGAACGCGGCTTCTTGTTCTATGCCCCAATACCACTGCACATCCTTGGCAGTGAGTTGGCATAATGGTTCACACTCCAACAACAAATTGGGCAAGAATTTTGCTAAATAGTTCATGAATCCAGCAAATCGTTGCACTGCTTTTACATCTGTTGGTCGCCGCATCGCTGCTACTGCTCTCACCTTTTCGGGATCTGGGTGAAGACCTTTTGCTGTCAGTACATGACCTACGTACTTGATTTCGGGCATCTTAAATTGCAATTTTTTCTTGTTCAGCTTCAGGTTCATCTGGCGAGCTCCGTCCAGCTGTCGCACTAGAATTTGATCATGGTCAGCAATGGCTTCTTCCATTGGGTCTCTGCATCCATAAACTAGCAGATCATCCACTATAGCTTCCACTCCGGGAAGATCACCATCTCAAGCTGTCTGCGTTGATACTCCTCTGGAGCCATGGAAATGCCAAACGGCATGCGCAACCATCTGTATCTCCCAAACGACATCCAGAATGTGGTTAGAAAGCTGCTGCTTTCATCCAGCTTCACTTGCCAGCTTCATCTTTCGCATCTAGGGTAGTAAGGATTTTACCTTTGCAGGTTGTGACAAAATTCCTTCGATGGTTGACATGGGTTAGTGTGATCTCTTCAGAGCTTTATTTTATTCCTTTGGGTTGATGCATACTCTCAGCTTTCCAGGTTGTTTCACTGCTATCATGCTGCTAATCCATTCTGTAGGGGTTGTCACTTTCTTGATTACTCCCTTAGTTTAGTTTAGTTTAGTGATACAGCACTGAAACAGGCCCTTCGGCCCACCAAGTCTGTGCCGACCATCAACCACCCATTTATACTAATCCTACACTAATCCCATATTCCTACCACATCCCCACATTTCCCTACCACCTACCTATACTAGGGGCAATTTATAATGGCCAATTTACCTACCAACCTGCAAGTCTTTTGGCTTGTGGGAGGAAACCGGAGCACCCGGAGAAAACCCACGCAGACACAGGGAGAACTTGCAAACTCCACACAGGCAGTACCCAGAATTAAACCCGGGTCGCTGGAGCTGTGAGGCTGCGGTGCTAACCACTGCGCCGCCCTTCTTTTCCAGCTCTGACTTGTCTCTCAGGTTGGCCTTGAGGGCAGCTGGAACTTTTCTCGGCAGATGCTGAATTGGTCTTACTCTCTCATCTACTTCGAGATGATATTCTCCAGGAAGACACGCTAAACCTGTAAATACATCCTTGTATTCCTCTAGGATCTGTTCCGCGGTCAATGGTTTAGTGCGCTGCGACACGTTGCAAATCTCTTTTTGCACGTTGAGGGTTACCAGTCCAAGCTTTAGACTTGCTACGGCTGCGATGAGTAGCTTTTGCTTGCCATCTATGATCTGGATCTCCAGATCTTCGTTCTTGTCATTGCAATGGGCTCTCAGAGTAAATTGTCCTCTTGGCACTAGTATGGTGCCATCATAGAGTCAACCTTATTTTTGAGGGCTTCATTTCTGGATCGCCATGTTGAGCCACTTTGAACAGGTCTGTGAAGGTCATGATGGTGCATGACACACCGGTGTCTATCTGGCACTTTATGCTGACTTGATATTCTCCTTCTGCAGTCATTATTCTAACAGTCACATTTATCACCTATCAACCTGACTGAACCAACCTGTTGCATGTTGTGTAGTGATTCGTCAGAATCTTCAGCTGACATCTCTCCAGTGGCCATCTGTACCTGCTTGTTGTGCTTCCTTCTAGCCAAACACTTGTGTGCAGAATGATTCTGCTTCTTGCAGTGAGAACACTGCTCTCCCCACACTGGACACGCCTTCTTTTCCTTTGTGTGATGTCTTCCGCAGTATTTGCATCCTGCCCTTTGTGATCTTTTAGCCCTTTCGGCCTGGAATGTCTATCAGCATAATGCAAGGCCTGGTCTGTTCTGCCGTGAATATGGTCTAGCTGATGATTTACAACCTCAGCACTTCTGCACGTCAATCGCTTTCCTCAGAGTAAGTTTGTCTTCTCTCAGAAGATGTGCTCTCACTGCGGGATTATGCCTAATACAATCCTGTCTTTAGTTAGATCATCTTTTAGTTGCGCAAATTCACAGGATTCTGAGAGCTGTGTTAATGCAGTCACATACTGATCAATGGACTCTTTTTCACCTTGGGCCTTAATATTGAACACATACCGTTAATAGGTTACGTTCACTTGGGGTTCAAAGCATGCCTCCGAGGCTTTCAAAATTTCAGCTGTCCTTTTTTTTGTTGTTCAGAGAGAATTAGGGTGGAATACATTTTGTAACAGTCTCTCCCTAACAGTGATAAAAGTGTAGGTACTCACAGCTGCTCTGGTTTGTGAACTAAATCTGTCGCAATTTCCTAATTTTCCCATTACAAGTGGAAAAACTGCCAGTTCAGTTTCATATCTCCTTTCATTTAGACCGGTGCAGGCAGAGGAAAACTTGCAGCCATTGTCGTACCCTGTGCTTTCAGCTGTTTCTTTGTTCCTTTTTTGTGGCTTCCTGTGGCTTTGAGCAGCTTTTCACACCTCTGACCATTCCCGTGGACTTTGTTCCGTAGCTGTGCTTCTAAACAGCTCTTCAACACTCACTTCAGCCCCACTTCTGACACCATATTATGAGCTCACAGGACACCAGTCTAGTGTCTACTGAGATAAAAGCAAAATACTGCAGATGCTGGAAATCTGAAATAAAAACAAGAAATGCTGGAAATACTCAGCAGGTCTGGCAGCATCTGTGGAGAGAGAAACAGAGTTAATGTTTCAGGTCAGTGACACTTTATCAGAAGTGTCTACTGAGTCTTTATTGAAACTAACTGTAATGGCTGCCCCCCAGTCAGAGTATGTCATGGTAGAGGTCACATGACTATGGCAAACCAGGGGGTACATTAGTACAGTATCGCATTTCTATCTCAGAGTCTCTTGTATGTAAAATTGAAGAGATCGAGAGTGGCTTGCAAATCTGGTGCAGAGTGGACAGCAACACTGCAGTCATCCGCAAACTGTAGATCATGTATGTCTATGGTGGTCAATTTAGTTCTGGTATGGAGGTGACTGAGGTTGAACAGCTTTCCCTCTAGGCGGTATTTAATACTCACATGAGAGCTGATCTTTCATGAGGTGAATAGCCACTGTCAGGTAGACTGTACATAGTATGGGGGCTATCACACAGCCTTGCTTGACCCCAGTCCGGATCTTGAAGGCATCTGTTTCTGATCTCTCACTCAAGACTGGCGGCACAGTGGCGCAGTGGTTAGCACTGCAGCCTCACAGCTCCAGCGACCCGGGTTCAATTCTGGGTACTGCCTGTGTGGAGTTTGCAAGTTCTCCCTGTGTCTGCGTGGGTTTTCTCCGGGTGCTCCGGTTTCCTCCCACAAGCCAAAAGACTTGCAAGTTGGTAGGTAAATTGGCCATTATAAATTGCCCCTAGTATAGGTAGGTGGTAGGGAAATATAGGGACAGGTGGGGATGTTTGGTAGGAATATGGGATTAGTGTAGGATTAGTATAAGTGGGTAGTTGATGGTTGGCACAGACTCAGTGGGCCGAAGGGCCTGTTTCAGTGCTGTATCTCTTAAAAAAAAGACAGTTGTATTCAGATCATCATGGTGCAACTGCAATATTGTAATGCAGTGGTTGACTCTTAACTGCCCTCTGAAATGGCCTAACAAGCCTTTCAGTTGTCAAGGGCAAATAGGGATGGGCAACAAATGCTGGCCTTGTCAGCGATGCCCACATCCCATGAAAGAATAATGAAAAAAAGTTTTTTGGACATCCAAATCTTTGAAGCACAATCCACAGAGCCTTGCAATTTACTGAGTCAAATGGTTTGGTCAGCTTATTAATGCAATGACATGCTCCTGGTATTGTTCTCGACATTTTTCCTGGATCTGTCAGGCAATGAAGGCCAAGTCGGAGGTTCCTCTGGAAGGTCTAAAGCCACACTGTGTCTATGGGAAGATTTCTTCAGCCACAGGAAGTAGGCGATTCTGGAGAAAGCGTGTCAGGAATTTCCCTGCCATGGACAAGAGGGAAATGCCTCGATAATTTCCACAGCATGATTTATCTCCCTTCCTGAAGATAGTTACAATTGTTGCATTCCTGAAGTCAGGGAGGGGACTGTTCTTTTTCCTCCCAAATCCATAGGGTGAGTGCATGGAGTCTTGATACGAGCAAAAGCCCACCAGCTTTGAAAACCTCAGCTGGAATACCATCGGGGCCACAGGCTTTGTTGTTTTTCATCCGTTTGATTGCTTGTTGCAGCTCTCCCATCGATGGTGGTTCATTCAAGGATTCTATCCCCTCCCCCCAGTATAACTCCTCCAAATGTATTTGTGACTAACGGGTGTTTTGTATTGTTAACTGGTAACCTACCAAACCTTGCAAAAACATTAGTACTTAATTTGTGCTTTGAGTCTTGTCTCATTAATTCTCGTAGTTCTCATGTTCAAACAGTAGAGTAACCTGTCAACGGATAGAAGGTTAAGTCTTACATACCCAGTATTCCATTAGCTTTGTATATGGTCATATACACTTGAGGAGCTGCTTTTAAAATCTGAAACCCCAATTCTCTCTGTTCCTCCACATCACCCAGCTTTCCCGTGTGCTCTTCACCTCATTGGTGGCTTGCACAGTGGGCCCTTCACCTCACTAATTGCCCTTGAGAAGGTGGTGGCAAGCTGCCTTCTTGAACTGCTGCAGTCCTTGGGGTGTAGGTACGCCCACAGTGCTGTTAGGAAGGGAGTTCCAGTATTTTGACCCTGCGACAGTGAATGAACGGCGATTTAATTCCAAGTCAGGATGGTGTGTGGCTTCAAGGGGAACTTGCAGGTGGTGGTGCTCCTATGTATCTGCTGCCCTTGTCCATCTAGGTGGTAGAGGTCGCAGGTTTTAAAGGTGCTCTTGAAGGAGTTTTGGTGAGTTGCTGCAATGCAGCAATCCCTATCTTTACTGGGGATTTCAGTGGAACTGAACTGTTCACCTCCTCAAAGTGCTACACAGGCTACTATCTCAAAGACTCCAAACTGAAAGAGGTTATGTGCAGAGTAAAGCTGCCCCTTTTGGTCACGTCCAACTCTTACGTTTGTGTAGAAAGTTGTGCTGGTCACAGTACAAGCCTTCTTTGCTTACTGTATCGACTTGTATAGTAGGAGCATATATGCTGTCAATGGTGGTGAACTGGTGTCCTGGATTGGGAGTCTATCAGAAAAAACAATGGGGAGGTTCTGAAGCCTGCTTGCAATGGAGTTCTTAACGATAAATCCAACACCTGAAAGGTGTCTTGAGCAGACATGACATTGGCAACTATAACAATAATGTTCGACTTCTGCTGGAATTCTGCACTGAGCATGAGCTTAACATCACGAATTCTCTATTCCAGCAGAAAGCCAGATTTAAGACCACCTGGAGGTATCCACGCTCAAAGCACTGGTACCTTCTGGATTATATTCTGGTGCGCCAACTGACATGAGGGACTCTTACACCGGCCACAGGCTGGTTCGAGCTAACGTTGCCTTCAGAATCAAACCATCACTCCAAAGGCCCACAAACAATGAACACTACATGTCCATAGACTCTATCAACCAGACGTAAAAAGTTTTCCAGAGAAAGCTTGAAGACAGACTCTGCAATGACCCGACTCCGGACAGTGATATTAATCCAGCAGAGCAGTGGGAACAGTTGAAATCCATTCTGCAAGAAACAACTGCAGAAGTGGTTGGCTTCTCAACCAGAAGCAACCAAATGTTTGATGAAAATGACATGGAAATCCAAGAGCTTCTTCAAAAGAAACACTCCTGCCACAACAGTTTACTTGCATGTCCTGATGACCAGGCTACAAAAACTGCACTTGGGGAGGCCTGCAACACTCTGCAAACCAACCTCAGTCATCCAAAACAACTTGCTGAGAGGAAACAAATGAATGAAGATATGGGAGATATGAGATTCCTCTACGAAGCCTTGAGGTCTGTATATGGACCTTCCCACCACATGCAGACACCACTAAAATCTTTGGATAGCAGAACCCTGCTCATAGATACGGACCGATGGTCAGAACACTTTGACAGCCTATTTGGTGAACAGAAGATGGTGCCGGAGACGTCCTTCGCAAAGATCTCCCAGAGGGAAATGAAGTCTGAACTGGATGAAGAGATCAAGACAGTTACTGCACAATTAAAATCATTCACAGCCCCCAGAATGGGTGGGATTCCAACCGAGGTCTATAAACAAACAGGGAGGAAATGTGATCCTTGATGGGCTTACGGATCTATTTACAGCATGCTGGGAAAAAGGGACAGTGCCTCAGGACCTTTGAGATGCAGTGATCGCCTGCCTCTACAAAAACAAGGGAGTGAAGTCTGACCGTTCAAACCTTACTCTCCACTGCAGGCAAAATATTGGCCAGAATGCTTCTAAATAGATTTGTTCCGACAATAACTGAAGAAAGCGGATTCAGACCCAACAGGGGAACTACAGACATGATTTTTGTGCTGAGTCAGATCCAGGAGAAGTGTAGAGAAAAAAACATGGCCCATACGCTACTTCTGTAGATCTCACCAAGGAGTTCCATACAGTCAGCCAGGACAGACTTTGGAAGATACTAATCTAGACTGGGGTGCCCTCCAAGGTTCCTCATCATCCTCCAACAACTGCATGAAGGCCAGAAATGTCAAGTCAAACAAAATGGAGCCCTCTCAGACAGCTTCCCTATCGCTAATGGTGTTAAATAAGGGTCTATTCTGGCATCTCCCCTTTTCTCCATTTTCTTCAGCATGATGCTTCAAGAGGCAAAGACAGGCTTGACAGAGGGCATGTACATCTGCTTCTGAACAGGTGGCAGTCTCTTCAACCTGCGACGACTACTGGCAGCAAAACCGCATAAGAGCTTATTATGGAACTTCTGTTTGCTGATGATTGTGCCCTTCTGGCCCAAATGAAGGAGTTAGATACAGAGTAAAGCTCCCTCTACACTCTCCCATCAAACATTCCTGAGCAGGTACAGTGCTTGTTAGATACAGAGTAAAGCTCCCTGTCCCATACACACTTGGATTAAACATGGCGTTACAACCAGGTGAGAAAGGTGTCCAGGAATCCCTCTCAGCCTTTACCTGGTCTTGCCATAACAGAGTTTAATTTTAAACACACCGTGTTATTAGCTCTCCCTTGGTAAATCCTTGTTCACCGCTTTCCAATTATAAGGCAAAGAAACCAGCACAAACAGGTTTTCTTAGGTTTAAAGAAGAAAAGTTGAAATTTATTAAACTTGAACATAAACTCTAATTCGGTTGACGCCTATAGATACACGACGCACCCACGTTAGCATGCATACGCGAGACACACATGCAAATAGAAACAGAAAAGAGAAGAAAAATAAAGTGGAAAGGTTTGACGCAATATCTGAAGAGTTTTGTTATGGTTCTTCGAGCTCACTGTAGAGTCCTTGATTGTAGGTAGTTCCAGCTTTTCGTTGGGGGCCCAGTATTCTTCTTAAACCTTGTTTACTGTAGGAGACTTTCCTCTTTTGGGGTTCATGTGTCTTCAGTGGATTCAAAGGCTTGTGAGAAAGAGATGGGAGCAGACAGGAGAGATTGCCTCAGTCCAGGAGCAAACAGTCTTTCTGAGTTCAAACTCCCTGTGGCCAGTTCAGAAGAAAACCCTGGTTAGTTATGTGACCAGCTGATCTGAACAGTCCTGGCCCTTCTGGATTGTATCCTCCTTAGCAGGCCCTGGAATGCGGTTCCTCACCTTCAATGTCTGTTAGTATGTAAATGTTTGTTTTCCAGCCATGGCTGATCTTTTTAACCAGCAACAGTTAAAAATCAATATTCATATGACAAAACCAATGTGCCTCATTCTTGGCAGGTGGGGTGCTGCATGACAATGGGGTAATTCTTCCTGAACATGGAAGACTGCCTCTTGCTGCATCAATTACATTCCTTATCCTTGTCCTCTCAGAGCTTGACCTGTTATCCAGTTGTGCTTGTTCGTTGTCCTCCAGCCTCCATGAGAAATGCATGGAGATTATTTGTGTCTTTACCACCCTTCAACCTACTGGCGGAAAAGAAATTCAACTGTTTCAGCCTGGGCTATGCAAAGTCAGGATTGAGATATAAAGAGACAACTAACTGGGCAGGTGCATTATGCCTCTTCTGGGACTAATTTTATGCCAAGAGATTTTTAAGACCATGTGACTAGAAATTAAAAGACCCTGTGACCAAAGAACGCAGTTGTAAGGAGAAAAATCAGTGGTACCAGCCATTAGCAAGATTTGTTCTTACCCTGTGAAGTCAGCTGATGAGTAAGTCCAAGGGTGATTGGAACTGCTTGTTTCCACAGACCAGCCAATCCCGTAGGTCATTGTTTCAGTGCTCAAGGAATTGGAATGGTTGTAGATACTGTCAGGGATATTGCCAGGGATTAACCTATAAACCCATGGGGACAATGTCCTGAGAAAGGTACACAACAGAGAATTACACATTCTGAGCTATCACATTGCTGTGCATTTATATTACAGTAACTGTGTGGAAACATGCACTCCATAAAATGGAAAGAAAACTGCTTAGCAGGAGCTACATGTCATTCTACAGACATTGGTAGCCAGAATCTTTTCATTGGAACAGCCTGCTTCTAAAGATTGTGTTTATGTTTGGAAGCATTGGGATCCCATTCAAAGGGTTTGTAGACTTCGGGACAAAGCACTGGGCCCCATTTAGAAGGGTTAGTAGCTCTAGTTAATAGCACAGAGTTCCTATTGGTTGATTTACATAAATGGTTTACTCTGCTAAAGTGCAATTAGTAAGTTTTGACTAACTACAACACGGAATTAGTTACTGTTGACACAACCAGGTGAGAAAGAGGTCCAGGCTTTCCGTTCAGCCTTCACCTGGTCTTACTGTAACAGGGTTTTATTTTTAAACACACTATTATAGCTCCCCCTTGATGAATCCTTTTTCACCGTTTACCAATTATAAAGCAAAGAAACCAGCACAACAGGTTTTCTCAGGTTTAAAGAAAAGTGAAATTTTATTAAACTTAAACTCTAATTCAGTTAATGCCTACGGATAAACGTCGCGCCCACACTAGCATGCATATGCGATACACACATGCAGATAGAGACAGAATGAAAACAGAAGAAATAAAGTGGAAAGGTTGGAGGCAATATCTGAGGAGGTTTTTTGTGTTATAGTTCTTCGAGATCACTGTAGTGTCCTTTATTGTAAGTAGATCTTGCATTTCGTTGGGGCCCAGTGTTCTTCTTAAACCTTGTTCGCTGTGGCAGACTTTTCTCTCTTGGGGTTCATGCATCTTCAGTGGATTTGGAGTTCCGTGAGAAAGAAATGGGAGCAGGCAGACAGGAGAGAGATCTTCTCAGTCCAGGAGCAAACAGACACTCTTGAGTTCAAACTCTCTGTGGCCAGTTCAAAAGACGACCCTGGAACAGCCAGGTAGTCATGCAACCAGCTGGTCTAACCAGTGGATTATATCCTCCTTAGCAGGCCCTGGAATGCGCTACTTCACCTTCGATGTCTGTTCGTACATAATAGTTTTTTTCCAGCTATGGCTGATCTGTTTAACAAGTCATTTCCTCAGTTAGAAATCAATGGTCATGACAAAATTGATGTGCCTCATTCTTGGCAAGCGGGGGCCTAGCATGACACCTCCACATCCATCGGAATGAAATGCAATTTGAGAAAAGCGTATTTCATTAAAAGGGTCGAGAGAAAATTTAAGATACATAAAAAACCCATGCATTTCTCTCAGTCATTCACAAATCCTAAAACGTATTAAAATTGCTCAATTTTATGCATCCCAAAAAACATATGGTTCTTTTTTGCTGATGTTTCTCTTCGGTTTGCCCATTTCCATGACTGCCTGGGGTCTTTGCTCCTGCTGAGCTAATTTTTTTTTTTAGCAGAGTCAGTAATGGGTGGGTCGATCCTGAGCTCTCTTTCAGTGCTTTGCTGAGTCACGTAAAGGCTTCTGACTTCAGGGGATGGGTGGTTATCTTTTTTTCTGACTGTGGGGGAGGAATCTTTGCTAATCTCCCGTTGTCCCAGAGGACACTCCTGCCTGCAGACTCTACTGCAGTACCCTGTGGCACTTTGGCTAGGTTTCTCTGCCCCCTAGAGGTCTTTCTTTGTCTCTGCAGCTTCCTGTAAATGCTGTTCGCAACTCTGGTGGGGTGCCTCTAGTGTCTGCATTTACATAGGAGAATGTGGGGTCTAAATTTTCAAATTTTTCGGGGTTGGCTGACCGGACAGGAGGGGTTTTCATCCGGGATTCCTTGAACCTGCCCTCTTGGTCGCTTTTCCCCCCTTCCATTTCTAAACTTTGCCATCCTTGTGCCAGTCTGTCCCATTCTGTTCTCGGCAGGGGTCCCTTACAGTTCACTGGCCCTTAGCTGGAGGGTCCTCCTAACACCTGTACAGGACTTAGGGGTGCAGGTTTCACTGTAGGTTGGGGTTTCTCCTCAACCGGGCACAAGTGGCAACTCCTGCAGTACTCCACCACAACTTTGTGGAGTTTTGGCCAGTCAAACTGCTGTCTTATGTGGGCTTTGGTCTTTGGTATACCAGCATGTACAGCCACTGGAGCCTGTGGGCCCTTCTGAATATTTCTCTCCGGTAGTTCTGCGGTACCACTAACTGGTGAACTACTGTCCAATCCTTGCTCTCAGGTCAGTGAGGAGAAGTCCATTTCCTCATCAGTACCTCATTCTATAAATAGTAGCAATCAGGGACTCCCTCTGCTTCATTTTCAGACTGGGCAGCCTGTGCTAACTCACGCAATACTGGGTCGGCTCACTGAGCCTCACCTAGGGAAAATGCATTTAATTCATTCCCTGGGTCTCCTAACTTTCCAAAGAAAGTCTCGGACAGGCAGACCTCATGGTCATCTGCATGCATTGCCAATTCAGGCTCCTCTGGGGGAAGCTTGTTTGATCATGGCCTGATCCACTCCACATTCAGGGAAACTGCAGTGGTCCGTCTCCTGCCACAGTCCTGTCTCTCTGACCTCCTGCAGTCTTTCACTACTCGGAGGCTACGACGTTCACCCCCGCCAGATCATTACCTAGCAGCAAGTCAACCCCGTCCACAGGCAAACTAGGGGCAATCCCAATGGTCACCAGTCCCGAAACTAGGTCGCACTCCAGGTGCACCCGGTGTACAGGTATACACTGCTCTCCAATACCATTCACCACCATCTTGGTGTTCGCTGCACTCTCTGGGGGAAAGGTCATGCCCTTTCCCAGTAAAAAGGTTCTAGTAGCCCCTATGTCCCTGAGAATTACTATGGGCTTGCTTGCATCACTCGAGGGGTATGGGGTTACTTTCCCTTCAAACACAAAACCCTGAAAACCCTCAGGAATCCTATTAAATTTTCCTGCATTTGCAGCCGTCAGCTTCCTGGGTCTCACTCTTACTGCAGTTAAAGCCACAGTTTATTCTGCTGTGCTTTCCATCAGGTTCGCTTCTTCACTGAGTGGGTGTGCCTTAATTAACCCTACTGGTTTTCCCTTTAGTTTCCAGCAGTCAGCTTTTAAATGCCCTGTTTTATTACAATAGAAGCAGACAGGTCTCCGGGTCTCATTCCTGCTCACAGCACCTGCCTTTTTGGCTAAAGGAGGGCCCCCGTGTCTCCTGCTTTCCTTTCTCTCCCAGTACTGCTTAGACTCCTATCACCTTCCCACCCATTGTCCTTTTCGGAATTGTGGGGGTGACTAGGAAAGGTTGTCCCCTAAGAAACTGACTTATAAATTAAAGCAAACTCATCCGCCAGAACGGCCACTTGCCGGGCTCTCTGGACCCAGTGCTCCTCTACATGGGTCTTTATGGAGAGTGGGAGAGACTATTTAGACTCCATTACTTCTCTGAGATTCTCATAGCTGAGCTGTACTTTAAGAGCCCCCAGCCATTGGTCAAAAGCCAGCTGCTTACTTCTTTCAAACTCTAGATAAATTTGATGAGCTTGCTTCTTGAGGGTTCTAAATTTTGGCGATAGGCTTCGGGTACTAATATGCCCCGAGGATAGCAGTTTTTGTCAGTTCCTAATTTGATGATCTCTCATCTGGCAACAGGGAATAAACCTCATGGGCTTTCCCAGTTGCTTTGCAGTAAGAGAGGCCAGGTCACAGCTGGCATTTTAACTGCCATGCCAATATCTCAAAGGACACAAAAAATACTTCTACATCTTCCTCAGGGAATTTTGAAATTGAGCTAGTTTTAACATTTCTGTACCCAGCCCTGAATTATGCTCCTCCATGCTTTCACTGGGGTTACTCTGTCGATCCTAGTTAACTCAAGCCGCTTCATCTCTCTCTCCTTGCATTCCTTCTGGAATATTTTTTCTCTTTCTCTCTCCCCTCTTGCTTTTTCTTCACGTTCCTTCTGGAAGGCTCTTTCTTTCTCCCTCTCCTGCCTCTCTCTCTCTTTTTCCTGTCTCTCCCTTTCTCTTTCCCTGTCTTCTCATTCAAGTTTCCTTTGTTCCAATTGTATCTTTGCTAGCAGTACCCTGATGGGTCTACTTCTAACACTGTTTCTGCTTCTTCAGATTTAAGGGAAAAATGGTTGGCCACTAGCCTTAGAAGTTCAGACTTCCTAGCCTTGCCACGTACAGTGATCCCACACTGCTCAGCCATTTCTCTCATAGACAATGCTTTTAACCTATTCCAAGTTACTTCACCCTGGCTTGGGGAGCCACTAGCTTCAATTGCAGACATGTTAGTATCCAAGCACACACAACCACAAGAAAACCTGTATTGAAATCTTGCTCTTTTCTCATTGGGAACAATTTGGCTTCCCACTTCCAATTTCTCTTGTTTGTCTGTGGGTCAATTCCAGACACAAGCACCAAAATGTCTTTTACGACCAGGTGAGAAAGGTGTATAGGGTTCCCTTTCAGCCTTCACCTGGTCTTACTGTAACAGGGTTGTATTTTTAAACACACTGTTTTTAGCTCCCCCTTGGTGAATCCTTGTTCACCGTTTTCCAATTATAAGGCAAAGAAACCAGCACAACAGGTTTTCAGGTTGAAAGAAAAATGAAATGTTATTAAATTTAAACTCTAATTCGGTTAACGCCTGCAGATACACGACCCACCGACGCTAGTATGCATACGCGATACACACATGCAGATAGAGACAGAACGAAAACAGAAGAAATAAAGTGGAAATGTTTGAGGCAATATCTGAGGAGGTTTTTTGTGTTATGGTTCTTCGAGATCACTGTAGTGTCTTCTTTTGTATGTAGACCTTGCTTTTCGTTGAGGCCCATTATTCTTCTTAAACCTTGGTCGCTGTAGGAGACTTTTCTCTCTTGGGGTTCATGCATCTTCAGTGGATTTGGAGTTCCGTGAGAAAGAGATGCGAGCAGGCAGACAGAAGAGAGATCTTCTCAGTCCAGGAGCAAACAGACACTCTGAGTTCAAACTCTCTGTGGCCAGTTCAAAATATAACCCTGGAACAGCCAGGTAGTCATGTGACCAGCTGGTCTAACCAGTCCTGGCCCTTGCGGATTGTATCCCCTTTAATAGACCCTGGAATGCACTTCCTCACCTTCAATGTCTGTTAGTATGTAAGTGTTTTTTTCCAGCCACTACTGATCTGTTTAACAAGTCATTTCCTCACTCCAACAACAGTTAGAAATCAATGTTCATGACAAAATTGATGTGCCTCAATCTTGGCAGGTGGGGGCCGAGCATGACACTGTATCGTTTGTATACAAAGAGAAACATCTCCCCTCTGCAGGGCTCCTCAACCCAACTCACAATTTTGTTAGACAAGACAGCTGGAATATGTGTATTAGCGTTTAACTGGAGCACCAAGTGTTGAACTCAGCCTCTACCAGTAGAACCGTGGAGCTGCAATGTTCACTTACCTATCCACGTCCATACCCGCCTTGGATCGAACTTCTTGTAGCTGTGGTACTCCAAGCAGCATCAAACTGTGGTTATTGTACAGGTGAGGCAATAACATGGCCTCTACCCATTGCCAGAAATCAGCCAGCCTGTGAAACAAATACAATCCATTGGCACCAACACAACAGGCAATTGAGTGACCCTCCTAAACTGGATTCAAATCCAGACCACGCTTTCTCAAAGGAAGAGGCTTATAAAATTGACAAAAGTAGCAAGCCTGAGGATTGGAAGCTGTGGGAACAGAACTATGGGAACAGAACTTGGGGACATTTAAAGTGAACTAATCAATTAAGTATAGCCTACTAACAAAATAACTTTAGCGCTTCAGCAGACAGCTTATCAGAAATTAATAGTAGCCTATTCAGTGCTGTAGGAACAGCTTATCAGTAGAAACAGACTAACAAACAGAAACTATCAGGACAGCTGTATACTGCTTAATAATAACCCTTTGTATAACAGTCAGCCTAACGGTTCACAAGGAGATAAGGGGATGGGAAACTGGAGTAAGAAGTTAAAAACAAATTGACAAGGCAGTACGCCAATCAGGCCCCGACACCAAGAAACTGCAGAAGTTTGTAGACCAATTGGGAACAAAGAGTAGGTGTTACCGATTTGTATGAATAACTATAATAAGGCTTGATTTGGCGCGAAGAGTTCAGTTCAGGGGGGGGGTTAGTGTATGTGTTGCTTTTAGTTTTAGTTCAGTTCATTGTTAAGTTTTCTGAAGATGTAACAATTAAGTACTGCAATAAAGTTTCTTAAAGCTACAGTCGGACTTCGTCTCTTTTCGTGTAACCCATGAGATCATGAAAAACTGAGATCCAACAACTTGGCGTAGTCGGCAGGATCGCTGGAGGATAGAGAACAAGGCATTGGACGGTTATCGGGCCCCAGAGGTAAGGACTCCTCTTTGTTTTAAAAGTCCTTGGCCGTTGTCTAAGCTCGGTACTCCACCACGCGATCCCGAACCTTTTTGTTCAGTAACTTGAGTCCATTCGGGGGGGGGGAGTACGGAAGACGGAAACCTCATATTTAGGCACCTGATTCGGCGGTATTTGGCATAATACCGGCCCACGGGCTTCGAAGGAAGCTCCATCAGCTTGAGTTTATCTGTAGAAATATCTGGTTATACCGACCCTACGGCATTGATAAAATGACCGATGAAGGCAACCGACAGTTACCAACTACCGTCAAAGGTGGGCGGGCCCCACCTGACGTTCCCGAAGATGAAATCCTTCGACAGTTAAAAGAATATATAGAGCAACAGTTTAATTTGGCTAAAACGTACACTGAAATTGGGCAAAAATATGGCACCTCCACGGGACAGTGGTCCCTGGAAGATATGAAGAGAGTTTGGGTAAGGATAAAGAATGGACCCAATGGTCCTTGGCTGCTAAAGGGCAAAGGGCTCCATGACAAAGTTTATGGCAGAGTGACATAAAATATTGTTTTAGAGTAAAAACAAGTTACTGTGTCTTTGGTTTGAATGTGTGAATGTTGGAAGCTTCCACGAATTATTTGAATGTCCCTGGGATGTACAGCTTGTGTTCTGTACAACTTGTGTTCTGTAGAACCGACTGTCGTTAACTCTTTGTTGTCTGGCTTTAATGTTGAAAGCATGGGTCTATTAAGTTGTTTGGAATTGAATGGGTGAGAAAAGTGATTGTTGATTGTATTAATTTCAATTTAAGATTGTGCACCCAGGAATGGGATATAAAATTGAATTATATTTTAAGTTAAAGTTTTATTTTTATTTTAAAAGTGGGTTTTGCAACTGTGAAAAGGCAATGAACAATTTTCTAAGAGATAAGCTTCAGCCTTGAAGGTCTGAAGGTGTCTGGCAAAAATCCAATTTGAAGTTTAAAACACTGCTTTAATTGGAAACTCTGCTATTGCTTTATTTTGCAGTCTAAACTTGAAGACATGTTTTACTGACTGTGTTTAAGTAGCAAATGTCAGGAATTGGATATTGGTTTAAGGGAGAGAAGGATAAACAAAGGAGATATAGGAAATAAATCCTGTTTAAAGTTTGTGTAAGGAGTTGGTGTTAAATCTTTTGTGTTAAGAATGTTAAATAACTTTTCCTTTAGTTTTTGGTTTTATTACAGGCCTTTGAAAAGGCACCTGAAGAAAGAACAAGAAAAATGATGTGATTTACCTATCTTTAAAAATAAGCACGTGCTATTCTGTTCTGTGTGTAGTTAATAAGTATTGCAAGTTAATAAGTCTGAGTTAAGTTTAAACTATTAAGGTTAATTGACCTGTTAAGTTGAAAAACTGGAAATTTCATTTGTGGCCACAATGAACTTTCAAGTTTATTATGTCAAGTTTTGGAGGAGTCTTCAGTTCCAGACACAAGACTTATTCATATAACATAGGCAGTTTTGGTTTTTAAATATTTATTGCAGTGAATTGGAATTTGGAATCATCTTTGTTATAAAAAAATCCTGGCATTAGAAACCTCTTACAAAAGATGCTAAAAATTTGAAAACAATTGCAGTTTCATCTAAAATGCTGTCTTTCCTGATGGAGATGCTTTCCTTTGATGTTACTAATGATTTTGTTGTTTTCAAACCCTAAGGATACCAAAAGGATTGAAAAAAGTTTAAAGTGGAGAGTAGTTCTTTTCGATCAGAAAAAAAGGTTACGTAAAGTGATGCAGCTGAGAATGTTTTGCTTCGTCCCCTTGGAGACAAACAAAGAACTTAACCCTGCTGCAGCTTTTTGCATTGCTGAGAGTAAAATTTATGCATATTGGACATTGTTAAATTTTAAATTTCTAAATTGACAGATATAAGTGGACAAATTAACCCACTGGGCTCAGGGGCAGAGCCACAATGGATTCTTTGTGTTTTTTTTAAGCAGGTGACAGCAGGTTCCAAGGCCATGTGAGAACTGATGCCACAGCAAGAGATCCAGCAGCTTTGAGAATTTAAGAACTGAATTGCAGACATCAAATGTCACAGCATCTTTATCAATGAGACAAAGTGCTTGAGAAGGAGAGATAGTTGCAAGCACTTCTGTCTTTAACGTACAAAAAATACCACCAAGTCTGGGCATAGGAAATTGGGATCAATAAACAAAATATAATTGATATGAGTGGTTATTTAAAGTCCTCAAAGGGAAATTTATCTGATATTTAAGAGGACAATCAAAGTTTTAGAAAATAACATAACAGTGGTTTACTGTGTTGGACATTAGCAATGGGTTCTGGTCCATACCGTTGGCACAAGAGTGTCAATATAAATTTGCGTTTACGTTCAAGGGACAACAGTACATCTGGACGTGTCTCTCCCAGGGATTTTATAATAATCCATCGATATTCCACCTTCCTCCAGAAGGTCAGAGTGAAAGTTAAGCTGAAAATGGCACAGATAATGAAGGAAAAGGTTTCTTATTTGAGAATAGTAATAACACAGGGAAAGCATGAGACAGAGCAAAAGTGAGTGCAGACAATCCTCGAACTCCCCCTAGCGCAAGATATTAAAGCTCTAAGATAAAAAAGGACAGGTCCTATTCCAGGTTGTGAGATTAAACAGACAAGAAGCACCAACCCCCACGATTACCCCCAAATCCGAATTACCGACGAGTAAGGTTACGACCCAGCAGCCACAAGTGACAGGTCTCCCTTGCCCTGCCTTAACTGCAGGACCAGAAAATGGACTTGCGATAATAAAAACTAATAAAATTGTATATGATAATATAAAGCTTGAGTTGGTACCGGTAATATTGAATATCTCAGATATCCAGCTACCTGACTGGTGCCCTGAGAAGACCTGAAAGTTGTACAAGGTATTACTGTAACAATTGCTAAGACAGGAATTTGGTAATGAGGGAATAATAAGGGAAAGAAACGTAAACGTAGTTCAGTGATTAATACGGGAACTTCAATTGTCAATACTATAGATTTGGAAAAGGTGGACCAGAAGGTTAGAACTCTTAGTCAGCTAGTAAAGGATATTTTGAAAAAGGAACAAAAGGGACAGAGTGGTGTAGCTAAAGTAAGAAAGGATTTGATGAATACAGTGACAGGAAGGGCGATGAGACTGCCAAGGTATGTCGTAGCAGGTAGTAAGGAAGTAGGACCCATGAGAGAAAGGGTTCAAGATTTGTGTATGAGCTGAGGCAGGAGATTCTATAGAAACAGATATGAAAGAGGAACAGACGAAGGTGCCTGTTGTGGGAGACAAAGTAATGGTAAAAGGGAAGGGCCGATGGAAACACTGGTCCCAAATGAAGGTATATAAAGTCAACAGCAAATGACAGACTCTAAAATAAACACCACCTGGTGTGCAAAGAGATACCGGGAATGGAAGAAAATGCGATTTATTACATGCAGAGCAACTGAACTAATTACAGGACTGATGAGAGTACTAGAAGGTCATGCTCATACTATTAATGATATCATTTCAAATAATGAAAGTGTTTGTAGTACATGTGGTTCGTGAATGTTAGAACAAACGAAGGAAAATTTGAGGCAAATTGATGCGGGACAGGTGCCAGTTTGGATAAATGACACCCAGTCGGAGAACTTAACTAGTCACACGAATGATAAAATTACCAGGTGCCAAATCAGAAAATTTAAGGTATGGAAAGGTCAGGAATGTGTAAATACAGGATCTATGAGTATTGGAGTAGTGTTGGGAATACCTGTAATTCTGAGAGATATGTTAGGGATGCAATTACATGAAGTAGAAAATATAGGGGTGATAAGGGGAAAAGATTACATAAAATACTATGATATATTACCCTATGTTATGGAAATATTGTGGAAATTGGAAAAGAGATAATTGGAACAACATTGTCCATTGTCTGAGTGTAGTCTGGAAAACCAGGTGGTCATATGTCCTCATCCTATAGATAAAACGGCAGAATCAAAATGTGGATTTAATGCCACTGTAAATTGCACCATGGAGACTAGGAAAGCATTGTCAGGGCTAACCCATGTGGTCTATATGGGAAAGGGGAGATATTGCTTAACCACCACAGCGAAGGAGTACCAGTATGGACATAAACGGACTTGTCCGGTGAGCAACAGTACATTTTAGTTCAACCCACAAATACCAACCCGAGTAGAGAAGATGGGAGTTGGTAGAGATACATAAACAAAAGACAGAAACGATAACTGTGACAGAAAGTATTAAGGAGGATTTGACAAATTACCTCCGGGAATATGAATATACTATTCAGCCATTGCCCACACGCTTGGGTAAAGAGAGACAGCAGCTAGAAGTCATTGCTGTAGTGTACTACAATCTGGAACAACAGTTGAAGATGCTACAAGATGAGATTGACGAGATAAATGATCCTACCTGGCAGGAGGATTTATGGAACTGGGGGTCAGACGTGCAGATACACCCCTGGTTTAGAATTATCTCCCATGTCCTGATAGTGGTTTTGGGTATCATGGTGTTAGATGTGACATACTTAATTTGACAACTTAAGAAATTAATTAGGCAATGTGAGAGGATGTATGAACGCAGGTTGGACAGCTATCCGAAAAGCAATTGGTGTTCGAACTTGCTCTATAAAAGGAGAGACAATTAGTTATGCTATAAAAGGGTAATTGTATAACCTTTACAGATATACTTAAAATGAATTAATGAATGATCAATGTACTCTAAGAATGGAATTGCATTATGTTTGTACAATCGATTATGTAATAGTGATGCTTAAATGAAATTGTAATTGTACAAGTGTACCACCTTTTATGTTGTAAACAAGTAACTGAAGCCCCTGCAAAACTTATGCCTTTACAGAGCTCCCGTGGGCCCCTCTTGTGGCACAAGCAGGCAACGTATTGAGTGCGACCCCTCTGGGTGTTGAAGGCTGTTTCTAGACAAGTAGAGACCATTAAAGGCACCTAGGTGGGATCAAGGGAATGATTCTTAAAAGTTTTTGAAGAATCAAAGGGGGGACTGTGGGAACAGAACTATGGAAACAGAACTTGGGGACATTTAAAGTGAACTAATCAATTAGGTATAGCCTACTAACAAAATAACTTGAGCTTCAGCAGACAGCTTAACAGAAATTAATAGTAGCCTATTCAGTGCTGTAGGGACAACTTATCAGTAGAAACAGACTAACAAGCAGAAACTATCAGGACAGCTGTATACTGCTTAATAATAACCCTTTGTATAACAGTCAGCCTAACGGTTCACAAGGAGATAAGGGGATGGGAAACTGGAGTAAGAAGTTAAAAACAAATTGACAAGACAGTACGCCAATCAGGCCCCGACACCAAGAAACTGCAGAAGTTTGTAGACCAATTGGGAACAAAGAGTAGGTGTTACCGATTTGTATGAATAACTATAATAAGGCTTGATTTGGCGCGAAGAGTTCAGTTCAGGGGGGGGGTTAGTGTATGTGTTGCTTTTAGTTTTAGTTCAGTTCATTGTTAAGTTTTCTGAAGATGTAACAATTAAGTACTGCAATAAAGTTTCTTAAAGCTACAGTCGGACTTTGTCTCTTTTCATGTAACCCATGAGATCATGAAAAACTGAGATCCAACAGAAGCATTTAAAATTCAGCAAAGGAGGACCAAGAAACTGATAAAAGAAAAATAGAATATGAAAGTAAATTAGCGAGAAACATAAAAACTGTAAAAGCTTCTATAGATATGTAAAAAGGAAAAGATTAGCAAAGTCAAACGTGGGCCCAGAGAGAGGAGAATTTATAATCGGGAATAAGGAAATGGCAGAGAAACTAAACAAATACTTTGTGTCTGTCTTCACTGAGGAAACCTCTCTGGAATACTAGAGAAACAAGGGGCTAGTGAGAATGAGGAACTGAAAGAAATTAATATTAGTAAAAAAGTAGTACTGGAGAAATTAATGGGACTGAAAGTTGATAAAATCCCTGGACCTGATGATCTACATCCCAGAATTTTCAAGGTAGTGGCTGTAGAGATAGTGGATGCTTTAGTGGTCATCTTCCAAAATTCTATACATTATGGAACAGTTCCTCCAGATTGGAAGGTACCAAATGTAATCCCACTATTTAAGAAAGGAGGGAGAGAGAAAATGGGGAACAACAGACCTGTTAGCCTGACATCAGCAGTAGGGAAAATGCCAGAATCTATTATAAAGGATGCTGCCAAACCTGCTGAGTGATTCCAGCATTTCTTGTTTTTATTTCAGATTTCCAGCATCCGCAGTATTTTGCTTTTATTATAAAGGATGTGATAACTGGACACTTAGAAAATAATGGTAGGATTGGGTAGATCTGGAATATTGGGTACAGTTTTGGTCTCCTTACCTAAAGGACATACTTGCCATAGAGCAGGGTTGTCCAACAGCAGGCCAGCATCCGGCCTGCCAAAGTTTTCCATGTGGCCTGCAGATGCATTTCAGAGAGGAGAAATTTCCCATTGTCTTCTTCTTCTAGTCTGGCTTTTAAAGACATCTTTGTCAGTTTCACAGCTGACAGGTGCTGGGTGCAGGAACACCAGTTTCCCAACTTCGGACAGGATTGAGGGTTTCCGACTTTTTTTTTTAAAAAGGCCGCCAGAAAACCCTGCATTTGTCTGAAGATGGGAAACTGCTGTTACCGCTCCCACCACCTGTCAGTTGTGAAACTCAACGCAATTTTTTTTAAAACTGACCAACCACAAAGCAGCTGTGCTGAGCACTCCCGCTCCCTGCAAGTGTCAGAGGGGGGGGGGGGGGGGGGGAGAGACACAGAGAAATAGAAAGAGGGGAGACCGAGAGAGAGAAAGAGGGGGGGACAGAGAGAGAGAGGGTGACAGAGAGCAAGGATGTCACAGCAGGGGGGGGGGGGGGGGGGGCGGTGGAAACAATACAGAGAGGAGGGAAACACAAGGAGAGAGAGAGGAGAGACAGAGTGAGAGAAAGACAGAGTGACAGAGTGCGGGAAAGACAGACAGTAATCAAGATCACCCCTGACAGAAGGACATCTATCTGAAATACTGCGCAACACTACAAGCATGCAGGCAAATATTGACTACTTGTGCAAGCAAAAAAATGCCATCTCACTAAATCAGTGTCCAACATAGTGATGAGAAACTATGTCAATAAATGAATCTTCTCATTTAAAGCTCCTTCACAAAAATGCACATTTGTTGTTGTTTAGATTAATAGTAAGATAACTTTTTAATGCCTTTATCTTTCTGAAATTGTCTCACCAGCAGCCCCCCCTCCCCCCTTGCAAGACAAAAATTGTAATGTGGCCCCCCCCCCACGTGATAAGGTCGGACAATCCTGCTATACAGAGAGTGCAACAAAGGTTTACCAGACTGATCCCTGGGATGGCAGGATTATCCTATGAGGAGAGACTGAGGATACTGGGTCTGCATTTATTTATTTTATTTAGAGATACAGCACTGAAACAGGCTCTTCGGCCCACCGGGTCTGTGCCGACCATCAACCACCCATTTATACTAATCCTACACTAATCCCATATTCCTACCCCATCCCCACCTTCCCTCAATTCCCCTACCACCTACACTAGGGGCAATTTATAATGGCCAATTTACCTATCAACCTGCAAGTCTTTGGCCGTGGGAGGAAACCGGAGCACCCGGCGAAAACCCACGCGGTCACAGGGAGAACTTGCAAACTCCGCACAGGCAGTACCCAGAATTGAACCCGGGTCGCTGGAGCTGTGATGCTGCGGTGCTAACCACTGCGCCGCCCCAGAGTTCTCTAGAATTCTCTAGAGTTCAGAAGAATGAGACATGATCTCATTGAAGCATACAAAATTCTTACAGGACTCGACAGGGTGGATGCAGGAAGGATGTTTCCCTTGGCTGGGGGGGCAGGGTCTAGAACAAGGGGACAGAGTTTCAGAATAAGAGGTAGGCCATTTAGGACTAAGCTATTACAAACTGCACAAAGCCCTGGGTACATTAATCCATTTCTTTTACCCTCTATAAACCAATTTTCTGCAGCCTGAATACCACAGGCTGTTGTGTTTATTTTATTTGTGATTTTTGCAGCCTAGCTGAGGGCTGTTAATGCTAGGGAATAGAGTAGTTTATATTTCAGATACCATTTAGGATTGAGATGAGGAGGAATTTCTTCATGCAGAGGATGGTAAATCTTTGGAATTCGATATCCCTGAGGGCTGTGGAGGCTCAGTCATTGAGTGTATTCAAGACAGAGATCGAAAGATTTCTAGATATTAAAGATATCAAGGGATATGGGGATAGTGCAGGAAAATGGCATTAAGGTAGAAGACCAGCCATGATCTAGTTGAATGCGGAGCAGGCTCGAGGGGTTGAATGGCCTACTCCTGCTCCTATTTCGCATGTTCCTATCAGATGACAGTGTCTTCGTTGCTGCCTATGCAGACAATGAGTTTCAATCCATGATCTACTGGGCAGGGAGCCAACGCAATGCCTACTGATTGGCACTAATCCCACTCTGCAAAGCCACAAGACCACAGCTGGGATTGTACCAGATTGGTACAATAGGCTGGTGAGACATAATGCAGGATGTACTGTAGAGGAAGCTTTACTCTGGATCTAACCTGTGCTGTACTTGCACTGGGAATGTTAGATGGGGAGAGTGTAGTTGGAAATTTACTCTGTATCTAAACCATGCTGTACCTGACTGGACAAGGTTTCACACAGACAGTGGGAGCTGAAATATAAACTACTCCATTCCCCAGCATTAACAGCCCTCATCTAGACTACAAAAATCACAAATAAAATAAACACAACAGCCTGCGGTATCAAGGCTACAGAAAATCAGTTTATAGAGGACAAGAGAAATGGATCAATGTACCTAGAACTTTTTGCAGTTTGTAATAGCTTAGCGATTGTACTCTGGTGCACTACATATGGATGGTTCAGTAAATTTAGTGGTACAGTGCCAGACCCTAATTCGAGGTTTGGTAACTCGAGTCATTTGTTGTTAATTCATTCATGGGATGTGGGCGTCGCTTGCTGGGCCAGCATTTGCTGCCCATCCCTAATTGCCCTCGAGGTGGTGGTGAGCTGCCTTCTTGAACCACTGCAGTCCATGTGAGGTAGGAACACCCAGAGTGCTTTTAGGAAGGGAGTGAGAGTGAAGGAATGACAATATAGTTCCAAGTCAGGATGGTGTGTGGCTTGGAGGGGAACTTGCAAGTGGTAGTGTTCCCAACCATTTGCTGCCCTTGTACTTCTAGGTGATAGAGGTGGCGGATTTGGAAGGTGCTGTCTAAGGAGTCTTGGTGCGTTGTGACAAATTCTTAACAAGAGTCTCCCAACAGCAGAGCATCTCCCATTCTCATCAAACCGAGTACAGCAATTACTAGAGATGGAGAATAAACTAACCCAGCAGTCTTGCTAGCACAATATAATAGTACTGGACTATCACTGAGTGGAGCCAGTGGTCCGTTACAGCTCAGTTTAGTGACTAGAAGCAGCTATGGTGGCCCAAAGGGGCAATGAGAGAGAAAGAGGGGGAAGCATATCATTTAAAAAAGAAAATGAACAATAACAACTTTAATGTAATAAAATGTCCCTAGGCACTTCACAGGGGCATTGTAAAACAAACTATGACACCAAGCCACTCAAGGAGATATTAGGTCAGTGAGAAAGAGGTCTAGGGTTCCCTTTCAGTCTTCACCTGGTCTTACTGTAACAGGGTTTTATTTTTAAACACTTTTTTTTAACTCCCTCTTTGGTGAATCCTTGTTCACCTCTTTCCAATTATAAGGCAAAGAAATCAGCACAAACAGGCTTTCTTAGGTTTAAAGAAGAAAAGTTGAAAAACTCTAATTCTGTTGACGCCTACGGATACACAACGCGCCCCATGCTAGCATGTATATGCGTTATTCGTAGGCAAATAGAGACAGAAGAGAGAAGAAAAATAAAGTGGAAAGGTTTCAGACAATATTTGAAGAGTGGTTGTTGCGGTTCTTCAAGCTCACTGTAGAGTCCTTGATTGTTGGTAGTTCTTGCTTTTCATTGGGGCCAGGTATTCTTCTTAAACCTTGTTCACAGTAGGAGATTTTTCTCTCTTGGGGTTCATGTGTCTTCAGCGGATTTAGAGGCTTGTGAGAAAGAGATGGGAGTAGACAGACAGGAGGTCTTCTTCAGTCCAGGAGCATTCTCCTTTCTGCAAGCTGTCAGTTGAAACTATACAATTCAGAAACCCACAGGTTGCCAAGCAGGTTAGTCATGTGACTAACTGGTCTGACTATGTCCTGGCTCTGTCTATTGTATCATCTTAGCAGGGAGTGGAATGCGCATCCCTGCCTTCAATGTCTGTTAGCATGTTAAAAAAAAAATTCCAGCCAAGGTCTGGCAGTCCTTGTAACAGGTCTTTTCTTCCCAGCAACAATTTGAAATTTCATGTCCATGTGGTGAAATTAATGTGCCTCATTCTTGGCAGGTGGGGGCCTGCATGACAACAAGCCACTTAGGAAGATATTATGTCAGATGACCAGAAGCTTGGAGTGTCTTCAAGGAGGAAAGTGAGGTAGAGAGGCAGAGAGGTGTAGGGAGGGAATTCCAGAGATTGAAGCCTAGGGAACTGAAAGCACGACCATCAGTGGTGGAATGATTACAATCGTGGATCCTCAAGAGGTCAGAATTAGATGAGTGCAGATATCTCAGAAGATTGTGGGGCTGGAAGAGATTAGAGATAGGGAGGGGTGAGGTCATGGAGTGATCTGAAAACAAGGATGAGAATTTTAAAATCATACGTTGCTTGACTGGGAGCCACAGGAGGTCAGCGAGCACAGGGGTGATAGGGGAATGGGACTTTGTGTGAGTTAAGACACATGCAGCAGAGTTTTGGATGGCCTCAAGTTTACGGAGGTTAGAATGTGGGAGATGGAAGGGGTCGTCGATGGTGCTATCAAGCAGCACTTGCTCAGCAATAACCTACAAATATACGAACTAGGAGCAGGCGTAGGCAACTCGGCCCCTCGAGCCTGCTCCGTCATTCAACAAGATCATGGCTGCTCTGATTGTAACCTCGACTCCACATTCCCACCTACCCCCGATAACCTTTCACCCCCCTGCTTATCAAGAATCTACCACTGCCATAAAAATATTTAAGGACTCTGCTTCTACCGCCTTTTGAGGAAGAGTGTTCCAAAGACTCTCAACCCTCTGACAGAAAAAAATTCTCCTCTTAAACGGGCAACCCCTTATTTTTAAACAGTGACGCCTAATTCAAGATTCTCCCACAAGAGGAAACGTCCTTTCCACATCCACCTTTGTTAAGACACCTCAGAATCTTACATATTTCAATCAAGTCACCTCTTACTCTTCTAAACTCCAGCAGATATAAGCTTAGCCTGTCCAACCTCTCCTCACTACACAACCCGCTAATTCCAGGTATTAGTCTAGGAAACCTTCTCTGAACTGCTTCCAATGCGTTTACATCCTACCTTAAATGAGACGACCAAAACTGTACACAGTATCCAGATGTGGTCTCACCAATGCCCTGTACAACTGAAGCACAACCCACCTAATTTTGTATTCAATTCCCCTCGCAATAAATAACATTCTATTCGCTTTCCTAATTACTCGCTGAACCTGCATACTAACCTTTTGCGTTTCATGCCCTAGGACACCCAGATCCCTCTGCATCTCAGAGCACTGCAATC
Organism: Heterodontus francisci; assembly: GCF_036365525.1. NCBI lineage: Eukaryota > Metazoa > Chordata > Chondrichthyes > Heterodontiformes > Heterodontidae > Heterodontus > Heterodontus francisci. Next base: position 13,533,925 of record NC_090396.1, read on the forward strand.
TCTCACCATTTAGATAAGATGCTTCTTTTTTATTCTTCCTGTCAAAATAGACAATTTCACATTTTCCCACATTATACTCCATTTGCCAGATCTTTACCCACTCAGCCCTTTGTAGCCTCGTTATATCTTCACAAATTACTTTCCTACCTATCTTTGTGTCATCAGCAAATTTAGCAACCAGACGTTCGGTCCCTTCATCCAAGTCATTTATATAAATTGTAAGAAGTTGAGGCCCCAGCACTGGTCCCTGTGGCATACCACTCGTTACATCTTGCCAACCAGAAAATGACCCATTTATGCCTACTGTCTGTTTTCTGTTAGTTCACCTATTCTCTATCCATGCCAATATGTTAACCCCTACATCATGAGCTTTTATTTTCTGCAATATCCTTTGATGTGGCACCTTATCAAATGCCTTCTGGAAATCCAAGAATAGTCCATCCACCGGTTCCCCTTTATCCACAGCACATGTTACTTCTTCAAAGAACTCCAATAAATTGGTTAAACATGATTTCCCTTTCACAAAACCATGTTGACTCTGCCTGATTACCTTCAATTTTTCTACGTGCCCTGCCATAAGTTCTTTAAAAATATTTTCTAACATTTTTCCTAAGACAGACGTTAAGCTAACTGGCCTGTAGTTTCCTGCTTTCTGTCTCTCCCCCCCCCCTTTTTGAATAAAGGAGTTACATTGGCTATTTTTCAATCTAATGGAACCTTCTCCGAATCTAGGGAATTTCAAAAAATTAGAACTATCAACTATCTCGCTAGCCACTTCTTTTAAAACCCTAGGATGAAGTCCGTCAGGACCCAGGGAATTGACAGCCTGCAGCTCCAACAATTTGCTCAGTACTACTTCCCTGGTGATTGTAATTTTCTTGAGTTCCTCCCTCCCTTAATTTCCTGATTTACAGCTATTTCTGGGATGTTACTTGTATCCTCTATCGGCAAACACAGATTCAAAATACCTGTTCAATTCATCTGCCATCTCCTTATTTTCCCTTATTTATTCCCCAGACTCACTTTCTGTAGGACTGTTATGACCAGGTGAGAAAGAGGTCCAGGGTTCCCTTTCAGCCTTCACCTGGTCTTACTGTAACAGGGTTTATTTTAAACACGGTGTTTTTTTTAGCTCCCCCTTGGTGTATCCTTGCTTACCGCTTTTCAATTATAAAGCAAAGAAACCAGCACAAACACGCTTTCTTGGGTTTAAAGAAGAAAAGTTGAAATTTATTAAACTTAAACTCTAACTTGGTTGACACCTTTGGATGCACAACGCGCACACGCTAGCATACATATGCAATACACACATGCAAATAGAGACAGAAAAGAGATGAAAAATAAATTTGAAAAGTTTGAGGCAATATCTGAAGAGTAGTTGTTATGCTTCTTCAAACTCACTGTAGAGTCCTTGATTGTAGGTAGATCTTGCTTTCCGTTGGGGTCCAGTGTTCTTCTTAAACCTTGTTCGCTGTAGGGGACTTTTCTCTCTTTGAATTCATGTGTCTTCAGAGGCTTGTGAGGAAGAGATGGAAGCAGACAGGAGAGAGATCTTCTCAGTCCAGGAGCAAGCAGCTTTCTGCCCAAATGGTTTGCATAAATTCATATAACTCAGGTTGTCAAGCAGGTTAATCATGTGACTAGCTGGTTTGACCATATCCGTTTGTGTATTTGGCCATCTTATCAGTCAACTTGGAATGAGAGCTCCCCCACATTCAACATCTGGTGATCAAAAGTCCATTGTGGGTTGAATGTCAGGGAATAGCTGCTTTGTCCTTCCAAACACCGTCTGTTAATATGCAAATGTCTTTTCCAGCCATGGTTGATCTGTTCAAGTCCTCCCCTCACTCCAGTAACAGTTTAAAATCAATGTTCCTGACAAAATTAATGTGTCTCATTCTTGGCAGGTGCAGGCCTAGCATAACGCCTCCACAACCACTGGAATGAAATGCGACTTGAGAAAAGGCGCTTTTCATTAAAAGGGTCGAGAAAAATGTAAGATACAGAAAAAAACATGCATTTCTCTCATTCATTCCCATTCATTCATAAATGCTAAAAATTATTACAGCCTTTTTTGGTGCCAGTGCTGCTTTAATTTCCTCTTTTTTGGCATACCAATAAATATGTGTTTTTTGGGGGGGGGGGGGGGAAGTTTTTTTCCATTTGCCCAATTCAATGGGTCCGAGGGTCTTTGCCCCTGCTGAGGTAATTTTTTTTTAAAGAGTCAGTAGTGGGCGGGTCTATCCTGAACACTTTCAGTGCTTTGCTGAGTCATGCAAAGGCTTTTGGCTTCAGAGGATGGGTGGTTTGCTTTTATTCTCATTGTGGGGGAGAATTCCTGGCTAATCTCCCCTTTTGACCTCTGGGACACTCCTGCCTGCAGGTATTCAACTAGGTGAGGCATCACCCTCATGGTTTCTCTGCCCCCTTGAGGTCTTTCTTTGTCTCTGCAGGTTCCTGTAAATGCTGTGAGCAACTCTGGTGGGGTGCTTCTACTGTCTGCATTTGCGTAGGAGGATGTGGGGTCTAACTTTTCACATTTTTGGGGGTTGGCTGACCTGACAGTAGGGGTTTTCATCCGGGAGGCCTCCTGGACTTCCTTTAACCTGCCCTCTTGGTTACTTTTTCCCCTTCGCTGTCTAACCTTTTGTCAGCCTTGTGCCTGCCTGTCCCTTTTTGTTCTCAGCAGGGGACCCTTACAGTTCACCAGCCCTCTGTTGGAGGGTCCTCCTAACACCAGTACAGGACATAGGGGTGCTGGTTTGACTGTAGGTTGGGATTTCCCCTCAACCTGGCACATGTGGCAACTCTTGCAGTACTCCACCACATCTTTATGGAGTTTTGACCAGTCAAACTGCTGTCTTATGTGCGCTTTGGTCTTTCATATACCGGCATGTACAGCCACTGTAGTCTCATGGGCCCTTCTTAATATTTCGCTCCAGTACCTCTGTGGCACCACTAACTGGTGAACTACTGTCCACTCCTTGCTCTCAGGTCGGTGAGGAGAACTCCATTTCCTCATAATAACCCCATACTTTAAACAGTAATCAGGGACTCCCTCTGCTTCACTTTCAGACTGGGCAGCCTGTGCTAACTTGCGCAATAGTGGGTCGGCTCGCTGAGCCTCAGCTAGGGAAAATCCATTAAATTAATTCCCTGGGTGTCCTAACTTTCCAAACAAAGTGTCAGACAGACAGACCTGGTCATCTGCCTGCCGTGCCAATTCTCCTCTGGGGGAGCTGGTTTGATCATGGTCTGATCTACTACACATTCAGGGAAACTGCAGGGGCCCATCTCCTGCTACGGCCCTGTCTCTCTGACCTCCTGTAGTCTTTCATTCACTACTGGGGGGGCTAGCACCTTCATCCCCGCCAGATCATTACCTAGCAGTAGGTCAACCCCATCCGCAGGCAAACGAAGGCCAAGCCCTACGGTCATCAGTCCCAAAACTAGGTCGCACTCCAGGTGCACCTGGTGTACAGGTACAGGCACAGGCATATACTGCTTTCCAATACCATTCACCACTATTCTGGTGTTCACTGCACTCTCTGGGAGAAAGGTCATGCCTTTTCCAAGTAAAAAGGATCCAGTGGCCCCTATGTCCCTGAGAATCACTATGGGCTTGCTTGCCCCACTCAAAGGGTATGGGGTTACTTTCCCTTCAGATACAAAACCCTGAAAACCCTCAGGAATCCTATTAATTTTTCCTGCACTTGCAGCCGTCAGCTTCCTGGGTCTCACTCTTACTGCAGTTAAAGCCACAGTTTGTTCAGCTGTGCTTTCCATCAGGTTCACTTCTTCAGAGCGGGTGTGCCCTGATTAACCCTACTGGTTTTCCCTTTAGTTTCCAGCAGTCAGCTTTTAAATGCCCTGTTTTATTGCAATGGAAGCACTCATGTCTCAGGGTCTCACTCTTGCTCACAGCACCTTTCATTTTAGCTGGAGGAGGGGCCGTGTCTCCTGCTTTCCTTTCTCTCCCAGGACTGCTTGGGCTCCTATCACCTTCCCACCCTTTGTCCTTTTCGGATTTGTGGGGGTGACTAGGAAAGGTACTCACCTGGGAAACCGACTTACAAATTAAAGCAAACTCATCCGCCAGAACGGTCACTTGCCAGGCTCTCTGGACCCGGTGCTCCTCTACATGGGTCTTTATGGAGAGTGGGTGAGACTGTTTAAATTCCTCGAACAGAATTACTTGTCTGAGATTCTCATAGCTGAGCTGTACTTCAAGAGCACTCAGCCTTTGGTCAAAAGCCAGCTGCTTACTTCTTTCAAACTCCAGATAAATTTAATTGGCTTGCTTCTTGAGGGTTCTAAACTTTTGGCGATAGGCTTTGGGTACTAATTCATATGCCCTGAGGATAGCAGCTTTTGTCAGTTCCTAATTTGATGATCTCTCATCTGGCAACAGGGAATAAACCTCATGGGCTTTTCCAGTAGCTTGCTTTGCATTAAAGGAGGCCAGGACTTAGCTGGCCATTTTAGCTGCCTTGCCAGTTTCTCAAAGGACACAAAAAATACTTCTACATCTTCTTCATTGAATCTTGGGATTAGTTGAGTTAGTTTTAACAATTTTGTACCCAGCCCTAAATTACGCTCCTCCATATTGGCCATGCTTTCACTGGGGTTACTATGTCCCCCCCCTTAGGTATCTCAAGCCACTTCAGCTCTCTTTCTTCACATTCCTTCCAGAGTTTTCTTTCTCTCCCTCGTTCCTTCTCCTGTCTTTGTTTTTCTTCACGTTCCTTCTGGAAGACTCTCTCTTTCTCCCTCTCCTGCCTCTCTCTCTCTCTTTCCTGTCTCTCCCTTTCTCTTTCCCTTTCTTCTCATTCAAGTTTCCTTTGTTCGAACTGTATCTTTGCTAGCAGTACCCTGTCAGAATCTACTTCTAACACCGCTTCTGCTTCTTCCGATTCAAGGGAAAAATGGTTGGCCACTAGTCTTAGGAGTTCAGACTTCCTAGGCTTGCCACGTACAGTGATCCCACACTGCTCAGCCATTTTTCTCAACTCCTCCATAGACAGTGTTTTTAAATTATCCCAAGTTACTTCACCCTGGCTTGGGGAACTACTAGCTTCAGTTGCAGACATGTTAGTATTCAATCACACACACCCACAAGAAAACTTGTATTGAAATCTTGCTCTTTTTTTGCTTAGGAACAATTTGGCTTCCCACTTCCAATTTCTCGTTTGTGGGTAAAATGCAGGATGGTAGCACCCAAACTTCTGCTACGACCAGATGAGAAAGGTGTATAGGGTTCCCTTTCAGCCTTCACCTGCTCTTACTGTAACAGGGTTTAATTTTAAACACATTGTTTTTAGCTCCCCTTGGTGAATCCTTGTTCACCGCTGTCCAATTATAAGGCAAAGAAACCAGCACAAACACGCTTTCTTAGGTTTAATGAAGAAAAGTTTAAATTTATTAAACTTTAACTCTCATTCAGTTGACGCTTACGGATTCACAGCGTGCTCACGCCAGCATGCATACGTGATACACACATGCAAATACAGACAGAAAACAGAAGAAAAATAAAGTTGAAAAGTTTGAGTCAATATCTGAAAAGTTGTTGATACGGTTCTTCGAGCTCACTGTAGAGTCCTTGATTGTAGGTAGATCTAGCTTTTCATTGGGGCCCAGTATTCTTCTTAAACCTTGTTCGCTGTAGGAGACTTTTCTCTCTTTGCGTTCATGTGACTTCAGTTGATTCAGAGGCTTGTGAGAAAGAGATGGGAGCAGACAGGAGAGAGATCTTCTCAGTCCAGGAGCAAACAGCTTTCTGCCCAAACTGTTTGTATAAATTCAAAATTTCAGGTTGCCAAGCAGGTTAGTCATGTGACTGGTTTGACCATGTCCATTTGTGTATTTGGCATTCTTAGCAGTCAACCTGGAATGCGAGCTCCCCCACCTTCAACATCTGGTGATCAAAAGTCCATTGTGGGTTGAATGTCAGGGAATGGCTGCTTTGTCCTTCCAAACACCATCTATTAATATGCAAATGTCTTTTCCAGCCAGGGCTGATCTGTTCAACAAGTCCTCCCCTCACTCCAGTCACAGTTTAAAATTAATGTTCCTGACAAAATTAATGTGCAGGCCTCGCATGACGAGGACCAATGTTCACTTTGTTAACTCTTTTCTTTTTAAAATATCTGTAGAAACTCTTACTATCTGTTTTTAAGATTTCTAGCCAACTTTCTCTCATACTCTAATTTTTCCTGCCTTATTAATCTTTTAGTCATTCTTTGCTGCTTTTTATATTCTGTCCAATTTTTTGACCTGCCACCCATCTTTGTGCAATTATATGTTTTTTGTTTAAGTTTGATACTTTATTTAACTTTTATAGTTAACCACAGATGGTGGGTCCTCCCTTTGGAATTTTTCTTTCTCGTTGGAATGTATCCTGTCTGTTCTGAAATATCCCTTTAAATGTCTGCCACTGCTTCTCTATTGACCCATCCCTTAAACTATTTTGCCCGTTCACTTTTGCAAGCTCTGCTTTCATGCCCTCATAATTGCCCTTATTTAAGTTTAAAATACTAGACTTAGACCCACTCTTCTCTCCCTCAAACCGACTGTAAAATTCAATCATATTATGATCACTGCTGCCTAGGGGCGCCTTCACCAAGAGGTCATGAATTAATCCTATCTCGTTGCACAATACCAGGTCTAGCATAGCCCACTCTCTGGTTGGCTCCAGAATATGCTGTTCCAAGAAACTATCCCGAAAACATTCTATAAAACATTCTATATAAACATTCCTCATCTAGGCTACCTTTTTCCATCTGATTTTTCCAGTCTATATGTTGTTACAAGAGTTTTGTTATTGTATCGAAAACTTAGAATTCTGTGGTTTTAAAAACTGAGGAAAGTACTTTTCTGTGGGCATTGATTTCTGAAACTTGGTGGGTTTGGACTGAGTGAAATACACAGACTGCAAGGCACCGGTATCCAAACAATTTAGCAGGGGAATGACAGGTCCAGATTTATGGTTGTCACGTGTCATAATTGTTGAAGTTAGTTTCACTTTTCGATTGAAAAAGACCAGTGAGTTGGCCAAGGAGCAGGCTTCTGAAATTTGACTGTGACCTGCCTGGAGACTAGAAAAAAAAAACCTCTCTGTAAAGGAAACCTGCAACTCTCGAAAGAAATCCTGCATTTGGAAGGTGGCAGATTCCGACTGCCTCCTGTCTCTGAAGAATTCCTGCATCCAGTGTGGTTCCTGTTGCCTCCTGTGTTTGTTCTGAAATCTGAAGAAAGCTTCTACTGCTCGACTGCTGCTTTAAAAACGCAAGAAGACCTGTTGCTACACTCTTGCTGTGAAGCCTGATGCAGACAAATTGTCTTGAATGCCTACCCATCACACACTGTTCATCAACCTCACCTGGAGAGACAGCGAGTGGAATCCGACGATTCGATTCTGGGACAACTCACCATATCGAAAACATCCTACTAGAACATGATAAACTCGATCATTTTATTTTTTCCTTTCTTTCCTAAAGAAAAGTTGTAAACCAAAAATCCCATTTCCCGGTTAACCCGTTTTTTAATGTATGTTTGTGTGCATGAGGGTGAAGGAACAAAGGAGCTTTTCATATATATAGATTTATCTCATTCGTAGTTAAGACTTATTTCTTTTCTAATAAATAGTTAATGTTGTTGTTGTTTAAAGAAACCTGGTTCGGTGTGCTTTATTCTGGGGGTCAAATAGCGTGTCTAATGTGGCTATTTTTCGGTAGGTGGGAAACTTTCTTGATAAATTGTGACCTGTGGAGTAGTGGGACTGAATTAACAGTGCATTAATCCTGCCACGGTCTTAACAATGTAGATTAAAATCCCCCATGATTATTGTCGTACGTTTCTGACAAGCACCCATTATTTCTTCCTTTATACCCCGTTCTACCATGTAGTTACTGTTACGGACCCTGTACACCACTCCCACAAGTGACTTCTTGCCTTTATCATTTCTCTTCTTGACCCAAACCGCTTCTATATCCTGGTTTCCTGAACTTAGGTCATCCCTCTCTATTGTGCTATCATCATCATTAATTAACAGAGCCACCCCTCCATCTTTTCTTAACTTCCTGTCCTTCCTAAATGTCATGTACCCTTCAATATTCAGGTCCCAATCCATGTCATCCTGCAGCCAAGTCTCTATAATGGCTATCAGATCGTAGTTCTTTATTTCGACTTTCAGTTCATCTGTTTTGTTTTGAATGCTATGTGCATTCAGATACAGAGCCTTTAGTTTTGTCCTTTTATTACTTTTGTAATGTCTAGCCTTGTCTGCTGATTTACGCTTAGATTTGTACTCACTGTCCCTTCCCGTCATGGTCTGTTTATCTTTTCCCATATTCATACCTTTCTCTCTTGCCTCGTCTCTACTCTATGATTTACCACATCTTCACAACTTTGATCCCTTGCCCCCACTATTTAGTTTAAAACCCTCTCTGTTTCCCTAGTTATGCGGCTAGCAAGAACACTGGTCCCAGCACATTTCAGGTGCAGACCGTCCCAACGGTACAGCCCCCACTTTCCCCAGTACTGGTGCCAGTGTCCCACGAACCAGAACCCACCTCTACCACACCAGTCTTTGAGCCACGCATTCATTTCTCTAATCCTATTTAGCCTCTGCCAATTTGCAAGTGGCTCAGGTAATAATCCAGAGATTATCATCTTTGAGGTTCTGCTTCTTAATTTGGTGCCTAGCTCCTCATACTGACTATGCAGAACCTCCTTCCTTGTCCTGCCCATGACTTACCTTACGGGAGCAGAGTGGACCTGTGGGAAGAATGCTGAGTGAAGAGCAAATATATACAGCCCAAGGAACGTGGCCGAGACAGTTACCTTCTGAGAGCGGAGAGCAGTCCAGGCGCGCTGGAGATTTGAAAAAAGAAGAAAAAAAAAGTCAACAGTGATATCACAGGAAAGCTGCTAGGTGATTGGTTTAGTTTAGTTTAGAGTTGGTTGGGTAAGTAACAGCTGTTAGTGCCTGTAAATAGCTTAAAACATCAGGGGAAGGTTCTGTTTTTTTGAAAAAACCTCAAAACCTACAGCATGAGTGATAAGGTGAGTACTACTAAAGTGTGTTTTTTTTTTAATTAGTGTAATTTATTAAGGACTTTAAATTGTAGTGGGTAGTGTTTGGTGTAGAACAAGGCCCTAGTGTAATTAGTATTTTTAAATTAAAGGCAGTAACTAAGTAATCTAAAGGTAAGTCATGGCAGGAGAGCTCGCACCTGTGATATGCTGCTCCTACGCTATGTGGGAAATCAGGGATGCTTCCAGTGTCCCTGACGACCATGTGTGTAGGAAGTGTATCCATCTGCAGCTACTGGCTACCCACATTATGGAGCTGGAGCTGTGGGTGGATTTACTGTAGAGCATCCGCAATGCTGAGATCGTTGTGGATAGCACGTTTAGCGAAATGGTCACACCGCAGGCCAATGCTGCAAAGGCAGAAAGGGAATGGGTGACCACCAGGCAGTGTAGAGGAAGGCAGGTAGTGCAGGAGGCCCCTGTGGACATCCCGCTCTCTAAAGATATACCGCTTTGGATATTGTTGGGGGAGATGGATCAGGGGAAAGCAGCAAGAGCCAAGTTCATGGCACCATGGGTAGCTCTGCTGCACAGGAGGGGCGGAAGAAGAGTGGCAGGGCTATAGTGATAGAGAATTCAATTGTAAGGGGAACAGACAGGCATTTCTGCGGCCGCAAAAGAGACTCCAGGATGGTACGTTGCCTCCCTGGTGCAAGGATCAAGGATGTCTCTGAGCGGCTGCAGGGCATTCTGCAGGGGGAGGGCGAGCAGCCAGTTGTCGTGGTACATATTGGTATCAACCACATAGGTTACAAAAAGGGATGAGGTCCTACAAGCTGAATATAGGGAGTTAGGACAAAAATTACAAAGTAGCACCACAAAGGTAGTAATCTCAGGATTACTACCAGTGCCACGTGCTAGCGAGAGCAGAAATAGCAGGATACATCGCTGAATACGTGGCTGGAGAAATGGTGTAGGGGGGAGGGATTCAGATTCCTGGGATATTGGCACAGGTTCTGGGGAAGGTGGGACCAGTACAAGCTGGACGGGTTGCATCTGGGCAGGACCGGAACCAATTTCCTCGGGGGGTGCGAGTGCTGTCGGGGAGGGTTTGAACTAGAATGGCAGGGGGATGGGAATCTGAGCAGATAGACAGAGGAGAGGGAAACAAGGATAGAAATGAAAGGCAGAAAGGTAAGAAGCAAAAGTGGAAGGCAGAGAAAACAAGGGTGAAAAACAAATGGGGCCGTAATGCAAAATAAAACTCGGATGACTAACAATGTAGAAGACAAGTCTAAAGGCATTGTGTCTTAATGCGCAGAGCATTCGCAATAAGGTAGATGAATAAGGTAGGCGCAAATAGATATAAATGGTTATGATGAATAGCGATTACAGAGACATGGCTACAAGGTGACCAAGGATGGGAACTGAACATCCAGGGGTATTCAGTATTTAGAAAGGACAGGGAAAAAGGGAAAGGAGGAGGGGTAGCATTGTTAGTAAAGGAGGAAATCAATGCAATAGTGAGGAAGGATAGTGGCTTGGAAAATCATGATGTGGAATCTGTATGGGTGGAGCTAAGAAACACCAAGGGGCAGAAAACGTTGGTGGGGGTTGTCTCTTGGCCCCCAAACAGTAGTGGAGATGTAAGGGATGACATGAAACAGGAAATTAGAAACACATGCACTAAGGATACAACTGTAATCATGGGAAGCTTTAATCTACAAATAGATTGGTCAAACCAAATTAGCAATAATACTGTGGAGGAGGATTTCCTGGAGTGTGTACGTGACGGTTTTTTACATCAATACGTTGAGGAACCAACTAGAGAACAGGCTATCCTAGACTGGGTATTGTGCAATGAGAAAAGATTAATTAACAATTTTGTTGTGCAGGGTCCCTTGGGGAGGAGCAACCATAACATGACAGAATTCTTCATGAAGATGCAGAGTGAGGTAGTTGAATCTGAAACTAGTGTCCTGAATCTATATAAAGGAAACTATGAAGGTATGAGGTGCGAGTTTGCCATGGTAGATTGGGGAACTTTACTAAAAGGGTTGACAGTGAATAGGCAATGGATCATATTTAAAGAATGTGTGCATAAAGTACAACAATTATTCATTCCTGTCTGCGCAAAAATAAAACCGGAAAGGTGGCTCAACCGTGGCTTACAAAAGAAATTAGGGATAGTATTAGACCCAAAGAGGAGGCATATAAAATTGCCAGAAAAAGCAGCAAGTCTGAAGATTGGGAGCAGTTTAGAATTCAGCAAAGGAGGACAAAGAGGTTGATTAAGCAGGGGAAAATAGAGTATGGGAGTAAACTTGCAGGGAACATAAAAACTGACTGTAAATGTTTCTATAAATATGTGGAGAGAAAAAGATAAGTGAAGGTCCCTTACAGTCAGAAACAGGGGAAATTATAATGGGAAACAAAGAAATGGCAGAACAATTAAACACATACTTTGGTTCTGTCTTCACAAAGGAGGACACAAAAAACCTCCCAGAAATGTGAGGAAACCAAGGGTCTAATGAGAGGGAGGAACTGAATGAAATCAGTATCAGTAAAAGAAAAATAGTGCTAGGGAAATTAATGGGGTTAAAGGCTGACAAATCCCCAGGACCTGATAATCTACATCCCACAGTACTAAAGGAAGTGACCCTGGAAATAGTGGATGCATTGGTGGTCATCTTCCAAAATTCTGTAGACCCTAGAGCAGTTGCTACAGATTGGAGGGTGGCAAATGTAACCCCACTATTTACAAAAGGCGGGAGAGAAAAAACAGGGAACTACAGAGCAGTGAGCCTTACATCGGTAGTGGGAAAATGCTAAGAGTATTATAAAGGATGTGATAACAGAACACCTGGAAAGCATAAACAGGATTGGGCAAAGTCATCATGGATTTACGAAAGGGAAATCAAATCTATTGGAGTTTTTTTGAGGCTGTAACTAGTAGAATGGATCTGGGAGAACCAGTGGATGTGGTGTATTTGGATTTTCAGAAAGTTTTTGATAGGGTCCCATGTAAGAGGTTAGTGAGCAAAATTAAAGCACATGGGATTTGGGGTAATATACTGGCATGGATGGAGAATTGGTTGACAGACAGGAAACAGAGAGTAGGAATAATCGGGAACCAGGTCTTTTTCCAGGTGGCAGGCAGTGACTAGTGGGGTACCGCAGATGCAAAGAGGCTCCAATGTGATTTGGACAAGTTGGCTGAGTGGGCAAATGCATGGCAGATGTCGTATAACATGGATAAATGAGGTTATCCACCGGTTGTAAAAACAGAAAGGCACATTATTAACTAAATGGTGATAGGTTGGGAAAGGGGAAGGTGCAACGAGACCTGGGTGTCCTTGTACACCAGTTGCTGAAAGCAAGCATTTAGGTGTAGCAAGCAATTAGGAAGGCGAATGGTATGTTGGCCTTCAATGCAAGAGGATTTGAGCAGAGGAGCAAGGATGCCTTTCTGCAGTTATACAGGGCCTTGGTGAGACCACATCTGGAGTATTGTGTGCAGTTTTGGTCTCATCTGAGGAAGGATGTTCTTGCCATGGAGGGAGTGCAAAGGAGATTGACTAGGCTGATTCCTGGGATGGCAGGATTGAGGAATGAGAAGAGATTGGGTCGACTAGGCCTATATTCACTAGAGTTTAGAAGAATGAGAGGGGATCTCATAGAAATCTATAAAATTCTAACAGGACTAGACAGATGCAGGAAGGATGTTCCCAGCAGCTGGGGAGTCCAGAACCAGGGGTCACAGTCTCAGGATACGGGGTATGCCATTTAGACACGAGATGAGGAGAAATTTCTTCACTCAAGAGGGTGGTGAACCTGTGGAATTCTCAACCGCAGAAGGCAATGGAGGCCAAATCATTAAATATATTCAAGAAGGAAATAGATATATTTCTTAATGCCAAAGGGATCAAGCGATATGGGGAAAAAGCGGGAACAGAGTACTGAAATAAACAATCAGCCTTTATCTTTTTTGAATGGCAGAGCAGGCCCAAATCGCCAAATGGCCTACTCCTGCTCCTATTTTCTTTGTCTCTATGTCGTTGGGACCTATATGGACCACAACAACTGGGTCCTCCCCCTCCCACTCTAAGTTCCTCTCCAGCCCTGAGCAGATGTCCCGAACCCTGGCACAATGCAGGCAACACAGCCGTCTGGACTCTCACTCTTTGCTACAGAGAACTGCGTCAATCCCCCTCACCATACTGTCCCCTACTACCACTACATTCCTTTTTGCTCCCCCCACTTGAATGGCTTCCTGTGCCACGGTGCCATGGTCAGGTTGCTCATCCACCCTGCAGTCCCACTCTCGTCCAAACAAGCTGAAAGAACCTCAGACCTGTTGGACAATCACAAACGCTGAGGCTCCTGCACTCCTGTCCTCTGGGTCCCCTTACCTGCCTCAGCTGCAGTCACACTCTCCTGTCCCTGACCACTGATCAAATCAGCAGATCCTATTCTAAGGGGTGTAACCGTCTCCTGGTACAAAGTGTCCAGGTAACTTCCCCCCCCCCCCCCCCGCACCCCCTGATGTGTCACAGTGTCTGCAGCTCGGCCTCCAGCTCAATAACTCTGAGCTGAAACTCCTTGAGCCGCAAACACTTACTGCAGACGTGTTTTCCCTGAATCACATTCGCATCCAGGAGCTCCCACATGCTGCGGCCGTGTCACATCACCTGTCTTGCCATCCTTAATGTGTTTTAATTAACGACAATTATTTTATTCAAATACTTATTTTTCTTTTTTATATATTTTATTAACCTTATCACTGGTTGCTGTACTATTTTAAATCTTAGGAATAGAATAGACCTTAACCACTTACCAGATACTCACCAAACAGCTAGCTTCTTCCCCTGCAGTAGAGTAAGAAACAAATCCTACAGGCTGCAAGAGTTAGAAAAAGCAAAGGAGCACCTCCTTCCTCAACTCATCCAACTCCCAAGCTCTCTGTTCAAGTCACACTCAATGCTAAGTCACACTGAGTTTCCTCAATTAACTAACTACTGCTGCTCCCCAGTGGATAGATTGCATATCCCTGCTTAGGCCCCTGGATGAAACTTAAAATTTAAACAGTAACTTTCAGCTAAATGTTAAATACAAATGAAATTAGATTTTTAGAAAGAGATTAAGATTCCCTCAACTCACCGAACTCTCAGCACTCTGTTCAAGTCGCACTCATTTAATGGACAGAAGGATAAGACATGAAAATGGAGAACTATTAACAATATCAGCTAATGCAGGGATCAAGAGGGGAAGTTGGGTGATCGGCAGTTTAGTGAGAATAGGGTCGAGGGAGCAGCAGGTGGGTCCCATGGACAAGATGAGTTTGGACAGAGAATGTTGGGAAATAGGAGGGAAAAAAAAGAGAAAGATGTGAGTACAGGGCTTGAATGGGAGGGAGCTTTAGAGCAAGTCTGGCCCAGTGGACTAGTGGAAAGGAGGGAAGTGGCAGCGGCAACTGATCGGGTGGTCTCAATCTTAGTGATAAAGACGACCATGAGTTCCTCACAGTTATTGTTGGAGGTAAGGGTGGAGGAAACAGGGGAGAGGGATTTAAGAAGATGGGCTGCGGTAAAGAAAAGAAGCCAGGGGTTATCTTTGCATTCCAGAATGATCTTGGAATAGAGAGCAGTTTTAGCGAACGAGAACAGGAACCAATAGTGTTTGATCTGGTCAAGCCACATCTGGCGATGGATGGCTAAACCAGTTGTCTGCCATATCCACTCAATTCTGCATTCTAACTTAAGGGAGTGGAGATGAGGACTGTACCAGGGTAGCAGCTAAAGCGAAAGAGAGTAGTGGTTTAATTGGGGATTAGAGCATCAAAGGGAGAGGTGAGGGTGCGGTTGAATAAATCAGTAGCTATAGAAATTTCGTGGTGAACGAACAGGCAAAGGTTCGATAGTTGACACACTGAAAGTGCAGCTTTAAGAGAACTGAGGGAGAGTTTTTTCCAGGGACAGATACAAAGGGAAGTAGGGTTGGGGCATGGAAGAGGGAATGTGGGTGGACAGTGATACAAGGAAGTAATCAGAGAAGACTGAGGGGTGACTTAATTGAGGTATACAAAGTTATGAGGGGCCTAGATAGAGCAGATAGAAAGGACCTGTTTCTCCTAGTGGAGAGGTCACTTACCGGAGGCACAGATTTAAGGTGATTGGTAGAAGGAAAAGAGGGGACATGAGGAAAAACTTTTTCACCTAGAGGGTGGTGGGTGTATGGAATTCACTGCCCGGATTGGTGGTGGAGGCAGAAACCCTCAACTCATTTAAAAGGTACCTGGACCTGCTATAACCTACAAGGCTCTGGACCAGGTGCTGGAAGATGGGATTAGAATGGGTAGCTAGTTTTTTCAGCCAGCGCAGACATGATGGGCTGAATGGCCTCTTTCTGTGCCATAACCTTTCTATGGTTCTAAGATTCTGTGAACTCAGAGGAGGGAGAGCATGAAATGCAGCAGAACACTGACCTCCGTAAAGTTGGGTGCATACAGAGTCCTTCCAACTGGACTATTGCATGGAGGTTTGCAGCAGCCAGGCATTGGTGTTTTGGAAACAGCCCTGGTAGTTAATGGTGAGCACCACCAGCAGGAGGAGCATGTGCACAACACAGTTCGACAGAAAAAGGAATTCCAACAGGAATAAGTATTCAAGCAGCATCACAGAGACACATTCTGATACTACTTTTTTTTTTAGAACATTACAGTGCAGTACAGGCCCTTCGGCCCTCGATGTTGCGCCGACCTGTGAAACCATCTGACCTACACTATTCCATTTTCATCCATATGTCTATCCAATGACCACTTAAATGCCCTTAAAGTTGGCGAGTCTACTACTGTTGCAGGCAGGGCGTTCCACGCCCCTACTACTCTCTGAGTAAAGAAACTACCTCTGACATCTGTCCTGTATCTATCACCCCTCAACTTAAAGCTATGTCCCCTCGTGTTTGCCATCACCATCCGAGGAAAAAGACTCTCACTATCCACCCTATCTAACCCTCTGATTATCTTATATGTCTCTATTAAGTCACCTCTCCTCTTCCTTCTCTCCAACGAAAACAACCTCAAGTCCCTCAGCCTTTCCTCGTAAGACCTTCCCTCCAAACCAGGCAACATCCTCGGAAATCTCCTCTGCACCCTTTCCAAAGCTTCCACATCCTTCCTATAATGCGGTGACCAGAACTGCACGCAATACTCCAGGTGCGGCCTCACCAGAGTTTTGTACAGCTGCAGCATGACCTCGTGGCTCCGAAACTCGATCCCCCTACTAATAAAAGCTAACACACCATATGCCTTCTTAACAGCCCTATTAACCTGGGTAGCAACTTTCAGGGATTTATGTACCTGGACACCAAGGTCTCTCTGCTCATCTACACTACAAAGAATCTTCCCATTAGCCCAGTACTCTGCATTCCTGTTACTCCTTCCAAAGTGAATCACCTCACACTTTTCCGCATTAAACTCCATTTGCCATCTCTCAGCCCAGCTCTGCAGCCTATCTATGTCCCTCTGTCCCCTACAACATCCTTCGGCACTATCCACAACTCCACCGACCTTAGTGTCATCCGCAAATTTACTAACCCACCCTTCTACACCCTCATCCAGGTCATTTATAAAAATGACAAACAGCAGTGGCCCCAAAACAGATCCTTGCGGTACACCACTAGTAACTAAACTCCAGGATGAACATTTGCCATCAACCACCACCCTCTGTCTTCTTTCAGCTAGCCAATTTCTGATCCAAAGCTCTAAATCACCTTCAACCCCATACTTCCGTATTTTCTGCAATAGCCTACCGTGGGGAACCTTATCAAACGCCTTACTGAAATCCATATACACCACATCCACTGCTCTACCCTCATCCACCTGTTTGGTCACCTTCTCGAAAAACTCAATAAGGTTTGTGAGGCACGATCTACCCTTCACAAAACCGTGCTGACTATCGCTAATGAACTTATTCTTTTCAAGATGATTATAAATCCTATCTCTTATAACCTTTTCCAACATTTTACCCACAACCGAAGTAAGGCTCACAGGTCTATAATTACCAGGGCTGTCTCTACTCCCCTTCTTGAACAAGGGGACAGCATTTGCTATCCTCCAGTCTTCCGGCACTATTCCTGTCGACAATGACGACATAAAGATCAAGGACAAAGGCTCTGCAATCTCCTCCCTGGCTTCCCAGAGAATCCTAGGATAAATCCCATCTGGCCCAGGGGACTCATCTATTTTCACACTTTCCAAAATTGCTAACACCTCCTCCTTGTGAACCTCAATCCCATCTAGCCTAGTAGTCTGAATCTCAGTATTCTCCTCGACAACATTTTCTTTCTCTACTGTAAATACTGACGAAAAATATTCATTTAACGCTTCCCCTATCTCCTCTGATTCCACACACAACTTCCCACTACTATCCTTGATTGGCCCTAATCTAACTCTAGTCATTCTTTTATTCCTGATATACCTATAGAAAGCCTTGGGGTTTTCCTTGATCCTATCCGCCAATGACTTCTCGTGTCCTCTCCTTGCTCTTCTTAGCTCTCCCTTTAGATCCTTCCTGGCGAGCTTGTAACTCTCAAGCGCCCTAACTGAGCCTTCACATCTCATCCTAACATAAGCCTTCTTCTTCCTCTTGACAAGCACTTCAACTTCTTTAGTAAACCACGGCTCCCTCGCTCGACAACTTCCTCCCTGCCTGACAGGTACATACTTATCAAGGACACGCAGTAGCTGCTCCTTGAATAAGCTCCACATTTCGATTGTGCCCATCCCCTGCAGTTTCCTTCCCCATCCTACGCATCCTAAATCTTGCCTAATCGCATCATAATTTCCTTTCCCCCACCTATAATTCTTGCCCTGTGGTATATACCTGTCCCTGCCCATCGCTAAGGTAAACCTAACCGAATTGTGATCACTATCACCAAAGTGCTCACCTACATCTAAATCTAACACCTGGCCGGGTTCATTACCCAGTACCAAATCCAATGTGGCATCGCCCCTGGTTGGCCTGTCTACATACTGTGTCAGAAAACCCTCCTGCACACACTGGACAAAAACTGACCCATCTAAAGTACTCGAACTATAGTATTTCCAGTCAATATTTGGAAAGTTAAAGTCCCCCATAATAACTACCCTGTTACTCTCGCTCCTGTCGAGAATCATCTTCGCTATCCTTTCCTCTACTTCTCTGGAACTATTCGGAGGTCTGTAGAAAACTCCCAACAGAGTGACCTCTCCTCTCCTGTTTCTAACCTCGGCCCATACTACCTCAGTAGACGAGTCCTCAAACGTCCTTTCTGCCGCCGTAATACTCTCCTTCTCTATAAATCCATCCAAGGCCTCGCTTCTCCCGATCTCCAGACCCTCCTCCAGCCTCATGTCCATGTTTCCACCCGCCGCTCTTCCAATTCTGCACTTCCCTTCTCCCTCTGCTCTATCAATGGTGGGAAATCTTTCATCCATCTCATCCCCACAATCTGAAGCCCTTTGTTTCATTCCTCCCTGACTTTAAGATTCTCCTTAAAGCTAACCTCTGCGAGCCATGCTTTTAGTCACCTCCTGAATTTTCTTCCAACCTCAACTGCCTTGGGTTGTTTCGCTACATTAAAGCTGATAAATAACATTCACTCATTATTAGCCTTTGGGCAGCTCTTTGACATAGTGAATGGGTGCTCTCAATGGTTCAGTGGGTAAAGGGACTGCCCAGTGTGATGCTGACGCGTGCAAATTGGCAAGTTCCTGGATTCAGATGGGTAACATTAGCTGGTGCAAGAGCAGGGATGTACCAACTGGAATGAGAGACAGGAGGAGGCCATTCAGCCCTTGAGCCTGGCCTAGCCAGCGACGCCCACATCCCATGAATGAATTTTAAAAAAGCCTGTTCTGCCATTGAATTAGATCATTGCTGGTATGCATCTTAACTCCATCTACCCACCTTAATTCCGTAACCTTTACCTAACAAAGGGTATAAACCTCAGTTTTGAAATTATCAACTGACCCCCAGCCTCAAGCTTTTTGGGGGGGTGAGTTTGAGATTTCCACTACTCTTTGTGTGAAGAAGTGCTTCTTGATAGCATCCCTGAATGGCCTAACCTTAATTTTAAGGTGATGAACCCATGTTCTGGTCTCGCCCAACTACATGAAATAGTTTATCTCTATCTACCCTATCAAATCCATTAACCCTTGTAAATTCTCAGTGGCTTAGTCTGACCAAACATGGGGTGACATCAATGAGTGCAAGTTACAGGCTCTGACATAAGGAGGTACTAAAGTTTAGAACAGCAGCATGCTTGCACGGAGGGGCTGTGTGATTTATCCTCTGTCTGCTTGATGCTATTGAGTCCCTCAACTCTCTCGAAAGCACAATGTACAGAAGACCATGCTACACTGTGATAATTAAGCTTACTTCTTCCCTCTCATGAGTGTGATATTTTTCTCCTATACCAGCCATACTGTGGCCTCTCTGTATCAGTTTGACAGTGCTAAATCCATGCCCACTGGAGCTTGATTGAAACAGCCCAAACTCAATTTACAACCTTGCAGGCAATAGTGAAAGGAGACCTACATTCATATCAAGCTGAGCTGCATCTGAAGTCAAGTCCCACCACATTGACCACATGGGTAATTCCCTATCCTCTTCCCATCTCCAGACCTAGATGAGCTCACCTTTTGAGGTTTCAGTACAAAGAAGAAGTCAGGAAGGAGAACAACACAGAAATGAGCCACATCAGCACCACACAGTTGGGGAATAACATGCCATAGGAGACCATCACAATGATGCACACAGCGATGAGCAGGAAGCACAGGATGTATGTTAAATCGAGGGTCGTGTGAGGGAACAGCCATTTCCTTGTGCTCTTTGAGATGCCTGTAGTAAGAGTATCATCATTAGATAGTGGAGGGACATCAAACCCATCATTGTAGTCAGTCTATTCATTGAAATACACCATTATTAATACATGCAGTGCCAATGATCCCAGCCAGTGCAATCAGTCCATTCAACGAAATGACCACCAATAAGTCCTTTAGCGTGAACTTCCAGAAACAGCAGGGTGATGGAAGGCATGTTTGAGTACCCACTCCCCATGGGCTCTTCTGACAACACCACATGAACCTGCAGTGGAGATGTGTCTCACGGCCTTTATGCTATCAACTTCATTAAAAGACACCTGCGTCTGCATTGGAAATATTGTCCTGCATCAGGGCATTAACCTGAACACATAGGAAGCTATTACATTGCAGCACTTTGATGTGAGCAACAGATCAAATCTTCTCAGGGCTACGATGGAACCAGAAACACACCAATGCAAGGAAAGTCGGGTGACAGCAGAACCACAAATGTAAATTGGAAAATATGTAAATGACAAACAGCCATCATTGAGGACTGAAGGCTAAAATCAAAATGGACACTTTCTGAAATGCATTGTAAGCATCAATGTGTTTCTGCCATACGCCTCCAAAAGACATTTTCCTTTTCAAATGAAACAAAGCAAGTGATTTACGAGAGTACATCAAATACTAAAGTAAAAAACTATGTATTGATACTTCAGCAATATGTGTACAACATCTACAAGAAAAAAGTGCATTGTAAGAACTGCAAAGCCTGTCTTCTTCCAGCAACAGATTTCAAAGTTTCAGCATTTTCATAAAGCAATCTGTAGAGGGGAAAAGCAAAAAGATCCATTGCCATTCTCCTTTGTAGAGTTAGAATTGCATGCTAGGGACAAGAGGGAGCTGGTAGGGACAAGAGCGGACAACTATATTTGTGCTGTGCATTCTCAACAGCTAAGTATCAGTTCCAATTCTTATTTATTAATATTTTACCTCATCATAATTGAATGGTTTGTACCAAATGTTGCTCCATCATTAAGGCTTTTTCTGCTTAGCCTATTACCAACTGCACCTCAAATCAAATCAGCACCTGCTGTAGATGTAACCTTCATGGTTACTTTTTACATATCCTATCATTGTGTCTTGGTCCAACCTTGACATTAGCAACTGAGGTGGAGACAGTCTGCTCAGTGCACTGCCCCGTTGCTATATGACCGTGGCGGGTGTCCTCTGGAGGAACTGGGGCTTGACGGCTCCATCCTACTGAGGGTCTGCAGCAATGGTGATTGAGTATCCCTCGTGTGCTCGCCTGTTAGAGGTGAAGGGGTCAATGTCAGGGGATGGTGAAGAGGGGCAACGAGATGCCGCTTACCATAGGGGCATCCCAAGAGGAAGGCTCCGGGGCAGCTGACACACGATTGTCCTCCATCTGGGTGCATGGTGGCACCTACCTTTCTCCCAGAGGGGAAGGAGCACCCACAGGGAGGTCCAGGTTCCTCGTCCCCCCTCTCACTTAGACTCTGCTGCTTGGAGCCCATGGGAACAGTGATGGAGTGCAGGCCAGAGCAGATGTGACTCAAGTGCTCAACCAGACTCGCCAAACTCTCGACTGAGGAAGCCTTATGCTCATATGCCTGGGACATGTGGCAGACGTCATGGCTTGCATGGACTTCTCCATGACACGCGCAAAGCCACGCATGACCTCAGGCATCTCCAACATATTTTCCACATAGCTTTGCTGCACATCCAGCAGACTTTTCGTTGCAACAAACAGAGGATCATCACGAGTGTGGGGTTGAGCAGGGGCCTGGTCCCCAGCAGTCCTCAGATTGTCAGGGGACCCGGCTGGCACCTGCTCCCTCAGCGGCTGGGACGTGTCTGTGTCATGCACACCAGTTTGTGAACCAGATTCTAATCTTAAACACCACACCCCCTACCCCAGACCATGCGGATATATCTGTGCTGGTGGAGGTGGAAGAGGAGGCAGGTTATGGTGCACCCTTTGGGGCATTGGCTTCATCTTCCTCTGCAGTGGAAGAGTCTTGGGCCTCGCAGTATTCTGTGAGTTGAGTGCAGGCACCTGCAGTGGACACACAGAGTTACCTTAAGTGTTATCTGAATATGAGTTCACACACTTTCCTTTGGTTTGCATATATGGCTGCAAGACTGAAGATGACAGTTCATCCTGACGCCTTGAGGATCTTGCCTCACCATCTACGATTGCCCTCCCTCCCTCCCTCCTCTCGCAATCTCGGATGCCTCCTCCTCAGCCAGTATCAGCATTCTGATGTCTGGGACACGTTCTTTGCCCACTCCTGCTGGTTGTGAGTCCTACAGGAGGCAGTGCAGATTTAATGACATGTCAAAAGATGCATCACAACGATTGTGTACATACATCGGCATCACTCATTCCAAAGTGGCTTGCGCACGATACATCCAAGCACACAAACAATGCCAATTTGCACACAATCATTTAGCGTATGGCACCAAGGCTGCTAATACATTCCACTGCATTCTTTGTGTACCCTCTGCCTTAAAAGCACAGAACCAGGGAGGAAAGCAATGGAGCTGCTTCACCAAGACCACTTGATGTAGTCTACAAGGACCGCAGTAAGGCTTTTGATAAGATCCCGCATGGGAGATTGGTTAAGAAGGTAAGAGTCCATGGGATCTAGGGCAATTTGGCAAATTGGATCCAAAATTGGGTTAGTGGCAGGAGGCAGAGGGTGATGGTCAAGGGTTGTTTTTACGAGTGGAAGCCTGTGACCAGTGGTATACTGCAGGGATATGTTCTGGGACCCTTGCTGTTTGTAGTGTGCATTAATGATTTAGACGTGAAAATAGGAGATATGATAAGTAAATTTGCAGATGACACTAAAATTGGTGGTTTCGTAAATAGTGAGGAGGAAAGTCTTAGATTACAGGATGATATAGATGGGCCGGTAAGATGGGCAGAGCAGTGGAATTTAATTATGGGAAGTGTGAGGTGATGCATTTTGGGAGAACTAACAAGGCAAGGGACTATACAATGGATGGCAGGACCCTAGGAAGTGCAGAGGGACCTTGGTGTACTTGTCCATAGATCACTGAAGACAGCAGCACAGGTAGATAAGGTGGTTAGGAAGACATATGGGATACTTGCCTTTATTAGCCAAGGCATAGAATATAAAAGCAGGGAGGTTATGATGGAGCTGTACAAAATGCTAGTTAGGTCACAGCTGGAGTACTGTGTCCAGTTCTGGGCACCACACTACAGGTAGGATGTGACTGCACTGGAGAGGGTGCAGAGGTGATTCACCAGGATGTTACCTGGGCTGGAGCATTTCAGCTACGAAGATAGACTGAAAAGGCTGTGGTTGTTTTCCTTGGAACAGAGAAGGCTGAGGGGGTCCTGATTTAAGGTAAGGAGAAGGTTTAGAGGGGATTTGAGGAAAAATGTTTTCACCCTGAGGGTGGTTGGAATCTGGAAAGCACTGCCTGACGGGGTGGTAGAGGCAGGAACCCTTGCAACATTTAAGAAGTATTTAGATGAGCACTTGAAATGCCATAGCATACAAGGCTACGGGCCAAGTGCTGGAAAATGGGATTAGAATAGTTAGGTGCTTGATGGCCGGCACAGACATGATGGGCCGAAGGCCTGTTTCTGTGCTTTATAACTCTATGACTTACCTCGCTGATCTGAGCAAGTCATTGATACGTTTGTGCCTCACCTCATGCTTCGAGACCTCCTCCACTACCTCTGACCAGGCCGCCTTGGTCAGACAGGAGGGTCTTCTGACTCCATCTGCAGGGAACAGGACCACTTGCCTGACGGCCTGGAGGAGAACTTGCAGGGAGGCATCACTGAAGCATGGGGCGGGAGGCTGCCTGTTGAGTGGCATTTTCTTTCCTTCTGCTGCAGGGGAAAAAAATGATGGGGAGTTGTTGCTGGGTTTGAAAAATTATGGAAGGAAAAAGCAATTACAACTAAGTAAAAGATTGAATTTTGGTAACTCTGAAGAGACTTACATAACTTGAAGGCTGCTGCTCCTTGAGACTTGAAACACGGAATGCTTTACTGCCGTGGCGCACATGGCACTTGACCAAGTGACGGTGGGTTCTACCAATGAAAGGCCGTCCCTGGCGCATGATCGCATGTGTCTCTCATGCTTGTTACTGCACCATTCATTTACGGATGGATTTGGGAAAAATAGCAGAAGTGGAAGTTACGCCAACTTCTAGTCCTGCCATCGGAAACGCCATGGGACTCAAAATCCCGGCCTGTGAGACTAAATGTTGGGGTAAATGGAAAACGTGCTCACCGATGCGAGTGGAAAAGGTATGGGGTTTGGCTCCAGACTGGTCAGGAAGCGGCTGGACCGTCTTCCTGATGAAATGAATGAGGACGACAGATGCAGGAGTTCCAGGTGTGGGTTTCTCTCTCCAAGGTCAGACCACGTACTGCACAAGCTCTCCAAGCTAAAACAAGGTAAGACGACAGGTCACGTTAGCAAGTACTGGTGGTTGTGATCTCCCTCATACTGCGAGGGACCGATACTGCTCTCCTTTGCTCTTAGCAGTTGGCTTGAGTGGCATGCGTTAGCTCCTGGGAGGTGGGACCTCTCATCTCGATACCTGAGACACAAAGGTTGGTTCCCCCAGCGGATGCACCTGATGAGGGCAGTGACTGGAGGGAACGCTCGTATAGAAGGTATTTATGGATGACACTTGGTCCATGTGATCTTCTGGATTGGTTTCGACTGCCTGTAGGCAGGATAGAATTTCCGGAGTATTGATTCCCATTACTGGCCCTGAGCTTTCCCTCTATTTTTCTGACTCTCAAAAAGATTACATGGCTGCTGGGGAAGGTAGGGGGGTGGGGGAGAGGGGCGGGTGGTGGGGTTGGAGGGGATTAGTTAGTTCAGGTCTAGTTGTGATGCTCCGGCCACCATGAGTATGGGGAAGGTTTGATAGAGCTGCTGGTCTTTTCCTGTCCGTGATTTTCATAAGTTTATATGAAATAACAAGGCTGTAGCTCCTAAATTTTCTTTCCTTCTAACTTAAACCAGGGTGATCCTTGTAGACCAGCAGCACTCCCTGAGACTGCTGCTCCTCACCAGGAATGTCTAACCAGGGAAATATCCCTTTAAAAGGGAAGCTGGGCCAATTTAGAAATGCGTGAAAATAAACAAGGAACACAGGAACAGGAGCAAGCCAGTTAGCCTCTTCAGCCATTCAACTAGATCATGGCTGTACTTCAACCCCATTAACCCGCCTTTGCCCCATTACCCGCGATACCCTTACCCAACAAAAATCTATCCATCTCAGGCTTGAAAATTCCAATTGTTCCCCATCATCCACAGCTTTCTGGGGAAAGAGTTCCAGATCTCCATTACCCTTTGCTTGCAAAATTGCTTCCTGATTCCTCTCCTGACTGGCCTAGCTCTTAAGTTTAAGGTTATGCCCCATTGTTCTGAACTTCCCACCAGAGGAATTAGTTTCTACCTACCCAATCATCTTAAACACCTCAACCAGATCACCCCTTAATCTATATTCAAGGGAATACAAGCCTAGTCTTTGAAACCTATCCTAATAATTTAACACCTTTAGTCCTGGTATCATTCTGGTGAATTTGCACTGTGCCCACTCCAAGACCAATATATCCTTCCTGAGTTGCCACGCCCAGAACTGAAAGCAGTCCTCCCAATGTGGTCTAAGCACAGCTCTATACAACTGTTGCATAACTGCCACCCCTTTGTATTCCAAACAAACATGAAAGAAACAAATTAGCCACCAGAGTGAAGGGTGCTGTACATCAGTGTCCTGCTGCTCAGTTATTCAGGAAGAAAGGGAAGGACCTCGCATTTGTAATCACTACCTCAGGATGTCCCAAAGGACTCTTTTTTTTATTCATTCATGGGATGTGGGTGACGCTGGCTAGGCCAGCATTTATTACTCATCCCTAATTGCTCTTGAGAAGGTGCTGGTGAGTTGCCTTCTTGAACTACTGCAGTCCATGTGGGGTAGGTACACCCACAGTGCTGCTGGGAAGGGAGTTCCAGGATTTTGACACAGCGACAGTGAAGGAACGGCGATATAGTTCCAAGTCAAGATGGTGTGTGACTTGGAGGGGAACTTGCAGGTGGTGGTGTTCCCCTGCATTTTCTGCCCTTGTCCTTCTAGTTGGTAGAGGTCGTGGGTTTGGAAGGTGCTGTCCAAGGAGCCTTGATGCGTTGCTGCAGTGCATTTTGTAGATGGTACACACTGTGTGTCAGTGGTGGAGGGTGTGAATGTTTGTGGATGGGGTGTCAATCAAGCGGGTTGTTTTGTCCTGGATGGTGTCGAGCTTCTTGAGTGTTGTTGGAGCTACACCCATCCAGGCACACTCCTGACTTGTGCCTTACGGATGGTGGACAGGCTATGGGGAGTCAGGAGGTGAGTTACTCGCCACAGGATTCCTAGCCTCTGACCTGCTCTTGCAGCCACGGTATCTATATGACTACTCCAGCTCAATTTCTGGTCAATGGTAGCCCCTCAGATGTTGATAGTGGGGGATTCAGCAATCATAATGCCATTGAATGTCAAGGTAAAATGGTTTAGATTCTCTCTTGTTGGAGATGGTCATTGCCTGGCACTTGTGTGGCACAAATGTTACTTGCCACTTATCAGCCCACGCTGGATATTGTCCAGGTCTTGCTGCATTTCTACATGGACTGCATCAGTACCTGAGGAGTCGTGAATGCTGCTGAACATTGTGCAATCATCAGCGCACATCCCCACTTCTGACCTTATGACTGAAGGAAGGTCATTGATGAAGCAGCTGAAGATGGCTGGGCCTAGGACACTACCTTGAGGAACTCCTGCAGTGATGTCCTGGAGCTCAGATGATTTCCCTCCAGCAACTACAACCATCTTCCTTTGCGCTAGGTATGACTCCAACCAGCGGAGAGTTTTCCACTGATTCCCATTGACTTCAGTTTTGCTAGGGCTCCTTGATGCCATACTCGGTCAAATGCTGCCTTGATGTCAAGGACAGTCACTCTCGCCTCAGCTCTTGAGTTCAACTCTTTTGTCCATGTTTGAACCAAGGCTGTACTGAGGTCAGGAGCTGAGTGGCCCTGGCAGAACCCAAACTGAGCGTCACTGAGCAGGTTATTGCTAAGCATGTGCCACTTGATGGCACTGATGATGACACCTTCCATCACTTTACTGATGACTGAGAGTAGACTGATGGGGCGGTAATTGGCCGGGTTGGACTTGCCGTGCTTTTTTGTGTACAGGGCAATTTTCCACAGTGCCGGGTTGATGCCAGTGTTGTAGCTGTACTGGAACAGCTTGGCTAGGGGCGTGGCAAATTCTAGAGCTCGGAATTTTGTCAGGGCCCATAGCCTTTGCAGTATCCAGTGCCTTCAGTCATTTCTTGATATCATGCGGAGTGAATCGTATTGGCTAAAGTCTGGCATCTGTGATGCTGGGGACTTCAGGAGGAGGCCAAGATGGATCATCAACTCGACACTTCTGGCTGAAGATTGTGGAAAATGCTTCTGCCTTATCTTTCGCATTGATGTGCTGGACTCCCCCATCATTGAGGATGGGGATATTTGTGGAGCCACCTCCTCCAGTAAGTTATTTAATTGTCCACCACCATTCACGGCTGGATGTGGCAGGGCTGCAGAGCTTAGATTTGATCCATTGGTTATGGGTGCGCTTAGCTCTGTCTATTGCATGCTGCTTATGCAGTTTGGCATGCAAGTAACCCTGTGTTGTAGCTTCACCAGGTTGACACCTCATTTTGAGGTATGCCTGGTGCTGCTCCTGGCATGCCCTCCTGCATTCTTCATTGAACCAGGGTTGGCCTCCAGGCTTGATGGTAATGGTAGAGTGAGGGATATGGCGGGCCATGAGGTTACAGTTTGTGGTTGAGTACAATTCTGCTGCTGCTGATAGCCCACAGCCCCTCATGGATGCCCAGTTTTGCATTGCTAGATCTGTTCGAAATCTATCCCATTTAGCACGGTGGTAGTGCCACACAACACGATGGAGGGTATCCTCAATGTGAAGGCGGGAATTTGTCTCCACAAGGGCTGTGCGGTAGTCACTCCTACCAATACTGTCATGGACAGATGCATCTGCAGGAGGCAGATTGGTGAGGATGAGGTCAAAAATGTTTTTCCCTCTTGTTGGTTCCCTCACCACCTGCCGCATACCCAGTCTAGCAGCTATGTCCTTTAGGACTCGGCCAGCTCGGTCAGTAGTGGTGCTACCAAGCCACTCTTGGTGTCTAATAACTGTTATTATTATTATTATTATTAAGCCTCAGGGATCGGTGTTGGGACCGCAATTATTTACAATTTATATGGATGATTTGGAGTTGGGGACCACGTGTAGGGTGTCAAAGTTTGCAGATGACACTAAGATGAGTGGCAGAGCAAAGTGTGCAGATGACTGTGAAACTTTGCAGAGGAACATAGATACATTGAGTGAGTGGGCAAAGGTGGATGGAATACAATGTTAATAAATGTGAAGTCATTCATTTCGGTAGGAGTAACAGTAAAAAGGATTATTACTTGAATGGTAAAAAGTTGCAGCATGCTGCTATGCAGAGGGACCTGGGTGTCTTGTGCATGAATCGCAGAAGGTTGGTCTGCAGGTACAGCAAGTAATTAGGAAGGCAAATGGAATTTTGTCCTTCATTGCTAAAGGGATTGAGTTTAAAAGCAGAGAGGTTATGTTGCAGCTGTATAAGGTACTGGTGAGGCCGCACCTGGAGTACTGTGTGCAGTTTTGGTCTCCTTACTTGAGAAAGGATGTACTGGCACTGGAGAGGGTGCAGAGGAGGTTCACTAGGTTGATTCCGGAGTTGAGGGGGTTGGCTTATGAGGAGAGACTGAGTAGATTGGGATTATATTCATTGGAATTCAGAAGAATGAGGGGGGAATCTTATAGAAACATATAAAATTATGAAGGGAATAGATAAGATACAAGTAGAGAGGATGTTTCCACTGGCAGGTGAAGCTAGAACAAGAGGGCATAGCCTCAGGATTAGAGGGAGCAGATTTAGGACTGAATTAAGAAGGAACTTCTTCACCCAGAGGGTTGTTAATCTATGGGATTCCTTGCCCAGTGAAGTAGTTGATGCTTCTTCAGTAAATGTTTTTAAAGCTAAGGTAGATATCTTTTTGAACAATAAAGGAATTAAGGGATACGGTGAGAGTGCGGGTAAGTGGATCTGAGTCCACAAAAAGATCAGCCATGATCTTATTGAATGGCAGAGCAGGCTCGAGGGGCCGGATGGCCTACTCCTGCTCCTAGTTCTTATGATCTTATGGTGCTGGACATTGAAGTCCCAGAGTACATTCTGCAGCCTGGCCACCCTCAGTGCTTCCTCCAAGTGATGTTCAACCAAGAACGGTCACTGTTGTTTCATAGGCCAATGTGGCACTCGAGTTGCACACAGCAAGGTCCTGCACACAGCACACATGGCTGATGAGATCTCAGCCATCAATCCCTGTGCTCACTGACCTACAGTGGCTCCCAGTCGAACAATATCTCGAATTCAAAAATGTTCAAAACCCTCCATGGCTTCACCCTACAAACATTCCTCCAACTCCAGCCTCTTGTGCATCATCCACTTTCTTTGTCCCTTCAGTCTTCTTGGCCTTATGCTCTGGAATTCTCTCCCTCAACATCTCCTCTCTTAAGACCCTCCCACTTTTCCACTCCTAATGTCTCCTTCTTTGGCTCATTGACAATGTTTGTCTGTTAACTCTGCTGTGAAGCACCTTGGGACTTTTTACCATATTAAAGGCGTTAATAAAATTCAAGTTTTTGTTTTGTTGAGATACATGGTTATGGGATAAATATCGGCAGCCAAGTAGTAGGGCCTAGCAGCTTAGACTAAGAATAACCGTTAAAAGATTGTTACAGTAAGACAGCGGTGAGAGAGAAGGAGAAAACCATAAACGAGGCTTGAAACAGAGAATGAAATATCTATTCTGAACGTAAGAACACAAGGAACAGGAGTGGCAGTGGATCATATGGTCCATCAAGCCTGCTCCGCTACTCGATACGATCATGGCTGATCTTGAGCTTCAATTTCACTTTCCTGCCTGCTCCCCATATCCCTTGATTCCCCGAGATATCAAAAATCTGTATATCGCAACCAGCCTTAAATGTATTCACAACCCTCTGTGCAGAAATTCCAAAGATTCACAACCCATTGAGTGAAGTAATTTCTTCTCATCTCAGTCCTAAATGATCGGCCCCTTATCCTGAAATGAACACTTCCAACCAATTTCCAAATTAAAAGACTCACTGACCCGGGGCACAGGCAAGAGTGCAAACAGTGATTTTAAAAAATAACTTAAATACTTAGGGAATGGTTATGGGAGAGAGAAGCGCGCGGAGTGGAAAAATCACTGGAGTGAGACATAGTCGGTGTGTGAAGCTGGGAATTTGGTTCACCTGGAGTATCGGTGCAGATGGGGAAAGAGGAATTGACGTGTGGCATTCCAGCAAAGAAGGGAAGTGATTGGTTGGTGAACACTTTCTCTTTTTCTCTTGTCTAAACTAAGGAATTTTAATTGGGGTTAGTATAACATTAAATGGAATAATAACCCTAAAAATCTTTTTTTTTTTTTAGAGATACAGCACTGAAACAGGCCCTTCGGCCCACCGAGTCTGTGCCGACCATTAACCACCCATTTATACTAATCCTACACTGATCCCATATTCCTACCACATCCCCACCTGTCCCTATATTTCCCTACCACCTACCTGTACTAGGGGCAATTTATAATGGCCAATTTACCTATCAACCCGCAAGTCTTTTGGCTGTGGGAGGAAACCGGAGCACCCGGAGGAAACCCACGCAGACACAGGGAGAACTTGCAAACTCCACACAGGCACTACCCAGAATTGAACCCGGGTCACTGGAGCTGTGAGGCTGCAATGCTAACCACTGCGCCACTGTGCCGCCCTATTTTTCTGAGACTCAGGTGATTTACTAGTAAGGTTTTATCAGTTGTAGTAAGGTTTACCAGCAGTTGTAAAGCTTACTAGAAGTGGGGTTTTGTAGTAGTGGAGTTTATTAATTATAAATTAATTAAGAAAAATAAATTAACACATTATAAAGATGGCAGGGCAGGTGATGTGTTGCGGCTGCAGTATGTGGGAGCTGTGCCACCAGTGTGATCCACGGCAAGCAGATCTGCAGTAAGTGTGCGACTTGAGGAGCTTCGTGCTAGGACTGATGTTCTAGCGAGTCATATAACTAGGGAAGTAGAGAGGGCTTTAATCTAAATAGACGGGGGAAGGAATCTTGTAGGGGAAGATTGAGTAAATTAAAGGGAAATGACAAGGCCATAGATCAAGGTAGCAATAAAGGTAATGATCAGAGTATGGCAGGAAGGGACAGTGATTCCAAACTTAAGAGTGTGTCAGCAGATAGGGCCAGAGTTTACAAAAAACAGTAAAAAAACTGAATTAAAGGCTCTATATTTGAATGCCCACAGCATTCGCCGAAAACAGATGAATTGTCAGTTCAAATAGAAATTCATATGCATGACCTGATAGCCATTACAGAGAAGTGACTACAAGGAAACCAAAACTAGGACCTGAATATCCAAGGGTATGTGGCATTCAGGAAGGACAGGAAACTGGGAAAAGGTGGTGGGGTAGCTGTTAAGCAAACAGAGCATTAGTACTGTAGTGAGAGATGACCTATATTCTAAAGATCAAGACGTAGAATCCGTTTGGGTGGAACTAAAACAGCAAGGGGCAGAAAACATTGGTGGGAGTTGTTTATAGACCACCAAACAGCAGTGGTAATGTAAAGCAAAGTATAAATCATGAAATTAGAGGTGCGTGTAACAAGGGTAACACAGTAATCACTGGGGAATTCAATCTACATATAGACTGGGTAAACCTAATTAATACTAATCTTATGGAGGACTAATTCTTGGAACATATGCAAGATGGTTTTCTAGAGCAGTATGTTCAGGAATCAATTAGGGAATGGGCTATTTTAGATCTAATATTGTGCAATGTAAAAGGGCTAATTGATAATCTTGTTGTAAAGGAGTCTGGAGGAAATAGTGACCATAATGTGACTGAATGTTACATGAAAATTGAAAGTGATGTAGTTCAATCAGAAACTGGGGTCTTAAATCTAAGCAAAGGAAACGATGAAGGTATGAGGGGCAAATTGGCTATGATGGATTAGAAAACTACATTAAAAGGTATGACAGTAGACAGGCAATGGCTAACATTTAAAGAACTACTATATAGTTTACAACAAAAATACATTCTTTTTTGCACAAAATTCCAGCAAGGAAAGTGTTCCAACCATGGCTATCAAAAGAATTCAAGGATTGTATTAGATCAAAGGAAGAGGCGTATAAAGTTGCCCAAAAAATGGTAAACCTGAGGATTGGGAGCATTTTAGAATTCTGCAAAGGAGGACCAAGAAAAAGATCAAGAAAGGGAAAATAGAATATGAGAGTAAACGAGAGAGAAACATAAAAACAGACTGTAAAAAGCTTCTATAGTTATGTAAAAAAACGAACAACTGTGGGTCATTATAAGTGGCGTCTGGAGAAGTTATAATGGGGAATAAGGGAATGGCAGAGAAACTAAACAAATATTTTGTATCTGTGTTCACGGAAGAAATTACTAAAAACCTCCCAGCAATAATGGAGAATCAAGGGATTAGGGAATACAAGGGACTGCAATATATTAATATTTGTTTAAAAAAAAATTACTAAAGACATTAATGGGACTTAAAAGTAAATTAATCCCTAGACTTGATGATCAACATGCCAGAGTGTTGAAAGAGGTGGCTGTAGAGATAGTAGATGCATTGGTGGTCATCTTTCACAATTCTGTGGACTCTGGAATGATTCCTGCAGATTGGAGGGTGGCAACTATAACCCCACTATTTAAGAAGGGAGAGAGAAAATGGGGAACTACAGACCATCAGTCATAATACAAATGCTAGAATCGATAATAAAGGATATGATAACTGGACACTTGGCAAGTAATGGTAGGACTAGGCAGAGTCAACGTGGATTTATGAAAAGGAAATTATGTTTAACAAACCTGTTGGAGGTTTTTTGAGAATGTAACTAGCAGAATAGATAAGGGGTGTGGTATATTTAGATTTTCAGAAAGCTTTCGAGAAGGTCCCACACAAGAGCTTAGTAAACAAAATTACAGCACATGGAATTGGGAGGAATATAGTGGCATGGATTGGGAACTGGTTAACGGACAGAAAACAGAGAGTAGGTAATTTTCAGGTTGGCAGGCTATAACTAGTGGGGTACTGCAAGGATCAGGGCTTGGCCCCATTAGTCACAATTTGCATGAATGATTTGAATGTGGTGATTAAATGTAATTATTTCCAAGTTTGCAGATGGCACAAAACTCAGTGGAAATGTGAGTTGTGAGGAAGATGCAAAGAGGCTTCAAGGGGATTTAGACAGGCTAATTGAGTGGGCAAAAACATGGCAGATGGAATATAATGTGCAAAAATGTGAAGTTATCCAAAGTTATGCATTAACTTGAGGAGGATAGTGTCGAACTGCAAAAGTACATAGACAAGTTGGTGGAATGGGCAGACAGGTGACAGATGATGTTCAATGCAGAGTAATGTGAGGTGACTCATTTTGGTAGGAAGAACATGGAGAGACAATATAGAATAAAAGGCACAATTTTAAAGGGGGTGCAGGAACAGAGGGACACAGGTGTATGTGTACATAAGTCATTAAAGGTGGCAGGACAGGTTGAGGGAGCAGTTAATAAAGCATACAGTATCCTGGGCTTTATTAATAGAGGCAGACACTACAAGGAAGGTATGGTGAACTTGTATAAGACACTATCTCGGCCTCACCTGGAATATTGTGTCCAATTATGGGCACCGCACTTGAGGAAAGCCGTGAGGGCATTGAAGAGAGTACAGAGAGATCCACGCGAATGGTTCCAGGGATGAGGAATTTCAGTTATGAAGATAGATTGGAGAAGTTAGGACTGTTTTCCTTGGACAAGAGAAAGCTGAGAGGTGATTTGATAGAGGTATTCAAAATCGTGAGGGATCTGGACAGAATAGATAGACAGAAACTGTTCCCACTCGTGAAAGGATCGAAAACAAGAGGGCACAGATTTAAAGTATTTGATAAGAGAAGCAAAGTGACAGGAGGAAAAACTTTTTCACGCAGCTAGTGGTCAAGGTCTGGAATGTGCTGCCTGAGAAAGTGGTGGAGGCAGGTTCAATTGAAGCATTCAAAAGGGAATTAGACAGTTATATGAAAAGGAAGAACGTGCAGGGTTACGGGGAGAAGGCAGGGGAATGGGACTGGGAAAATTGATCTTACAGAGAGCCAGTGTGGACACGATAGGCCGAATGACCTCCTTCTGCACTGTAACAATTCTGTGATTCTGTAATCCACCTTGGTAAGAAAAACAGAAAATGCAGAGTATTTCTTAAATGGTGAGAGACTGGGAAGTATTGAACTTCAAAGAGACTTGGGTGTCCTTGTTCATGAGTCACCGAAAGCTAACATGCAGGTACAGCAAGCAATTAAGACGACAAATGGTATGTTGGCCTTTATTACAAGAGCATTTTAGTACAGGAGTAAAGAAGTCTTACTGCAATTATATAGAGCCGTGATGAGATTGTACCTGGAATATTGTGTGAAGTTTTGATCTCCTTACCTAAGGAAAGATATACTTGCCATAGAGGGAGTAGAACGAAGGTTCACCAAACTAATTCCAGGGATGGAAGGATTGTCCTATGAGGAAAGATCAAATAGACTGGGCCTGTATTCTCTGGAGTTTAGAAGAATGTGAGGTGATTTCATTCATACAAAATTTTTACAGGGCTCGAGAGGGTAGATGCAGGAAGGATGTTTCCCTTGCTGAGAAGTTTAGAACCAGGGGACACAGGGTCAGAATAAGGGTCAGGCCATTTAGGACTGAGATGAGGAGGAATATCTTCGCTCAGAGGGTGGTGAATCTTTGCAATTCTCTGCCCAGAGGGCCATGGAGGCTCAGTCATTGAGTATGTTCAAGACTGAGATCAATAGATTTCTACATATTAAAAACATCAAGGGATATGGGGCTACTGCAGGAAAATGGTGTTGAAGTAGATCAGCCATGATCTCATTGAATGGTGGAGCAGGTTCGAAGGGCTGAATGGTCTACTCCTGCTCTGATTTCGTATGTTCTTACATTCTTAAGAAGCAATAAAATATCTGTTAAAAATAAAGCAGGAGTTATGAGAAATCAGAGCACATTATATTACCTATAGAACAGTGTACAGATCATCAGCAACAAAACAGGGGAATTGGAGGCAATGGATAACAAATGAGGAATAGGAATAATGGAAATATGGCTGTTGAGAGGACAGGGTTAGCAGCTAAATATTGCAGGTTATAATGTCTTTAGAAATGATGAGGAAAGTAAAAGGGCTGGTGTTATGGCTGTGTCAATCAGAAAGAACATCATGGTAACAAAGGACATAATTGACAAGGGGATAAAAACAGGATCCATATGGAGTGAGATATAGGAAAGAACTGGTCACAGGATTGAGGTGTACTACAGATGACAAAATAGTGAAGGGGGAAATATGTCAGCAAAAATATGAAATGAATCAAAAACTCAAACCTTGGGGATTTCAACTATCCACAAATAAACTGGCAGGAAGAAGGAGTGAAAAGGGAGAAGGTTTTTACACTGGATAAGTCTCTACTTTGACCAATATGTCAGAGGTCCAACAAGGGAGGAACTCTTCTGGTATAATCTCAGCTTTCCAGCCACAGCAGTTCGTTTTTATTAGCTATCTTTACCTGACCTGTATCCCCACCATCATCACCATTGACCTGAAACTCAACTGGACCAGCCACATAAATGCTGTAGCTACCAGGTTAGAGGCAGGGAATTATGTAGCAGTTGAATTACTTCCTGACTCTCCTAAGCCTCCCTAACCCACTGGGCTGCAGATGAGTAAATTCAAGACTAGATCAATAGATTTTTGGGTAGAAATGGAAGCAAGGGACAAGGGGGAGTGGGCAGAGAAGTGGAGTTGACAGAGCTTCAGCTATGCTCTTGTCAAATGGCAGAGCAGGCTTGAGGGGTTGTATGGCCTATTCCTGCTCATATTTCTTAAGTTCTCCTTCCGCCACTGATGCATTGTGACTGCAGTGTGTACTGCCCGCAGGATACACGGCAGCAACTCACCATGGCTTCTTCGGCAGCACCTACGAAACTAGTTACCTCCAATAACTAGAAGGACAAGGGTAGCATGGAATCACCATCACCTCCAAGCCATACTCCACCCTGACTTGGAAATATATTACCGTTCATTCATCATTGCAGGGTCAATATCCTGGAACTCCCTCCCTAATGGCACTGTGGGAGTCCCTTCACCACATGGACTGCAATGGTTCAAGAAGGTGGCTCACCAGTACCTTCTCAAGAGCAATTAGGGATGGGCAATAATTACAGACCTTGCCAGTGCTATCCAGATAGAATCATCGGGTGGAATTCTGCAGGACCATTTGCAGCTCAGGATCCTGATTAGTCAGGGAGTGGGTTTTGCCGAGGCTGTTTTCCTGAGCCTCGGAGTGAGCCGCCTACCTCAGAGTTCCCCGGCCAACCAGGGAGACTGGTGGAATGAGGCACCGAATCTGTCAAAGGAAGAATTTTTAATGAAAGGAACCATGGCATGGGTTACAAGAACTCACCAGCACTTGGATTTTTGAAGCTGAGCAACCACAGAAATGAAGAAACCTGAGAAGTCTGCCCCGGCCTCCCCTCCCTCCGCCCCAGGTCTCTCACTCGTACCTGGAGGTCCTGCATCGGGATCTGTGAGGCTGCAGTGAGCTGAGCTCTCCCAAGGACGGGAGGAAGAGGACTGTCTCTCCAACCAAGCAGGTGTGAATGGAAGTGACCGAGAAAGTCAACAGCAGAAATGTGGTCCCTCCAACCAGGAGACAGTGGATCAAGAGGATCCAGGACCTCAGGAGTGTATGACAGGTGAATGGTATAACACTGTCAGGTGCCAAGCCTCACACTCTGACTTTCCTAGCATTCTCTTCCACAGCGCACCAGGACAACACACCTTGCAACTCCACTCATTCCTCTCTCTGCAGGCACCTCACATCCCCATCTCAACAGCCAACACACACACTCCCTTTCATCCTATTGCCCTCTCGCACCCATGCCTGACAGTCACCCTCCACAAGTGTTGTTCTTCCCTCCTTTCTACATAAACCATTATGAACACTCACACCTCTCTTTATTTCTTTGCAGGAGAAGAGCACTCAGCTCAGCATGAGACAGAGACCCGAGGGTACTGGGGGAGGGGCAGTGGCCCTCCAGTGACCTTATCAACCACTGGCAATACATGCCCACCTGTTCCACTGGGAAGGAGGTCTTGTTCCAGGAGGCTGCAGATACCAGCAGCAACCTGTCACTGGAGCATGAGCCTCGTAAGGCGCAGGTGTTCAGACATGTCCGGAGAACAGATCCTCTGCCTGTAGACTTCGAGTTGGAGATTCGCCTCCTTCCAGCTGGATCTCAATGTCCATCCCCTCTACCCTGTGGAGGTGCATGCAGTTGAGGAGAAGGCAGCTGGGGCTGCTGGTGTTGCTGCTGCTGCTGTTAGCATGGTGTTGCTTCTGTGCTTGCCCCTGATCAGAGCTGTGGTGAAAGCTGGCAGCAGGGAAGCACAGCTGAAGGTGAGTAGAGTGTTCATCAGATGAAGGGCCTTCCAAGAAGTTGGCAATCATCTGTCAAGCACTGAAAGCACTCTCTGAGAGAAGAAGTGCTTTGAACAGCAGCCTCTCACCTGACCCATTGCTGGAGTACTTCAGTGTAACTAATCAAAGGCTTTGCAGCCTCTCTGTTTTACTGAAGAAGCTCTTCCCACTGTGCACGTGCCTCGATGGCTCCGACAAGTTGCCGACAGGTCAGGAAATAAATGCCCTGGCTGGGAAATCCAGGATTGAGCGTCAAACATTTATTAACTGCCTTCTTAAGTACCTTAATTACCTGACAGATCCAAGGAGATTTCCTGCTCATCGTCAATCCCATCCCAGTGAAACTCGGAAAAGGGCAGGATGATGTGGGATCCCGACCCAGTGTCACTTTTAGGGGATTTAATACCTCATACACATGCCTCCCCTTGCCTAGGAATATTCCCCCCATTGAACCTTACAGCATAGAAAGAGGCCATTTGACCCATCGTACCTGTTTTTTCGTACTTTTTGAAAGAGCTATCCAATGAGTCCCATTGCCCCTGCTCTTTCCACATAGCCATTCAAATTTAACCTTTCAAATACATATCCAATTCCCTTTTGAAAGTTACCATTGAATCGGATTCCACCAACCTTTCAGGAAGTGGACTGTCAATAACAGGGTTCTCAATCTGTAACCACAAGCACACTGTGAAATTTACCATAATATTGGAATAAGGAAAATCTCTCCAACAGGTAAGAGGATAGATCTTACTAACAAGAATAGTGTGTGTCTCAATTGCTCCATTTCTTCACCCCTATTTCTGTAACCTCCTCCAGCCCTACAATCCCCTCAAATTATGCATTCCTCCTCCCTTTCTCAGACCATTAGTGGTTTCACCAACAGAATTTACTCCCGAAACCCCTTTTCCTCATCATGTTCCTCTTGTCCTTTAAGACTTTTAAAACTCACTCTTTGACCAACCTTTCTGTTAATATCCTAAACTCTGCTTCTTTGCCTTAGCTCCTACTTTCGTTAAACATCTGTGAAGTACCTTGTGTCAGTTTTCTGGAGTATATAAATGCAATGTGTTCTTGTTCAATCCAAAAAAAACAAAATTATAAAGGGTAAAAGAAACCCAAAAAGCATTACATGGATCACTGGGCCAATAGTATATCCATATATCCTCCAGGCCCTTGCTGAGACTGCATCCCATGAGATATTGGACCACTGCTTCCATTCAGTATTCAACAAGATACTAAACTAAAACAAGAAATGCTGGATTCACTCAGCAGGTCTGGCAGCATCTGTGGAAAGAGAAGCAGAGTTAACGTTTCGGGTCAGTGACCCGAAACGTTAACTCTGCTTCTCTTTCCACAGATGCTGCCAGACCTGCTGAGTGAATCCAGCATTTCTTGTTTTTGTTTCAGATTTCCAGCATCCGCAGTATTTTGCTTTTATTAAGATACTAAACTAGATGGCTGGAGTTTTACGCCCCCCCCCAAAAGAGTGGGATGGTGATGGGGGGCATAAAATGGAGTGGGAGGCTCAGGGGGCCCTTCCAGACCCATTCCCAACTCCATTTCACATGGGGCAATGGCGGCGAAAAATGACCCACCCACCCCAGACTAATCAAGGCCCTTAAGTGGACAATTAACGGCCATTTAAGGGTCTCTGCCTGCCGCCACGGGGATTTTACTGTTGCCCAGGCCTGAGAAAAGTCACATGTAAAAAGTAGGCAGCCTTCTGACAGCCTGGGGTTGGGGGTGGGGGGGGGGGGTATCCGATGTCCCAACCACCCTCAACGCCCAACATGCCCCCCGCCTCCCAAATTACCCCTCTTGCCTCGCCAAGGTTCGACCGATCACCACCGGCTAGGCACCAAAAACTCACCTCTTTTCCGGGGACGTCCTTCCTCTTCTTCTTGAAGAAGAGTTGCAGTCCAAGCAGTGGCCAGCACTCCTGCTGGCGCTGCTGGGACTAAGAGATGCCGGTCCGTTGATTGGCCAACAGCTCCATTACGCGGGACTTCCTGCCTCAATGAGGTGAAAATCCCGCCTCAGGCCAATTAAGGGCCTGGTACCATAAAATGCGGTCTGGGTATCCAGGCCCAGTGGAGGCGGGATCGCCATCGACTTTTCGGTCGGTGGACGGCTCCCGTCTGACGACAGTAAAATTCTGGCCAATGTTTCTCAGGAGTTATATTGAGTTGCTAGTGCAACTCCAACAGATGTAAATTTTTCTCATGAGCCTCTCCACCTCGCTCTGTCCTGGTTATGCCTGAGATTGCCTGTAAGTGATGGAGACGTTAGACACGCCCGACATAGCCGGGCATATTCAAATGCTAAGCAAATGACAGAGCTACATCATAGAATGTAATTTCCCTCCTTTACACTTTAGTAATACTTTGTGTTATGTGCATAATACATTACTATGGGCAGAGTATTTAAAACTTGAACTAGTGAGAATCCTAAAGCTATTGAATTCAGGCCCATAGTACCAAAGATATTTAAGAAGAAAACGGTTTTAATACTTCACCCAGCATGATGTGTGAGTGTTTGATGGGACAGCGTAGAGGGAGCTTTACTCTGTATCTAACCTCACCTGGGAGTTTTTGATGGGGACAGTGCAGAAGGTGCTTTGCCCTATTATTGCCCATGATCCAATGCTCCATCCACTTGATACTCCTGATAATTCCGTCACTTATTGCCTCTGATGCTCCTTCCTGTTTCAGGGCATAGACTGGTTTCAGAACAGAGGAAGTTGTGATATCCCTGGCTCATCCCAACACCATTCTCTCAAACTGCCTCTCACTGCTGGAGCAGGGAGGGGAGACAAACTCCTTGATATATAGACAGGGAGACTTTGTGGTGTATAAAGCTAGAGGTGTTTAGTTTAGTTTAGTTTTGAGATACAGCACTGAAACAGGCCCTTCGGCCCACCGAGTCTGTGCCGACCATCAACCACCCATTTATACTAATCCTACACTAATCCCATATTCCTACCACATCCCCACCTGTCCCTATATTTCCCTACCACCTACCTACACTAGGGGCAATTTATAATGGCCAATTAACCTATCAACCTGCAAGTCTTTGGCATGTGGGAGGAAACCGGAGCACCCGGAGGAAACCCACACAGACACAGGGAGAACTTGCAAACTCCACACAGGCAGTACCCAGAATTGAACCCGGGTCGCTAGAGCTGTGAGGCTGCGGTGCTAACCACCGCGCCACTGGGCAATGAATAGTGGAACATCACATTTTTAGAATGAGAGACTGGATTAATATGGGGTAACTTTGAGAGACTGTGCTCCCTGCCTGGAATCACAGTGCATTGGTGCAGCTTCAGAGACATGACTGATAGGGCATTAACAGGGGTTGGACAATGAGACTGCAGAGCAGGAGCAGAGCCTGGTCATGTGACCTTGTAACACCATGAGTGGGAGGAGCCCCAGCTGCTTTGTGACATCATTCCTGGCTGCTGAGTGATTGGCTGCTGGCTCTTTTGTGATGTCATCTGGAGACAGGTTTATGTCTCTGGTTATGCAGCATCAGTAAGAATTCACTCTGGGAGGAGTTGGATTGACACTGGGTCAGGATTTTAGGCTGGAGGCGAGTCCGTGCGGGGCTGCTATGAGGTCAGTAAGCAGAATTCCTGAATGTCATGGGGTTTCTAACTGCTTTGAAATATTTTCTGTCTAGTTCCTGCCCACAGGCAGCATGATTGACAGGCTGGAGATTTAACAGGCAGAAGCCTGCTTCACACGGCCGAAATACTTGAGAGCAGCTCAGTACTGAGGGAGAGAGAAAGATCTTAGGGAGGTGAATCCCAATACTGGTAATGGGGAGAGTTCACAATTACTGGGGCCATGGTTTTATGGTTGTCAGGTAAAGGGGCGGAGATGGTGGTTGGCAGGGAGAAGACAGATCACTGGGTTGGTTACACTTGGGAGCTTGTTGGGACTAGAGGAGACACTCCTGCACCTCCTGGCCCACAAACAGTGCTGTAAAGACACTTCATGGATTCACTCTTTCTTACCTCCTTTCAACAGCCAGGTTTCCTGAGACCTGTGAAGCTCGGCCGAAATCAGTCAGAAATAGAATGACGTTTAAAAGGAAGGGAGGAAAAGGGAATAGACTGGTTTCAGAACACAGAGGAGGTTGTGATATCCCTGATTCATCCCAACACCATTCCCTCAAACTGCCTCTCACTGCTTGAGCAGGAGGGAGGGGAGACAAACTCCCGGATATAAAAAGGAGACGACTTTGTGGTGTATAAAGCAGGAGGTTTGCATGGAGGCTATTGAATAGAGGGACATCACGTGTAGGATAACAGGCAGGATTGATGAGCGGTAATGTTGGGAGTCTGTGCTCTCTGCCTAGAGTCTCAGTCCATGGGTACAGGCTCAGAGACAGGACGAATTGTACAACTTGTATACATGGCCAGTGAGACTGCAGGAGCAGAGCTTGGTCATGCTGACCTTATGACTGAGTGGGAGGAGCCCAACTGCTTTATGACATCATTCTGCTATTGTGTGATTGGCTGCTTTGTGATCTCACCTCCTTTGTGATACACCCCTGGTTTCGCACCATCAGTGGAATTTTACTCTGGGAGGCAAAGGTGGGAATCAAACTAGTGACTGGGAGCTGCTCAACATCTGCCATCAGGCTCAGCCTTTGATGCAGCAAATTCACCAGAGCTTAACTCATATGTAAATTTTGTTACCTGTACAGGAGATTTTATTCTGTAGGCAGCCTATGCTGTACCTGAGCTGGTGTTGCTACATTGGGTAGTGTCATGGGAGCTGTGCACTGCATTGAACACATGGCTGTGTTTGGTGAATTAACTCTCTATCTAAGCTATGTTGCACCTACCATGGAAGTGATTGATGTGAAACTGAAGAGGGAATTTAAACTTTATCTAACCCATAATTTTCTGTCCAAGCAGTGTTTGATGTGAGTGTAGAGGGAGCTTTACTCTGTATCTAACCAGTGTGGTACCTGCCCGAAAGTGTTTGATGGGGCAATGTAAAGGAGGCATTATTCAGTTTCCTAACCAATCTAAAACTTGTCCAGGGACTGATCAAAATAACTTGCAAGGATATTCTTGCCGTGTGTCTCCACTAACCCCCTCTTAATCACAGTTTTCAGCAAGGAATTCTTCACACACTTACCTTCTACCAAACTGCACACACTTTATGCAGTTGTGACTGAAGTTACAAAAGTGTTCCGGATTAAACTATTCTATCACACTTCCTGTCATATAGCCCTCCTTTCATGGTTGTAGATCCTGCATCTCTCTGTCCTTCCCTCCCAACACTGTCCTCTCACACAAGGTGTGGGACTCCTGGCCCAGCTCAGCACTACACCACACTTGGGTTATTGTCTTTGTGAACAAACCTAGGCCCAGCCCTGAATGGGAGTTCCTTCCTGTTGCTGTGTTCTTGCAGCTCTATGAGGTGACTGGGCTTTGCACAGCCTGCTTGGAATGAAGGAAATGGGCTATTTTTCCAGATAAGGACTGCAACTAATTAAATTATCATAATTTATAAATATCTAAATGGGAGGATTTGACATGGTAATTTCCTCCCAGAAGCAATGTCCCTTTCTTCCCACAGGTTTCTGGTGTTGTGGGAAACACTAGAGTGCAGCAGATTTCACTTTTTTGGGGATACAAACACCTTTTATTTCCAATATTCTCCTGCGATCAGCTCCTGTTCTGTCCCATCCTACTTTATGAATTACTTGTATTTGCAGTTGGAATATTTTGTGTGTGTGATGTCAAACTTAAGGAATTTCCCACCTTTGATCTCCTCAGTTTCTTTATTTCAGCTCATCTTCGAACACCAGGACTGTCCTACACACATTGTGCATTTCCTGATAGCACATTTCCAGGACTGTACAAGAGACAAGAGAGTGACAGCAAAGAGGTAGGACATGTGTAGTCACACTCATGGACATCCATCTTGCCCACACCTGTTACAGTGCTGTGCAGATGGGGAAATGCTGGAGTTCCCCTGTGAAGTGAGATAACGGCAGGTCTGTTGCATCAAATAGTCACTCGAAACAAGAGGTAGCGAAGGAAAGTATCAGAAAATGTAAAGTTTTGAGACTGCAGAGATAGTAGATGTCTTGGTTGCAATTTTCCAAAATTCACTACATTCTGGAAAGGTACCATCAGCTGTACAGGGGACACAAGGAAGACTGGAAAAGCGATAGTGATAAGAGATTTGATAGTCGGGGAACAGACAAGGCGTTTCTGTGGCCGCAGATGTGAATCCAGGATGGTATGTTGCCTCCCTGGTGCCAGGGTCAAGGACGTCACTGAACGGCTGCAGAGCACTCTGAGGGAGGAGGCTGAACAGCCAGCAGTCGTGGTCCACATTGGTATCAACGACATAAGTAGGAAGAGGGATGTGGTCCTGCAGAAAGAATTTAGTGAGCTAGGTAAGAAATTAGCAAGCAGGACCACAAAAATAGTAATCTCTGGATTACTCCCAGTACCACATACAAGTGAGTATAGAAATAGGGGGATAGTGCAGATGAATGTATGGCTGGAAAGATAGTGCAGATGAATGTATGGCTGGAAAGATGGTGCAGGAGGAAGAGCTTTAGATTCCTGAGACACTGGGACCAGTTCTGGAGAAGGTGGGACCTGTAAAGGCCAGACTGGTTGCACTTGAACGGAGCTGGTCAAATTTGCTTGCAGGGCGATTTGCTAGTGCTATTGGGGAGGGTTTAAACTAATTTGGCAGGGGTGTGGGAACCAGGAGAAAATATC
The DNA here is from genome assembly GCF_036365525.1 of Heterodontus francisci. NCBI lineage: Eukaryota > Metazoa > Chordata > Chondrichthyes > Heterodontiformes > Heterodontidae > Heterodontus > Heterodontus francisci. The sequence goes on from NC_090396.1 coordinate 13,578,296, forward strand.
AGAAAGGAATACCAAGGTGCACAGAATAGTGGGAGACATAAATAGTACTAGAGTAGAGAATAGTAAATTATTATGTGGGGTCAGAGTTAGGGAGAAAGTAATAAAGTCTAAATCAGGCTTAATATGCATGTATGTGAATGCACGGAGTGTTGTTAACAAGATTGGTGAGTTACAGGCGCAGAATGACATGTGGAAATGTGATGCTGTGGCTATAACAGAGACCTGGCTCAAAAAAGGGCAAGACTGGGTATTGAATATTCTTGGATACAAGGTGTTCAGAACAGATTGAAAAGGGAAAAAAAAGGGGGAGGTGTGGCAGTATTGATTAAGGAGAGCATTGCAGTTCTGGAGGAAAAGAATGTCCCAGAGGGGTCGAGGACAGAATCAATTTGGCTCGAGGTAAGGAAAAAAAAATGTGCAATTACATTGCTCGGTATTGTCTATAGGCCAACTAATGGGGGAAGGACGTGGAGAAACAAATTTGCAAGGAAATTACAGAGGTGCAAAAATTATAGGGTAGTTATAATAGGTTCTTTAATTATCCAAACATAAACTGAGATAATAGTAGCGTAAAGCGCAGTGAGGGGCAAAAGTTCCTGGAGCGTGTTCAGGAAAATTTTCTAAAGCAGTATGTTTATAGTCCAATGAGAAAGGAGGCACTGCTAGACATGGTTCATGGAAATAAGGTGGGCCAAGTGGATCAAGTATCAGTAGGAGATCATTTAGGGGACAGTGATCTTTGTATCATAAGGTTTAGGCTGACTATGGAAAAGGACAAAGAACAATCCAGAGTAAGAATAATTAACTGGGGGAAAGCCAACTTCAACCGGGTAAGAACGGAGCTAGGGTGAATAAATTGCAGTCAAAAGGTTGGCAGGAAAAACAGTAACTGAACAATGGGCTACATTCAAAGAGGAGATAGTTGGGACACAGTCAAGGTATGTTCCCTTGAAGGGTAAAGCTAGGGTAAACAAATTCAGAGCTCCCTGGATAAGCAAAGAGATAGAGATTGAGATAATGAAGACAAAGTGTGCTTATAACAAATGCCAGGTAGAAAATACTACTGAGAACCAGGCTGAATATAGAAGATTCAGAAGGGAAGTGAAAAAGCAAATAAGAGAAGCAACGAGAGAGCATAAAAAGAGAATGGCAGCTAACATCAGAGTGAATCCAAAGTTTTCTATAGACCTATAAATAGGCGATAAAAGGAGGAGTTGGGCCGATTAGGGACCAGAAAAGGGATTTATGCATGGAGGCAGAGAGCACAGCTGAGATATTAAATGAATACTTTGCATCTGCCTTTATCAAGGAAGATGATGCAACCTAGGCATTGGTGAAAGAGGAGGTAATTCAGAGACTAGAAGGGTTTGAAATTGATAAGGAGGATGTATTAGATATGTTGTCTGTACTTAAAGTGGATAAAGAACCAGGACCAGATGAGTGAGATGCATCCAAGGATAGTGACGATGAGGGAAGTGACGGTGGAAATCGCGGAAGCAGTGGCCACAACCTTTCAGTCTTTCTTAGACTCGGGGGTGGTGCCAGAGGACTGGAGAATTGCAAAAGTTACATCCTTGTTTAAAAAAGGGTGCAAGATAAGCCCAGAAACAACAGGCCTGTCAGTTTAACTTCAGTGGTGGGGAAACTTCTAGAAAGAATAATTCAGGACAAAATTAATAGTCACATGGAAAAATGCAGGTTAATTAAGGAAAGCCAGCATGTATTTCTTAAGGGAAAATCAACTAACCTGGAGTTAGGGCAATGCAGTTGATGTAGTATACATGGACTTTCAAAAGGTGTTTGATACAGTGCCACACAACAGACGTATAAGCAAAGTTACAACTTATGGAATAAAAGGGACAACAGTAACATGGATACGAAATTGGCTGAGTGACATGAAACAAAGAGTAGTGATTAATGGATGTTTTTTGGGTTTTTAGATTTAGAGATACAGCACTGAAACAGGCCCTTCAGCCCACCGAGTCTGTGCCGACCATTAACCACCCATTTATACTAATCCTACACTAATCCCATATTCCTACCACATCCTCACCTGTCTCTATATTCCCCTACCACCTACCTATACTAGTGGCAATTTATAATGGCCAATTCACCTATCAACCTGCAAGTCTTTTGGCTGTGGGAGGAAACCCACGCAGACACAGGGAGAACTTGCAAACTCCACACAGGCAGTACAAAGAATTGAACCCGGGTCACTGGAGCTGTGAGGCTGCGGTGCTAACCACTGTGCCACCCTTGGTTGGAGAAAGGTGTGTAGTGGAGCTCCCCAGGGGTCAGTGTTGGAACCCTTGCTTGTCCTGATATTTATTAATGAGCTAGACCCTGCTATATAGAGCACAATTTCAAAGTTTGCAGATGATACGAGACTTGGAAGCATTGTGAACTGTGAGGAGGATAGTGTAGAACTGTAAAAGGATATAGACAAGTTGGTGGAATGGGCGGATAGGTGGCAGGTGAAGTTCAACGCAGAGAAATGTAAAGTGATTCATTTTGTTAGGAAGAACATGGAGACACAATATAAAATAAAAGGGTACAATTCTAAAGTGGGTGCAGGAGCAGAGTGACTTGGGTGTGTGTATATGTGCATAAATCATTGAAGGTGCAGGACAGGTTGAGAGAGAAGCTAATAAAGCATACAGTATCCTAGGCTTTATTAATGGGCGCATGAAAAGACACTAGTTTGGCCTCAGCTGGAGCATTGTTTCCAGTTCTGGGCGCCGCACTTTAGGAAAGACACGAGGGCATTGGAGAGAGTACAGAAAAGATTCACGAGAATGGTTCCAGGGATGAGGAACTTCCATTGTGATGATGGATTGGAGAAGTTAGGACTGTTTTCCTTGGAGAAGACTGAGTGGTGATTTGATAGAGGTATTCAAGATCATAAGGGGTCTGGACGAAGTAAAGAGGGAGAAACTATTCCCACTCGTGAAAGGATAGAGAATGAGAGGGCACAGATTTAAAGTAATGGGTAAGAGAAGCAATAGCAACATGAGGAAAAACTTTTTCGTGCAGCAAGTGGTTAAGGTCTGGAATGCGCTGCCTGAGTGTGGTGGACGCAGATTCAATTGAAGCATTCAAAAGGAAGAAAGTGCAGGGTTGCGGGGAGAAGGTGGGGGAATGGCACTAGGTGAATTGCTCTTTCAGAGAGCCAGTGCAGACATGATGGGCCAAATGTCCTCCTTCTGCGCTGTAACAATTCTGTGACTCTGATTAGCACAGATGAGGATTGCTTAGCTAACAGGAAGCAGAGAGTAGAGATAAATGGATCATTTTGAGGTTGGCAAGCTGTAACTAGCAGAGTGCCACAGGGATCACTGCTGGGGCCTCAACAACTGACAATCTATATAAATAACTTGGATGAAGGTACCGAATGTTTGGTTGCTAAGACTTCTGTTGACACAGATAGGTAGGAGAGGACGTTGTGAGGAGGATATAAGGGATTTAGATAGGTTAAGTGAGAGGGCAGAAATTTGGCAGATGGAGTATAAGGTGGGAAAATGTGAACTTGTCCACTTTGGCAGAAAAAATAGAAATGCAGTATATTATTTAAATGGAGAAAGACGACAGACCTCTGTGGCACGGAGGGATTTGGCTGTCCTGGTACATGAATCACAAAAAGTTAGTATGCAGGTACAGCAAGGAAGGAAAATGGAATGTTGTCATTCCATTCATGGCAGACTCGGAGGGTGGAGTTCCGGAGCGGTAAGTATATAAAAAAACTTACCTCGGGGATTCTCGGAGCAGACTCGGAGGGCGGAGTTCCAGAGCGGTGAGGATACAGAGTAAGTTAGCTCGGGTGGGAAAAAAAAACTGAAAAAGTGATTGTCTGGGAGGGAATCTGTACCGAATTTGAAAATAAAACTGATAAAAATTGATTAAAACACTAATTAACTAATTAATAAGTAGAGTAACTACACCAGAGGGAGGAGATTACTGTATTTAGACAGCATTTAATATTTATTGTAGAAATCTAGCACGAGGGACCATATAGTGAAGTGTATCATAATTTAGTAAGGATTCAATAAGTATTTATTTATTTTATATCAATTAACTAATTAGTGATAGAAATGACAGTTAGTGGGGTGAAGTGCTTCACCTGTGAGATGTGGGAGGTCCGTGACGCTTCCGGCGTTCTGGGCGACTACGTCTGCAGGAAGTGTACCCAGTTGCAGCTCCTCACAGACCGCATGGATCGGTTGGAGCGGCAACTGGATGCACTTAGGAGCATGCAAGTGGCAGAAAGCGTCATAGACAGGAGTTTTAGAGAAGTGGTTACATCCAAGGTGCAGGCAGATAGATGGGTGACCGCTAGAAGGGGCAGGCGGTCAGTGCAGGAATCCCCTGTGGCTATCCCCCTCTCTAACAAGTATGCCGCTTTGGATACTGTGGCGGGGGGTGGCCTATCAGGGGAAAACAGCAGCAGCCAGAGCAGTGGCACCATGGCTGGCTCTGTTGTTCAGCAGGAGGGACAAAGCGCAGAAGAGCAATAGTTATAGGGGACTCGATAGTCAGGGGCACAGATAGGCGCTTCTGTAGACGTGAAAGAGACTCCAGGAAGGTATGTTGCCTCCCTGGTGCCAGGGTCAAGGATGTCTCTGAACGGACAAAGGGCATTCTGAAGGGGGAGGGTGAACAGCCAGAGGTTGTGGTACACATGTGGTACACATCGGTACCAATGACATAGGCAGGAAGAGTGATGAGGTCCTGCAGGGGGAGTTTAGGGACAAAGGTAGTAAGTTAAAAAACAGGACCTCGAGGGTTGTAATCTCTGGATTACTCCCTGTGCCACATATCAGTGAGGGTAGAAATAGGAAGATAGTGCAACTAAACACGTGGCTGAGCAGCTGGTGTGGAAGGGAGGGTTTCAGATATCTGGACCATTGGGCTCTCTTCAGGGACAGATGGGACCTGTACAAGAAGGACGGGTTGCATCTAAACTGGAAGGGCACTAATATCCTGGCTGCAAAGTTTGCTAGCGTCACTCGGGATGGTTTAAACTAGTGTGGCAGGGGGGTGGGAACCAGAGCAGTAGGACAGCTAGTGAAGTAAATGAGGAGGACATAGTAAATAAGGCCAGTAGGACTAAGAGGAAGAGTAGGCAGGGAGATGTTGCTGAGCACAGTGGGACTGGTGGTCTGAAGTGCATTTGTTTCAACGCGAGAAGTATAACAGGCAAGGCAGATGAACTTAGAGCTTGGATTAGTACTTGGAAATATGATGTTGTTGCTATTACAGAGACTTGGTTGAGGGAAGGGCAGGAGTGGTAGCTAAATGTTCCAGGCTTTAAAAGCTTCAGGCAGAATAGAGGGGGATGTAAAAGGGGTGGAGGAGTTGCATTACTGGTTAAGGAGAATATCACAGCTGTACTGCTGGAGGACACCTCAGAGGGGTCATGCAGCGAGGCAATATGGGTGGAGCTCAGGAATAGGAAGGGTGCAGTCACGATGTTGGGGGTTTTCTACAGGCCTCCCAACAGCCAGCGGGAGGTAGAGGAGCAGATATGCAGACAGATTTTGGAAAGATGTAAAGGCAACAGGGTTGTAGTGGTGGGTGATTTTAACTTCCCCTATATTGACTGGGACTCACTTAGTGCTAGGGGCTTGGATGGGGCAGAATTTGTGAGGAGCATCCAGGAGGGCTTCTTGAAACAGTATGTAGATATTCCGACTGGGGATGGGGCCATTCTGGACCTGGTATTGGGGAATGAGCCCGGCCAGGTGGTCGAAGTTTCAGTGGGGGAGCATTTCGGGAGCAGTGACCATAATTCCATAATTTTTAAGGTACTTGTGGATAAGGATAAGAGTAGACCTCGGGTGAAGGTGCTAAATTGGGGGAAGGCTAATTATAACAATATTAGGCAGGAACTGAAGAATTTACATTGGGGGCGGCTGTTTGAGGGTAAATCAACATCTGACATGTGGGAGTCTTTCAAACGTCAGCTGATTAGAATCCAGGACCAGCATGTTCCTGTTTGGAAGAAAGACAAGTTTGGCAAGTTTCAGGAACCTTGGATAACACGGGATATTGTGAGCCTAGTCAAAAAGAAAAAGGAAGCATTCGTAAGGGCTGGAAGGCGAGGAACAGATGAAGCACTTGAGGAATATAAAGACAGTTGAAGGAACTTAAGCAAGGAGTTAGGAGGGCTAAAAGGGGTCATGAAAAGTCATTGGCAAACAGGATTAAGGAAAATCCCAA